>NC_064641.1:493792347-494097950 GCF_023864345.2 Schistocerca serialis cubense | reverse complement strand
TAGGCGGTTTCCCACATCCGACTACGTGAACACCGGGCTGGTACCCACGCCCCGCCGCTAAAACATTCTCATACTCTCACGTGGGATAGCACCAAACACAGACAGTCGGAGTGCACAACAGTCAGGGTACACAAATTACGTCACTTGAAGGGTCGGGGGAGGGGGGGGGGCGACAAAAAGGGCATGCGGCCACATATACCACTAACACTGCGAAATTCGTATTGCCATGCCGACCCCGTAAAGACACAGGAGAAAGAGCAACAAGTAGGAGTCGTCTTCTGATACTGAGACAATAATTAATCAGTTCACAGTACTTACTACTGGAGGCTACGCAGTAGGTTTTCGCAGTTGACAAAGAACTTAATATATTCGCCGAAAGATACGAACATTCCTAATTGTGTAACACTGTATTCACGGGCCGTTGATTGCAAAGGTCATTATCGACCCTTATTTTAAATAAACATTTAATTACCCCAGGAGTCACAAATAAACCAGCAATTTTCAAAAGAGCTCACAGTCTGCTGCAAATTGAGAGACTCATTTTGCAGGACATATCTAGTTTATCGATTGAGATGCTTCTCTCGAAGCCATGAGTCAGTTAAAGCTAGCTGCACATGTGGTTTAATTAATCCAGTGGCCGAATAACCTTTTCCGCCGCTCTTCTGCTGCGTATGAAGGCTCCGCTAAATTAGTGCAATGTAATCGCCCCTAACCCATCTCCGTAGCACTCGCCGCTAACACGCCCCACCACAACCGGCCGCGAGCTTGCGGTTCCATTCCTGATTATGAAAGTTTTAATCTCTACCATTTATCCAGCTTTTCTTTTATTTGGGATCCTAGTAGGACGAGGGGGGAGGGGGGGGGGGGGGAGAGGAGTAAGAGGAGAGGCGGTGACACAACTTCTGATCACTGGAGTGTGTGCCAACGATCTGAATTTAATTCCGTAAGCTCTCAGCAATTTCTCGTGGAATCGGTAAACGTAACATCATTGTCGAGGGTTCGTCTGTGACTACCATCTTCCATCCTTTCGTTTCTGTTTCGTCTATAACAGCGCAAACATAATGCAACACTGCACAAGCTTACATCCCTACAGAAGATACTTCTGCATAGTAGGTGGCAACGATCATTCCAGCTGAGGGCTTTGCACTCTGCTACTGTAAAGTTCTGCTGGATATTCAGTGCCACTTGGATTAATGGTGTAAACTGAGTAAGGAGTACCCTAGAACATATCTTTTCTGAGACAGTGGTCCGGAGCAGTAATTAATCGATTCGAATTTTTATAAGGGAGGGTAGAAGGGGGTCGTGTCATCGGGGCGTCTTCTTTGGGACACGAGAGCTTGCTGGCTGGCTCTTATTGTGAGTAGCTTTAGAGTGAGATGACGGTTGTCATGTACGTCTATGAAAATGCAGTAGAAGTTCGACTGACAGCTGCTCGTCATTTTATGATGATTCATGAGGACAAAAGTCATTATTTTCCTCTGCGTGACTGCAGATGAATTCCTCCGTTGTGATCTTGTGACGCCTCAGGCCGTAGTCCCACTTTTTTTTCCTCGTTACCAGGCTTGCTAAAATGACAAACGAAGAGGAGATACGTGCCTGGTCCATACAGACAGATAAAAAGTGGTCAGCATTGTAGCCATCATATTCGATCGGGCCGGCCGGGGTGGCCGAGCGGTTCTAGGCGCTACAGTCTGGAACCGCGCGACCGCTACGGTCGCAGGTTCGAATCCTGCCTCGGGCATTGGTGTGTGATATGTCCTTAGGTTAGTTAGGTTTAAGTAGTTCTAAGTTCTAGGGGACGGATGACCCTAGAAGTTAAGTCTCATAGTGCTCAGAGCCATTTGAAGCATTTGAACATTCGATCGGAATAAATGGATTATTTTAGCAGTTCTCTTTTGTGAAACAATCAGATTTATGACGGCGATGCTGATCATGGATAAGGGGCGGAAATGGCAAATGGTACAGTAAAAGATTCCGAATTTAAATGGATGTAGCACCTGTATTATGAGCAGAAAATTCACGTGGTCGAAGCAGAGCACGCGCATTAGATAATAAAGAGCGCTGAATGGTTCAAATGGCTCTGAGCACTATGCGACTTAACTTCTGTGGTCATCAGTCGCCTAGAACTTAGAACTAATTAAACCTAACTAACCTAAGGACATCACACACATCCATGCCCGACGCAGGATTCGAACCTGCGACCGTAGCGGTCACGCGGTTCCAGACTGAAGCGCCTTTAACCGCACGGCCACACCGGCCGGCTAAGAGCGCTGAAATAGCATTGACGGGTGCTAAACACAATAAGCATACGTCTCTTCAATAGTTCTATTAATGAGAATCCAACCGAGGCACATATTAACATAGGAGTGTGGTTACAGTATACACGGTGCAGTCACATAAACGTGTCCATCGCCGAAGTGTGACGTCCACGTGCAATAACCACTCACAGACGGCAGGTGACAGCACTAGCTGTGGAAGGTATAAAAAGCGTGCCCGTGTGTGGGGTGGGGAGGGGGGGGGGGGACCCGGAGAACAGTACAATTGTTGCCGTAATGCGGAAACGGAGCAATTCATCTGACGCCCAAAAGGGCGTGATCTTTGACTTTTGGGCTAAGAGTGGAAGCATTTTCGAAACGGCAAAGTTTGTAAACAGTGCGCGTGCCGCCGTGGTTAAAGTATATTCTGCATGGCAAAATGGCGCTATGCAAAACCGGCAACAAGGCAGCTGTGTTGCACCACGAGCCATAGACAACAGGGGTGAACGACGGCTACGGAGATGGGTACGAGCGAGTAGACGAGCACCTTTTGAGCAGCTCACCGCCCAGATGAACCAAGGGGCTACAAACCGTGTTCCCTCAATGACCGTTCAGTGAACTTAGCTGCGTATGGGCCTCCTCAGTAGGCGCCCGGTACCCATGCTGACTGTTCTTCATCAGCGACGTAGGCTGAAATTTACACGGCAATACCGCCAGTGGACGTATATTGAGTGGTGATTGGTATCCTTTTCAGATAAATCACATTTTATGCTTCGTCGGACAGATGGCCGTTGGCGCGTAAGGAGTGAAACATCTGAAATCAGACAAGGAGGGAGAATGATTTGGTGGCATTCCCTCGGAGATCTAGTCATTCTTAATGGTGCAGTGTCTGCAGCTCGTGGTCTATTGGCGTTGCTGCCTCTGGATCACGGGGTCCCACGTTCGAGTCCCGGCCGGGTAGAGGATTTTCTTTGTCTGGGGACTGGGTGTTTGTGTTGTCCTCAACATTACATCATTACCATCATTCGTGACAGTGAACAGATTGGACTGTGTACAAAATTGGACTGTGAAAAAAATTCGGACTTTGGGCGGGCGCTGATGACTGCGCAGCTGAGCGCCCCACAAACCAAACATTTTAATCATCCATGGCGCAGTGGATCGACACAAGTATGCATCCATCATAGGGGATCATTTCAACCGCTGCATGCTATTTATTTTTCCTTGGCACTATGGCATCTGCCAGCAGGACAATGCAACATGTCACACAAGCGTGGTTCAAAGAGCACCAGAATGAGTTTACCTCACTCCCCTAGCCACCAAAATTCCCGGACTTAAACCCAAACGATAATCTGTGGGACCACCGCGATTGGGCTGTTCGTGCCAACGATCCTCAACTGAGAACCATAGCGCAGCTGGCCACGGGACTGGAGTCGGCTTGATGGCTCCGTGGTTGGTACCTTCCAGAACCTCACTGACTCTTTCTGCACGTCTTGAGCGGTCCGGCTGCAAAAGGTGGTTATTCAGGCTTTTGGCAGGTGGTCACATTAATGTGACTGGACAGTGTAGTGCTACCAAAAGGGGATACAGACTTTTACCCTGACGGAAGATGACACCGCCATCGTTAAATACAGCAAGTATCAAGGGATTCAAGTGGCACAGAATATCATAATACTGCTCGCAGTGGCATATGTCCGTGACGCTGTTGCATTTGGAGAAGCCGTTCGCCTAGATGACGGTGTATCCGGACACGACCGTCGACATGGCGTTAAAAGGAACGTAATTCATGCGTTTCCATTGATCCACGACCTTGTCCCGATTGTGCAGTGCCGGCTGCTGTCGTAAAAGATGATGTTGTTGAGTCAACAAGCTAATGTGTAGGGCTCGTCTGCTGCGGAACCCAGTGTTCAACACTGTGCACTCTGAAATACCTGTGCCTGCATCAGCATTGTGCTCTGCCGTCAGGTCTGCTACAGATCGCCGTCTACCCTAATATTTACAGACTGGGCAAGCCTCCTATCTCCGCGTACTGTGATGAAGCGTGGACATCCGACACCTTGTCGGTTACTCGCGATTTCACTTACCGTGGATGCTCACGACAATAGCAGGAGAGCAGCCGACCAGCTTTACTATTTCCGAAATGCTCGTTCCGGGGCCGTCACAGTCTGCCGTTTGTCACAGTCAGTTATGTCAGTGGATTTTTCTCATTTGCAGCCCACTCAACGTTACCCCAGTCATTCCCATCGGTCTCTTCTCTGCTTACGAAGCAGGCGCTATTTTCTATAGCCAGCTGAAATTCAAGTTAGAAAATAAAAATAAAAACTCAACGCTATCTAATGCGCATTCAGGAGGAACGACACAAGCTCGCCAGTTTGCAATCATCTGCTTTTCACAACCTTGAAAACGCTTTCCTGTTTGTGAGATATAGTTGGACGCAAGGGAGATATAAGTCGCACAATGGCGTCGTAACGTTCATCCAACATATTACCAAAAAGAAAAAAAAGTCTTGAAGAAGGAGTGATACCAAGAAAGCAAAATTAATCGGAATTACTTCGCTGCTTACGGAACGCAGCTAGGTGAATGCTGTATCTTGCTCCGCTCGACAACACATCCAAATATAAAATATTTACAATGAATAACTTACTGGATAAATTACATATTACCCGCCATTTTCCTTTGGCGCGCTTCTCTAATAACCTGACATGTTAGTTCTAGTTTACGTCAACAATCGACTGCCCATTTCCCTGAGCTGAAGCCGGGCGATGTGGCCGAGCGGTTCTAGGCGCTTTTGTCCGGAACCGCGCTGCTGCTACGGTCGCAAGTTCGAATCCTGCCTCGGGCATGGATGCATGTGATGTCCTTAGGTTAGTTAGGTTTAAGTAGTTCTAAGTCTAGGGGACTGATGGACCTCAGATGTTAATTCCCATAGTGCTCAGAGCCATTTGAAAAATTTGCCTTAGTTGATTTGAAAAATCTGCTATAATCGAGCATTGTCGTAGGTAGAGGTTCTCTTTTCTGCTGCTTCTTACTTGATTTACGGTCTAGAAACGTCCAGGAAATTGTGCCTTTCAGGGACGTCCCAAATGGAGACACTGGTAAACAGTCAGTAGGTCAAGAGGTACAATGCTTGCGGTTTTTACGAATGGGCCGAATTACCACAGCAAGTATCGATAGCAGATCGCATTGAGTAAATAGTTTATTCTAATCATGACAGAGGGATTTTAACAGTGACTCATTGGTAAACAGTTCTCTGCAGAGTCGATAGGAACAGGTTCTTTTTCTGCTGCAGAGATAAATGTTCTAAGGAATGTCTGAGAATCATCACCTTTTCCAGTTTTTACGATTTCAGGGGGCACAGCATCATTGAGATTGGACCGTGGATCAATGAGAAAGCGGCTCGTCATGTGGTGTCCGTTTCTTGTTGATGATTGTCGTGTTCGGTTACGCAGTCGTCCAGACGGGTGGCTGCTCGAAACATACAGCGCGACACGGACGCAGGGCGCTTCCTGCTGCACACCCTCGTCCGACAGCAATCTTCGACCCCTGAAAGCCTTTTTTTAAACGACTGAAGGCGTGGTAATAGGGAGAGTGCTCGAGTGTCTCCCACTTCAGTCTGCGAGTCTGGCCTCCAAGATCGACCGGCGTCTTGTGTCGAATCGCGACCAGCACGGAACTTGCCTCACCATTCCACAATGGTGATTTTCGGCAGACATTTTGCCCCACACACATCTCTTATTCTCCGCTAAATGTTAACAGGTGTTTGTCCTTCGGCAGCCAAGAAAATAATAACAGCACTTTGGCCCTGTTTGGACGCATAGTTCACGTTTCCGCGCTTACCGAACTCATGCAGACACGAATGCCACACTAATCCCTTGCCTACATGTCAGTGCTCTTATACCCGCATCAGAATCGCGCTACGTTGCGTATACGCTGCAGCAACGCCCTGAAACAAATTTCTTGATCGCCCCGTGTATTTGTCATCCTGTACAGATACATTGTCCTCATTCTACATCTACATTTATACTCCGCAAGCCACCCAACGGTGTGTGCGGCGGAGGGCACTTTACGTGCCCCTGTCATTACCTCCCTTTCCTGTTTCTGTCCTGGTTCGCGGGAAGAACGACTGCCGGAAAGCCTCCGTGCGCGCTCGAATCTCTCTAATTTTACATTCGTGATCTCCTCAGGAGGTATAAGTAGGGGGAAGCAATATATTCGATACGTCATCCAGAAACGCACCCTCTCGAAACCTGGACAGCAAGCTACACCGCGATGCAGAGCGCCTCTCTTGCCACTTGAGTTTGCTAAACATCTGCATAACGCTATCACACTTACCAAATACCCCTGTGACGAAACGCGCCGCTCTTCATTGGATCTTCTTTATCTCTGCTGTCAACCCGACCTGGTATGGTATAGGTCGAACGAGTGTTTTGTAAGCCACCTCCGTTTTTGATGGACTACATTTTCTAAGGACTCTCCCAATGAATCTCAACCTGGCACCCGCTTACCAACAATTAATTTTATATAATCATTCACTTCAAATCGTTCCGCACGCATACTCCCAGATATTTTACAGAAGTAACTGCTACCAGTGTTTGTTCCGCTATCATATAATCATACAATAAACGATCCTTCTTTCTATGTATTCGCAATACATTACATTTGTCTATGTTAAGGGTCAGTTGCCACTCCCTGCACCAAGTGCTTATCCGCTGCAGATCTTCCTGCACTTCACTGCAATTTTCTAATGCTGCAGCTTCTCTGTATACTACAGCATCATCCGCGAAAAGCCGCATGGAACTTCCGACACTATCTACTAGCTCATTTATATATATTGTGAAAAGCAATGGTCCCCTAACACTTCCCTGTGGCACGCCAGAGGTTACTTTAACGTATGTAGACGTCTCTCCATTGAGAACAACATGCTGTGTTCTGTTTGTTAAAAACTCTTCAATCCAGCCACACAGCTGGTCAGATATTCCGTAGGCTCTTACTTTATCAGGCGACATTGCGGAACTGTATCGAACGCCTTCCAGAAGTCAAGGAAAATGGCATCTACCTGGGAGCATGTATCTAATATTTTCTGGGTCTCATGAACAAAAATAAAGCGAGTTGGATCTCACACGATCGCTGTTTCCGGAATCCATGTTGATTCCTACAGAGTAGATTCTGGGTTTCCAGAAATGACATGACTCGCGAGCAAAAAACGTTCTAAAATTCTGCAGCAGAAAACGTTCTAAAATTCTGCAACAGATCGATATCAGAGATGTAGGCCTATAGTTCCGGGCATCTGCTCGACGACCTTTCTTGAAAATTGGGACTACTTGTGTTTTTTCCAATCATTTGGAAGCTTCCGTTCCTCTAGAGACTTGCGGTACACGGCTGTTTGAAGGGGGCATTCGTAGCTGAGTGGTCAGCACGGTTGATTTCCATGGGAAGTACCCACTGTCGGAGTATGACACAGCGGTCGGTCGGTATCGATATGTGCACCGGGTGCCTGTGGACGGAATTTCAGGTTACTTTACAAATTGCCTACATCTGTTGATCAGCAGATGGTTGCACCTGCAGTGCTAATGCAGTGAGCGAGTGTGGGGTATCCGTAACGCAGCGGAGGTTAGCGAGCGGTCGGAGAAGCTCGCCAGAGCGGGACGGAGCGGCCGAGCACCTGCTGGCGTGCTCTATGAGGCGGCGGTGCATCCGGCAGGTATCCGGCCGCTGCCGCTGCAGGAAGTCCAATTACCGCGGGCCAGATGCGCCAGCTGCCCGCCGAGACTTGCTAATTAGCGACGTGTCCTTCTGCGGCGCGCTCCGCTAGGCGCCGGTCACCACCCTCTGGCTGTACCGGGCGTTCGGACTCTGGCCGCCTAGAGGCCGCACTTTACTCATCAAACTGTATCATGTTGTGCGGCTTTGCCTACCTGTCTTCTATCCTTTATAGTACACTCGAGAACTGGAGACCCCGCAGTTTACTACACTGTACAACAGAATTAAAGGGTCACATATGCGGAACCACATAATTGCCTGCCATTGCGACACAAAAGTGTGAATGTTGGGTCTACAATGAAGCGACAAAGAAACTGGAACACGCACGCGTGTTCAAATACAGAGATATGTAAACAGGCAGAATACGGCGCTGCGGTCGGAAACGCCTATATAAGACAACAAATGTCTGGCGCAGTTGTTAGATCGGTTACTGCTGCTACAGTGGCAGGTTATCAAGATGTGAGTGAGTTTGAACGTGGTATTATAATCGGCGCAGGGACGATGGGACACAGCATCTCCGAGGTAGAGTTGAAGTAGGGATTTCCGTACAACCATTTTACGAGTGTACCGCGAATATCAGAAATCCGGTAAGACATTAAATCTCCGAAATCGCTGCGGACGGAAAAACATACTGCAAGAACGGCACCAGCGATGACTGAAGGGAATCGTTCTACCTGACAGAAGTGCAACTGTGCCGCAAATTGCTTCAGATTTCATTGCTGAGCCATCAACAAGTGTCAACGAGCGAAACATTCCAAGAAACATCATCGACATGGGCTTTCGGAGCCGAAGGCCCACACGTGTACCCTTGATGACAGCACGAACAAAGCTCGCTTGGGCCCTTCAACACCGACATTGGACTGTTGATGACTGGAAACATGTTATCTTGTCGGACGAGTCCCGTTTCAAATTCTATCGAGCAGATGGACGTGTACGGGTATTGGGACAACCTTATGAATTCATGGACCCTCCATGTCAGCAAGGGACCGTTCAAGCTGGTGGAGGCTCTGTAATGGTGTGGGACGCGGGCAGTTTGAGTGATATGGGACTCCTGGTGCGTCTAGATACGACTCTGACAGGTGACACGTACGCAAGCATCCTGTCTGATTACTGCATCCATTCATGTCCATTCTGCATTCAGACGGACTTGGACAACTGCAGCAGTACAATGCGACACCCTACACATCCAGAATTTCTTCTGTGTTTAATCACTTCCGCTGGCCACCAAAATACCCAGACATGAACATTATTGAGCATATCTGGGATGCCTTGCGGCATGCTGTTCATAAGAGATCTCCACCCCCTCGTACTCTTACGGATTTATGGACAGGCCTGCAAGATTCATGGTGTGAATTCCCTCCGCCACTACTTCAGACAGTAGTCGAGTCCATGCCATGTCGTGCTCGCGAGGGTCCTACACGATATTACGCAGACGTACCAGTTTCTTTGACTCTTCAGTGTAAGTTGCGTACAATATTCATCTGTAATGGTGCAAAAGTGTGGCGCGCTGCAGCCCCACCCACAGGCTCGACGATGCTGGGAAAAGCTAGGTGTAAGACGGGTTAATGATGTCACATTGGCACCAAATTTCACCACAATTCTGCCCAACGCCGTCTTAGACGTGCCATATGGTGGGACGTTCGTCACAGTCCCTCCATACCAGATATACCGCCGGTCAGAATCTGCACGAAGATGCTTCAGATGGTGTTACGAATGACGTTAGTGAAACCACCTCCTTCCCTGGGGCGTTGATTCCCGTGCATTTCGCGCTCGAAAACGATTGTTCGCAGTGCGATGAGCAACAGGACGAAGGTCATGACAACATTAGATACTGAAACTTCCTGGAATATTAAAACTGTGTGCCGGACCGAGACTCGAACTCGGGACCTTTGACTTTCGGGGGCAAGTGCTCTACCATCTGAGCTATCCAAGCATGACTCACGACCCGTCCTCAGAGCTTCAATTCCACCAGTACCTCGTCTCCTACTTCCCAAATTTCACAGCTCTTCTCCGAACCTTGCAGAACTAGCTCTTCTGGAAGAAAGGATATTGCGGAGACACGGATTAGCCATAGCCTGGGGGATGTTTCCAGAATGAGATTTTCACTCTGCAGCGGAGTGTGCGCTGATATGAAACTTACTGGCAGATTAAAACTACGTGCCGGGCCGAGACTCGAACTCGGGACCTTCGCCTTTCGCGGGCAAGTTCGCATATCCTTTCTTCCAGAAGTGCTAGTTCTTCAAGGTTCTCAGAAGAGCTTCTGTGAAGTTTGGAAAGTAGAAGGCGAGGTACTGGCAGAATTGAAGCTGTGAGGAAGGGTCGAGAGTCGTGCTTGGGTAGCTCAGATAGTAGGGCACTTTCCCGCGAAAGGCAAAGGTCCCGAGTTCGAGTCTCGGTCCGGCACACAGTTTTAATCTGCTAGGAAGTTTCATATCAGCGCACATTCTGCTGCAGAGTGAAATTCTCATTTTGGAAACATTAGATACTGGTCACACGTCCTGGGCGATTCAATCTTCTCTAAGGATATTCTGGAGCTGCATCCACATAGATCTTGATAACATGCCACTGGAGTGCAGCGCGACAGCGATTTTTGCTCTCGTGTACAGGTTGGAACCACTCGGGGCCTTTCAAAACCAGTCGAGAACATTTGAACGTCATCCGAGCAGCAAAAGGTACATATGCTTTTTCAGTCTTTTCGTTTTGCGCCTTCCTCTGGCTTGACTGGGGGTGGGGCTGTGCACAACGTTAACATAGGCGTAAATTAGCAGCCTCAGCGGCACCCACACACCTTTGTTGTGCACGTTACAAATGAACACTGTTTCGACCGGTCCCAAGGGGTTGCAAACAATGTGTGCCAGAGCGAAAACTGCGGTCGCACTACACCCCAAATGCGTCAGATCACTTTAGTGGGGCTGCAGCCCCACGATGTCCTTAGAGAAGGGTTGAATCGTCCGGGGTGTGTAAGCAATCTCAAGGTGTCAAGAATGTCGCCTTGTTGCTCATCTCGCTTCGAACTGCTGTTTTCTCCCACGAATGTGTGCGAATCAACGCCGCAAAGGAAGGGGTGGTTTCATTGACTGCCTCTGTGTCACCCGCTGAGACCTTTTCGTGTCGCTTCTGAGTAACAGTGTGTCTGAATGTTTTCTTCGGTCACCGCGTGATTTCGGCGCTGGGTGTCGCGGTTCTGATCTACATCGCTGAGGTGTCGAAACAAGGTGTGAAATAAGGTTAAGGGGGTATTGATGACGTTCTCATCGTTTGACACGTCCACGATGGCGCTGGGCAGAATTGTGGTGAAATATGGTGCCAATGTGATATCATTAAGCCACCTTACAGCTCACACTGACCACGGAGTAGCCGCACTGGATTAGCCGAGCGGTCTTGGGGGTGCAGTCATGGACTGTGCGGCTGATCCCGACGGAGGTTCGAGTCCTCCGTCGGGAATGGGTGTGTGTGTTTGTCCTTAGGATAATTTAGGTTAAGTAGTGTGTAAGCTTAGGGATAGATGACCTTCGCTGTTAAGTCCCATAAGATTTCATACACATTTGAACATTTTTTTGACCTCGGAGTTGTAATCTTTTCACATACGTTGACACCTTGCTGTCCGAAGAATCGGCGAGCCCGAGAGTGATGTCGCAGGGCACCACTCTTTGGCACCATTGAGCCAAATTTCAAACTTGTACGTCGCAGTGGGAGACAGTTACTGGATTTCAAAAAAGTTACCGGTTAATTTTGTTGCGCGCGTATATTGCTCAAGGCGAGAGACAGATAAGGGTTTCGATCTTAACGAACACGTTTGTTCGATGATGTTGACAACGATTACGACGACGACGACAACGATAACGACGACGACAACGATTGTGGAAGAGAGGGTAAAATTGTGTGTGTGTTTGGGGCCGGCGGTGGTGGCCGAGCGTTTCTAGGCGCTTCAGTCCCGAACCGCGCGACTGCTACGGTCGCAGGTTCGATGCCTGACTCGGGCATGGATGTGTGTGATGTCCTTAGGTTAGTTAGGTTTAAGTAGTTCTAAGTTCTAGGGGACTGATGACCTCAGATGTTAAGTCCCACATTTGAACCATTTGTGTGTTGGGGGGGGGGGGGGGGGGAGACGAGAGAGTGAGAGCAGATGAGCGACATCATGATAATGTTTCCTTCTTCCTTGAACGAATAGTACGAGCGAGGTGGCTTTTGAGGGAAACGCTGAAAGGTTCCATTGGAAGGGTAACGCCGATTTCCTTGCCCATCTGACGCCGACTCGAACCTTGCAGTCCGTCTCTAATAAACCCGTCGTCGATTGGACTTTAAATCTTTACCTACCTTACTATTTTAAAAATCTTTATCTGCCCCACGTGCTTTTCTTTGACTCCACTTTCCGCCAGTATCCACGGAACGAAATTTTGTTAGAGACATATTTGTGCTGTTAGTAAGCTATTTTGGTTCACATTGTATCCCCTGTCTCTAGGTCATGGCACTTGGTGCCTCCAGATGATGGTTACAAGCAAAGTTTGATAAATGTGGCAAGAGGATTGTATGGCTATCGAGAATCCCTGATAGAACGCTCTGACAGCCGAAGTTAAGGACGTTATGTTTTGATGCACGCTGTAATATGTTCCACCTTTTGCATAACGAAGATCCTAGCCTTCATCAAAAAATATGGCCAGTAACGCGGTTTTAGTGTGCTCTCAAAATGGTGTCGGCAGCAACTACCAGTGCAGCAGTGTGCCCCCTCCTGTCTCTCTTGACTTTCAAACATCTCAAACTAAAGTAGTGGTGAACATTAAGAATTGATAAAATTATACCAAGAATACATGAGATTTTTTTTTTCATTGTCACTGAAATTTCGGAGGTGCTACAAACTAGTTGAAAGCGGACTCTTTGGTCTTTCTTTGCTGTCATTGATACCTTCGTTATCGTTAGGAATCGCTAGCTGTTCTTCCCCAGTAACGTTTTTGGAAAGGCAAACGACCCAGTCTGACTTGGGTTTTACCCCTTTTTTCGTGCTACATTACTTCCCGCCATGCGAGGCTGGCTCTTTAAAGCTGGTTCCTTTCCGGAGCCATGACCAACCCGAGTAAGTGCTCCCTCCTCCTCCTCCTGTGTAATGACCTCGCTGCCCAAAGGCCGATGAACTCTAACAAATCACCCACCTGAAAGTGCTAGCAGCTACGAAATGCGCAAGTTTTTTTTCTCCCATTGAATTACATTCTCGCTACGTCATCATTGGTTCTTCCAAAAAAGCTTCTTCCCGTTTTACTGCATCCAGGAGGCTAGAGAAGAACTAACGCTTGTAGCTGTAAGCTCACGTTTGTGTTTGTGCGTGCGCGCGCGCGCGCGTGTGTGTGTGTGTGTGTGTGTGTGTGTGTGTGTGTGTGTGCGAGAGAGAGAGAGAGAGAGAGAGAGAGAGAGAGAGAGAGAGAGAGTAGGATGTGAATGTGGATGGATATGGTAGGACTTCGACTTACATTACGGAGTAACAATCGGAAGATAAACTGTAGAGGAGTTCCACCTTTTGCAAGACACTGTTTTGTAGTATTCTTTCAGCACTTAATGTACTGTCTTCAGTCAGAGACTTTCCTGTTTTCTTTTTGAGAAACTGTTAATATGTATTAACGTCTTGTGTAAGCTACATGAATTTTTGGGTCACAGGTATTTAACCTATCTGTCGAAAGGAGCGATTATTAGGTATCAAATATTTTAGATTAGCTTACATATCGTACGTCACGTATGTCCATTGTATGTTGTTCACTTACGCTGTGCATAAAGATTTACATCTAGGATACTGATTTTGGAAATACAGAATATGGTTAGATATTTGTCCACACATCTCACACAGTGCTATGTTTTGGATCGTGGTAGTCTTATATCTACCACACGTTTTACAGCTTGTCATCTGCGAAACGTTTTCTATGTTTTCTGTTTTTCGTCCATTTCGGATGGAGAAACGCTATATATCGCATGCAGATATTTCTATATGTAATACCTTAATATGTTTCTTCTCTGCATTAAACTGTTTCCTCACAACACGTCACGAAATTTACTATGAGTTGTTTTCTGCACGGTCGTAAAGGCACCACCAAGTGGATTATGACTGTCAGTACAGGCTAACCACTTCACCTCCTTGCATCCACTTCAACACTTGAGCTGCCTCCCAGCCACATGTACTTGGAGGTACTAACCAATTTAAAACATATAACTTGTAATAGCTGTAATTGTTAGTGTCCAAATGATGTGAATACTGATGTAATGTTGGTCATTACACCACCTCAGTCACCTACAGAAATATCTGCTCTTATGCCCATTACACACTGTATAAAGCTACCAAATTACACGACTAGTAGCGCCATGTGAGGTATTGGAACATATACCAAACCATATTATTTACAAATTTAGTATCCTAGACGTAAATGTTTAAGTGTAGCATAACTGAATATTTAGTAGCTCAGTGTAGTGATGTAAGACTTAACTGTATAACTTACGCAAACTAGTGTACCGTAAAATATTTTTCCTCTAATGATTGCTGCTCTGTACAAGTAAATACCTTTGTGCGAAAAATTCACAGAACTGGCACAAGAGGTTAACATGTAATAATATTTTTTTCAGAAAGAAAAAAAAAAAAAAAAAAAAAAACTGACGACAGCATGTGAAGCGCTAAAACATGTGGGTTAACAATAAAACTATAACACGGTGTTTCTCATTAGGAGGAATACCTCTCCAGCATTTGTTAGCAAACACGAAAACTAAGAAGAACTCCAATCTCCAGAGGATGACTGTAAGTTGGAGGTAGTGTGTTGACGCACTTGATGTGGTGTGCATTGGTGGTTTAGTATGTAAAGCTCACATGTGCAACGGTTTTTCCAATAGAATTCTCTAGCCCTATCAAGGAACATGTTTTTTCACAATACAATTTGTTGATGTAGATGTCATCGTATTTAAAAGGGAAAGGCACATAGTCTGAGGTTTCGAGCGTATTAAGCGAATTTCAGTTGCATAACACTGCACTGTTGTAAAAATGTGTAAACCAAATTTCAGGTGCCATTATTTTGTAGATTGGTCTATTAAGATACTGTCGCAGTGAAAACACAGATAAAGACCTGAGGATGTTCTGCATGCCTTCCTATAGAAGTGAAACAGTGAACCAGAGCATGTGATCCCCTTATGGCCAGTTAAAACTGACATCTCGAAATTGAATGTTCCATGTAATGAATGGTGAAGTTGCGTCCCTTCTCGGGCATTACTACTGGGTGGGACCTGTTGATGGAGCATTTTTACGCTACAAAACTGTTAGTCACCTTAAGCAACTGTATTTTCGTCACAGTCTTGCCGTGTTTGCATATGTATCTTGGATGATAAGGTAGGGTCGGACTAAAACGAAACTGTTTCTCTATCAGGCGTACCTAGATTATAGTATACTGCAAGAAAAAAGCGTTCAGCGGGGGCTTTATAACAAACGGGTGAAATACAGTTTGACATTGAAAAACTTTTTGTCCTAGGTAAAAAGTGCAGGTATCTTCGCACATAGCTCAATTTTATGTGATTCCGTCCTGTCGTTTTTCCAATCACTAACTTCCATCCTTTCTGGGATGGAAGAGGCAGCTGCTAACACATCACTGTATCTGTGTGGGTACATGTTAAGTCAGAGGATGCCGTATTCGAACGGAGCCTTCACTGCTCAGCAGCCTTTTTTCATTGCCAGTGAACCTTTATGGCAGCAGCTACACTGAGTGAAGAAAAGTATCTAGACACCCCTGTGTAATGCGGAATTGACCACCAGATGCCACGAGAGGCGGACCCGCCAGTGTAAAGGAGGCGGGGAGTGCTGTGTTCTCAATAGAAAAGCAGTAAAAGCAATATGAGTCGGGCTGGGAGAGCTCGGTGACTTCGAACGTGGACTAGTCGCGGGATATCTGAGCATCAAATCCATCATGGACATTTCAGACGCTTCCAGAAGTGCCCAGAGTCGATTGTTGGTGGTGTGATTGTGAAGTGGCTGTGTGAAGGATCAACGACAGCTGAACCAACACCTGGCGCACATCATGTAGTGACCGAAAGTGATCTTCGTTCACTGCTCAAGGTGAAATCGCTTGAAATCTACGGAAGGAATCACTTGTGAGTTCCAGGGTAGTACCAGCAGTCCAGCCAGTAGAATGATAGTGAGTAGGGGGTTGCAAATGAAGGGTTGCAATGGGTCTTAGGTGGTGTAAAGAGGGACGTCACTGGACAGTGGATGAATGCAAACAAGTGATTTGGAGATACGAATCTCGATGCATCGTTTGGCAGTCCAATGGAAGGGTCTTGATTTGGCGGATGCATGAACAACTTTACCTGTCATCATATGTTGTGTGTAGTGCCAACAGTAACGTACAGAAGCGGTGTGTGGGTGTTTATCGTAGTTTCGTGGATCTCTTATTGCGCTTAAGAAAACACTAAATACGGAAGCATGTTAACATGTTTTACAGCTTTGTGTGCTGCTTACAGTAGAGGACCAGTTCTGAGACGATGATGCTTTGTGTGAGCATGACAGAGCGCCCTATCATGAAGCAGCTTCTGTGTGGCAATGATTTGTGCACAATAACATTCTTGAAATGGACTGGCCAATCCTGAGTCCCGACCTGAACCCAATGGGAACATCTTCGAAGTTGGAAGGTCAGTTTCACCCAAGACCCGAGCGTCCAATATCACTACCGTGTCTGGTTTCGCCTCTTGAGGACGAATGAGTTGCCATTTGTCCACAGACATCCAAACAACTCATTGAAAGTGTCCCTGACAGAGTTCAAGTCGTCATAAAGGCGAAGGATGGACACATTCCATATTAAGGCCCACTAATTGATGACCCAGCACTTTTAATCAGATGGTGTTTATATCGCCCTAGTTCGTTTCATGTTCCAGTGCAACCATATGCCCAAGCTACTTTTTTATCCATTAATCCCTGAACAATTTTGGACTATGCGACTGTTATTGAGTTTCTTTCAAAGGATAAAACAATAAGAAGAATCCATTATGTATCTCAGTAAAAATTTTCAGCGGGCTTTGCCTATGCCTGTGCAGGTCATGTTTACGGACCACACCGGTTGGATGCTTCTGAGAAAAAAAAGGTGCAAATATTGCAGGGTAAATTTAGTCTCGATTTGGTTTTGATGGGCAATGTTTAAATGCAGAACCTATCCTGACCAAAGCTTTCTCATAATTGATTCTTCGTGTAAAACACACTATACTCTTTGTTGTACGCCTGTGACAGCTATTTGAAACACTTTTGATGACGTGTTAGTATTTCCTAGACGTTTTCATCTATAGTCACAAGTTTAGTAAGACATTCACGTGGATTATTTGCAACGGAGTTACAGCCCTGTTTGATTCACTTATTTTTTAACGGTTGAAATGAGCAAGTAAAATTTTCGTATCCTTCCACCAACATTGTAATAATTTCCGCTGGCGAGAAACCATCTCACATAAAAAACTGCATGTCTGTCAGATGTTCCACTTTAGCGATTTGTGCGAAACACACACAGCATTACGGAGATTAAAGGGCAGTGAGGGGGGAAAAAAATTGCCTGCAGGTAAAGTTCACACTTGAATTATATGACAGAGAAACGAATACTAACGTAACAAAAATAAATAGCATCTAAATCGGCGCAGGTCCATTTTAGTTGCAGGGATTTTCTGCTTGTCCTCACATAATTGCCTGTAACGGTGCAGAGGTCGAGGCACAGGACTTGCCTCCGATAGGAGCGGGGTTCAAATCTCCTTCTGGCCATTCAAATTAATGTTTTTCATAATTTTACTAAATCGTATCAGGCGATTACCGGTATGGTATGTTTGTAAAGGACACGTGCGATCTTATTCTCTTTCCTTTGTCCAGTCAGAGATTGTGCTCCCCTGTCATTGACGGATACCGAGCCAGATGCTTCACAAGGGAACCATCAGGCCTTTTAAACCACGGGTTTTGATGACTCTTCGGTATGTTGTACAGGAACGTGTCCTGAATACCTGGCTAACGGCTTTTGATATCACGGCCCCTGGTTTCCGAGAAAATCGATGTTGAAGTTTCATAATATTAAGTTTCGGGTAAGCGAGTGTAGCGCGGTGGATAATGTTCATGGGTATCGCGCTGACGGTAGGGGTTCAAATCCTAGCTGTGTATCTTTTTTGAAATTTCATTGTACAGGATATCATTAAATAGTATATGTCATCCAAAATTATTCAAAATAAGTCGTTTTCGGGATAGTAATTTCATTAATAAATCAGTCATTACAGCAAACTTTCTTCAAATGTGTATTCCGTTTATTACAGAATAGACTCCAGGGTCGTCTTACACGCTATCGCTTGCTGTAGTTGAACGGAATTCCAGATGGTATTTGTCGTAGAAGCAACCGAAACACAAATTTGTAGATCACCACGCACATTTAATGAAAGCTACTGCGATGGAGGCACACGGATGTTTCGGAAGTGATACCACGAAACACAATTCGTTTGAATTCAAAAAGATTGTTGTTTCTTCGATCAACTTCGATGCGAACTGTGCATATCTGATCATTCCTGTGGAAGCAGGTGCACTAATTTAATGAAGATTTCCCTGGAAACGATTTTTCTATTAGTCTTTAACAAGTCGGGAGCATTTTGAATTTTTTTTAGTGAAAATTTTGACTTGCATCTGAAAGAAAACATTACAGTATTGGCAAATCAGTACTGCCAACGTGTTAGCAGCGTACTTTAGCCGCTGTTGACATCGATTTTCTCGGAAATGGGGGCCGTCGTATAAAACGCCGGTAGCCAGATACACAAAGAAATGACTGACATTAGCTGCGAATGGTCGTTGATTTAAACAAATGGGGAAACCTGAAAATTTGTGTCGAACCAGGATTCAAACCCGGATCTCCTGCTTAGTTTGGCGGATGGGTGACGGTTCGAACTCGCGTCCGGTCATGCAGTTTTAGGTTTTCCGTAATTTCCCTAAATAACAAATAAATAAATAAAGGCAAATACCAAATGGTTCGTTTGCAAGGGCAAGGCCGAATTTCTTCTCCCTCCTTTCCCAACTCGAGCTTTGGGTCCGTCACTAATGACATTGTCATCAACGGCATCATCAACCATAGTCTTCTTTTCTTTCTTTCTTCCTTCCTTCGTTGGGGCGTTGGAAACGCTACCTCCTTTCTTTTCGTATATTGAGTGAGAAATAAGCTGGCCGGACATAAAAATGACTCATCAGCAGCATACATCATGCTAATAGCTTGTAACACCGCGTCTATCTTTCAAAATGGCCTCAATTCGGAGAGGAAGAGGCCAGTCCATCCGAAGGCACTCTTTGATGATTATACGCCGTACAGCTACCAAATTGCGGGCATGTTGATTGCTACGTTTCACCAGCTGTGCCAAATACTCCCAGACATTTTCTGTGGCATTAACATCGAATGACTGACCCTCGCGGATAGCCTCGCGCGTGAGAACGCCGCTTCCGGGATTCGAGGAGGCATCCCGGTCCTGGAGCTATACGTTCGATAAACAGAGGGGGCGATTGTGTCTGCGGTGTGGTTTTTAGGCGGTATGCGACGTGCCAGTAAGTGAATGCTGGGCTGTTACCCACCTCCCGCCTTAGATACGCGATACGCAAACATTCTACACTCGCACCATTCTCCGCAAGCCACGTAACGGTGTGTGGCGAAGGGTACTTCTGGTACCACTAGCTGATCGCGCCCTCGCCGTTCCCTGTTCCACTCGCGAAAGGCGCATGGGAACAGTGATTGTCAGTAAGCCTCTGTATTAGCTTTAATTTCTCTATTTTTCTCGTCGTGGTCATTTCGCGAGATGTATGTGGCAGAAAGTAATATGTTGTCCGACTCTTCCCAAGAAGTGCTCACTCGAAATTTCAGCAGTAACACTCCCTGTTTTGTACACTGCCTCACTTGCATGTCTGCCACTGGAGTTTTGTTGAGCAACTCTGTAATGCTCTCGTGCCGACTAAACGAACCAGTGACGAAGCAGTGACGAAACGTGACGTTCGTGATCGAATCTTCTCTACCTCCTCTATCAGTCGTACATGGTAAGGATCCCAGATTGGTGAGCAATACTCAAGTGTCGGTCAAACAAGAGCCTTGGAAGCCACTTCCATCGTGCATGAGTTACATTTCCTTAAGACTTTTGCTATGAATCTCAGTGTGGCATCTACTTTTCCTACTATTTGTTTGATGTGGTCATTCCATTTAAGGTCACTCTGGATAGTTATTCCTGGATATTTTACAGAGATTACCGTTTGTGACAGTTTGTCATCAATAGTGTTGGGCCACCACACAGTTACTGGTATCCGTACATTTTTGAGACAGCCATCACCTCGAACAACACGTGCAGGTGACAGGCAACACTCAGTCACCGAGAATGTTGAACCAAATATCATGTCTCACGGGTTCACGGTAACCCGAATGCGTGGGCCAAAGTCACAATACGAAAGACACCCCCAAAATATCGCTGAACCACCGCCATCGTGAACTACACGATCCGTACATACGGAAGGTTAAACGTCATAATGGGTAGTCAGTGCAGTGGACACTTTGCACTATTTGAAAAAGGAGCGGAATGGCAAATCGTCGAAACACACTAAATGCCTCCAGTCATCTTCGCAATTTCTGTGTTGTCTGCCCCACTGAAAACGCGCAGCTGTAGCAATCCCATTTCTGTATTACACAGAGTACTCTACAGCACTGTCTTCGTAATTACTAGGTCTAAAAATTTGCTTCCTCCGTTTTTCCTCGAGTATTGCCCATCGCTGGCCACTACGTTCTCCCATATTTTGGATAGCATACGAATCCCGTGGCGGAAGAACTGGGCGTCTTTTGTGGGGATCCATCAATCGATTCAAAAAGAAATGGTTCAAATGGCTCTAAGCAGTATGGGACTTAACAGCTGAGGTCATCAGTCCCCTAGACTTAGAACTACTTAAACCTAACTAACCTAAGGACATTAGAAGCATCCATGCCCGACGCAGGATTCGAACCTGCGACCGTAACAGCAGCGCGGTTCCGGACTGAAGCGCCTAGAACCGCTCGGCCACAGCGGCCGGCCATCAATCGAGTCAATTTTGCACTTGTTCATATAATCGGAAGTGCTGGTTAGCCAGACTGTATGCCACTGATCGAAAAAGGTGGTACTCAGAGAGAGCAACGTATGGAGAATACGGTGGGAGGGATAGGACTCATTTCAAAGTTTCCATGTATGTTTTGACGGGTTTTGCGACATGGGGTCGAGCAGTGACCTGCTGTAAAATTACCTTTACGTGTCTATCGCTGTATTGTGGCCGTTTGTGTTTCAGTGCTGGGCTCGAACGCATCACTTGCTTTCGATAATGATGTCCTGTGACTGTCTTCGTCTGTTTCAGTAGCTACGTAAACGTTCTGTCTTCCACCGCCATGCCGGTCTTCGACATCAAAATCACCGTTCTTAAGGCGTTGAAAACATTCTCTGCACATTCTTCCACTAATAGTTCCCTCACCATTGGTGTTACCCAGCATTTTAAGAGCCACAGCCGCAGATTTCTTCATGTTAAAGCAGAAAATTAAAACTTCCCGCAAATGGCGAGACGTACTTAATCGAGAATAACCTTATGATGCAATCACAAATCGACTAATATTTTTATGGCATTATGTTTACAGATGCCCAAGCTTATTTTATTACACTTATGACCAACCACCTGAACCCCACTTGCCGCTACTGCCGTCTATTGCAAAACGGCGGAAGCAAAGTTGTAGACCTAATAGCTTACATTTATCGCCAATCTCTCTCCCAGCGCAAAGTCCCAAGCGACTGCAAGAAAACGCAGGTGACTCCTGTATGTAAGAAGGATAAGAGAAAGGGCCTGCAAAATTATAGACCCGTATCATTATCATCGGTGTGCTGTGAATTATAGAACATTTTTAGTGTTCGAGACGGGAAAGCTTATGTCCAGGAATCAGCACGGTATTAGGAAGCGTCGCTTGTGCGAAACTCGGCTTGCTCTTTTCTCACATGAATACAGCGACATATGGACGAAAGGCAACCGACAGATTCCAGATTTCTAGATTTCCGAAAAGCATTTGACGCGTTACCCCACTGCAGTCTGTTAACGAAGGTGCGGGCACTTGGGACCGGTTACCGGATGTATGAGTGGCTTGAAGACCTCTTAAGTAACATACCGCAGTATGTTGTCCTCGACAGCGAGTTTCCATCAGAGACGAGGGTCAGGAGTGCGAAAGGGAGGTGTGGAAGGAACGCTTTTGTTCTCTGTGTACATAAACGGACTGGCGGACGGGGTGGGCAGCAATCTGCGGTTGTTCGCTGATGATGCTATGGTTGCTTTGGTATACGGGAAGTTGTCTTCGGTTTAGCGACTGTAGGAGGATACAAGATGATTGAACAAAATTTCTAGTTTGTGTGATGAACGGCAGCTAGCTTTAAATGTAGAAAAATGGAAGTTAATGCGGATGTGTAGGAAAACAATCCCCATGACGAATGGTCGAGTTCGGATTATTGGGGAAATTTTAGGAAAGTGTGGTTCATCTGTAAAGGAGGCCTCATGTAGGATGGTAGTGCGACCCATTCTTCAGTACTGCTCGAGTGTTTGGGATCCGCACCAAGTAGGATTAAAGGAATGCATCGAAGCAGTTCGGAGGTTGGCTGCTAGATTTGTTTCCGATGGGTTCGAACAATTCGCAAGTATTACGGAGATGCTGCGGGAACTCAAATGGAGCCGGCCGCTATGGCCGAGCGGTTCTAGGGGCTTCAGTCTGGAACCGCGCTGCCTCGGGCATGGATGTGTGTGATGTCCTTAGGTTAGTTAGGTTTAAGTAGTTCTAAGTCTAGGGGACTGATGACCTCAGGAGTTAAGTCCCATATTGCTTAGAGCCATTTGAACCATTTTTGAACTAAAATGTCCCGGAGGGGAGGCGAGTTCTTTTCCAAGGACACATTTGAGAAAATTTAGAGGCCCAGCATTTAAAGTTGACTGCAGAACGATTGTACTACGACCAACACACATTTCGCGTAAGGACCACGAAGATAACATACGAGACATTAGAGGTTATACGGAGGCATATAGACATTAGTTTTTTCTTCGTTCTGTTTGCGAGTGGAACAGGAAAGAAAATGACTACTAGTGGTACAAGTACCCTCCGCCACGCATCGTACCGTGGCTTGCGGAGTATGTATGTAGGTGTAGGTAGATATAGACATAGATGCCGCTGTCTAGAGAGGTATTCTGGAGAGGTATGGAACTACAAACGTTATCTTATCAATTTTCGCTCGGACAATGGTTAAAATAGCTGCATTCACTGACAAAACCAATTCGTGTCCAGTTTGGTGGGAATTGTTATTGACAAGGGGTGTCAATGACAATCGCTCGTCTCCTGTCCTTGTCGGTTACGATCTTTGCGCGATCACTTTCCTTACACCATGTTTGATGGTTGCACATCCACCCACCTCGATGAGCTTATTCCATACCACAGACAGACACCAACACACCACTGCAGTGCTATGAGGGATGGAGGGTCAGCTGAGCGGCTCGTACCAGTCCTATAGGCCTATCTGCAGCACTCCAAAGCGACCAGCGTTCCACTAGTATTTTGTCTGGTGAGTTTGTAAGCTAGGCACCTAGTAGCGCAGTAAAGTTGTGTCAGCCCCTCAGGTTGACGGGAAGTCGTCGCGCCGCCGGCGTCGGCGCCAGCCAGCCTCGTGAACCACCTGCTCCGGAGGCGGAGGCGGCGCCTGCCGCACCAGGGACACAGCTGGCGGCGAGCCGTGCGTACGCGCCGCTTACGCAATGTGGCACGCTACGCACGCGCTATCAGCGCCGGCGTTACGTAAACGTGTCGAGGTTAAGGACCGGCTCCTGTTGCCAGGGGGCGCTCGCTTCCTGCGGGGTGACTTCCGGGGGACTGCCATTTAAACCGCCGCCGCCTCCCCGCTTGTGTGTTTCTGGTGAAATTTAAAAGACTGGGACACGTCGTGCAAGGAGTATAGCAATAGTGGAGCAGAAAATGAAGCACTTGTTTCATTTCTTAACGAATCCATAATGGTTTCATGTAGCATATAGAGTAAAAGATATATATTTTATGAACATAAGTCTGTTGACCGTATGTGTTTCGGTGTTTGGATTTTTTCCGATACTTACCAGAAATGAAATACGAGGGGCGTCCAGTAAGAAAGAATCCCTCTTTTTTTTCCAAACCAGTGTCGTACTAGCTCGCATACTGAGCTCGTAATCAGCTTGTCAATGTCGATGTGACTTCCATAATCGGTGTTGAAGTGCTTACCTCCGAGGAGGTCTTTGAATTGAGTTAACACGTGAAAATCACTTGGAGCAAGATCTTCCGAGCCAATGTCCAACAATTTGAATGCTCACACAGCCTTCTCAGTAGAAAGAGCTTAACTCCCGATTGATATCTACAGTGGATAGTTGTTTTGTTGCGGAAAAACCGAATGACAGAGCGTAGCTCACAAACGGGCAAATATTTATCGAATATATTGCTTCCCCCTACTTATACCTCCCGAGGAGATCACGAATGTAAATTTAGAGAGATTAGAGCGCGCACGGAGGCTTTCAGACAGTCGTTCTTCCCGCGAACCATACGCGACTGGAACAGGAAAGGGAGGTAATGACAGTGGCACGTAAAGTGCCCTCCGCCACACACCGTTGGGTGGCTTGCGGAGTATAAATGTAGATGTAGATGTAGAATTTGTTGTGGTAATTACAGTACAGCCGGCCGGTGTGGTCGAGCGGTTCTAGGCGCTTCAGTCTGGAACCGCGCGACCGCTACGTCGCAGGTTCGAATCCTGCCTCAGGCATGGATGTGTGTGATGTCCTTAGGTTAGTTAGGTTTAAGTAGTTCTAAGTTCTAGCGGACTTATGAGCTCAGATGTTAAGTCCCATAGTGCTCAGAGCTATTTGAACTATTTAATTACAGTACATACTAGCTGGCAGCGCACTGACAAGATACTGCAGTTCGTAACCCAGTGTAAGCGGTGTCAACACATGCCGGTCGAACTCGCCAGGCCTCTTACGTCACGCACACAGTTTATTTTCCAGAGAAATAAAACAAGGAAACTTACTTGTTGGACGACCCTAGTATAAAAACCGTAATACAGACAGCTTTCTGATACGTATCGGAAACAGAACCCAAAAATCGAAATATAGACAATCGAGGACTTTTTATTGATGATGTGTAACTGCTTCATTGCTACGCGTGTTAAAAAATTACAACCTATGTCGAGTCCTTCTGTTATGAAGAGCTAAACGCTTGACTTTTTCTTTTTTACGGTTGTGACGGGTGCCAAATGCTTCATTTCTTATTTATCTGTTGTTGTATTTATTAGACGATATGCGACACCACCTTTTCTAATTTGAAATGACTTTCTTAAATCTACAGGAGGCATCTTATATGCTAGATGTATAACTCGATTAATAAAGTTTACATAACTTATTTTGTTTTATTTATTTTGCTTTCTACGTCTACATTTATACTCCGCAAGCCACCCAACGGTATGTGGCGGAGGGCACTTTCCGTGCCACTTCATTACCTCCCTTTCCTGTTCCAGTCGTGTATCGTTCGCGGGAAGAACGACTGCCGGAAAGCCCCCGTGCGCGCTCGAATCTCTCTAATTTTACATTCGTGATCTCCTCGAGAGGTATAAGTAGCGGGAAGCAATATATTGGATACCTCATCCAGAAACGCACCCTCTCGAAACCTGGACAGCAAGCTACACCGCGATGCAGAGCGCCTCTCTTGCAGAGTCTGCCACTTGAGTTTGTTAAACATCTCCGTAACGCTATCACGCTTACCAAATAACCCTGTGACGAAACGCGCTCATGCACAATTTCACCTGGCAGCTATAAATCACGATGCCGCTGGTTTCAGGAATCATTTTAGATGATAAAGGTGGGGATATAATCGTACTGAATTTGAGGTTCTCTTAACTTCTGCCAGTGGCTCGAAACCTTAATGTTGCTAACAACCTGTCCACGCAGCTTTCACAGTCTCTCTCACGACTGTATTCTGTTTCGTTAAGAATGGTTGTTGATGTTCAGCAGCTCCGAAAAACATGTTGCATCCGTGCTTAGATAATTACGAAAATCATCGGCTTCCAACTCCTTGAGTAGTGCAGTACCCACTTTTTCCCCCACGGCTTTCTCTCGATGGCCTTGTTATATGTAACTCAGCCAAGGCAAATCCCAGCTCTTGTTTCTGTCTAAAGCTAAGCGGCATCTCGTCGAACATAACTTCAATCAACTTAACTATAAATAATTCGCAACTATCGGTAGGAACAGGGCAGCGTTGGAATCGCTGAGGAAAGTCGACGGGACATGTGTAGGCTGCAGGCGAAGTTTGTCGTTCGTTCGGTCGGTCGGTCAGGGCCTGCGCTGATACGGCTATCTGCGGATATACGCAGTAATAATTCCTTATACGGATAAAAGACTGTACTGATGCGTACGTCCCCAGAAATCCGCTGTAATAATTACTCTCTGGTTAAAAGTTAAAGTTCACATCATTATTCAATGTTTTTCTGTTGAAATGACGTGTGATCGATAGTAATAATTTCGCGCCAGAGGCTGTAAAGTGGTTGGTTAAATTAATGTTTGAGTGCCTTGAATCTGCCTATGTACCTAACCTCTGGAAAGAAGCACACGTCGTAGGTATTCTCTAGCCGGGGAAAGATCCCTAATATCCATAGTATCAACGCACGATCTTCCTTTTGTGTCAACTCTATAAAGTCTTACAGATAATTATATTGACTAGGATTTCATCAATTTTGTACGAAATAATCACTTCAGAGCAAGCTAGGTTTAGACCAGGGAAGTCATGCACTAGCCAGGTCCGTAACCTTATCAAGCACATCGAAGATGGATATGAGAAAAAAACTAATCACTAGTACAGCTTTTATAGACCTCAGTGCTGCATAGGACACGCTGAATCATAAAAATCTTATCAAAAAGCTGTACGAGATAACAAAGAGATTTCAGCCTGAAAAACGTAAACAGTGGTATGCTCTAAAGCACAAGATACTGTGTGACGCTGCAAGGTAAGAAGAACCGCGGGAACACCCAGAAAAACGGATTACCTCAAGGCAGTGTGTTGCTGCCGATTCTTTGCAACATCTATATCTTCCAGATCAAGGTGATTTACCTATGCGGATGATACAGCTGTGACGGCCAAGGGAGCACGGTAGAGGAGGTTGAAATAAAATAAGCAACGCACTTGGGGCCTAAACAGTTCAATAACATGTTATGTAAGTGGAAGGTGGAGGGGGGAGAAAGAAAGGGAAAGGAAAGGAACTGATGATATCAACTGCATCGTGACTTTTTTCATAATCGCCACCGACGAGTGATAATAAGTGCCGGATCGGGACTCGAACCGGGATCTCCTGCTTACCGGGCACTTGCGTTAACCACAACGCCATTCAGACACAGTGTCTGTCGCAAACGCACGGACTATCTCGGCACGCTTCCGTCCGACACACATTTCCGCCTACTGCCACCTGTCCACAGTCCCCGTCCATGCCTTCCATGCTCGCTAATTTTAGACTCCAGCCGAATGTCGAACGACATTGTGCATCCTCGCTGAAGGTTGTGGAATCATTGCCCGTCGAGGCGAATAAATTATATGAAAGCGTGGTGTCTGTGTTTTCGGACAGAAGTCCCAAGGTGCAGAAGTAATTTGGCCTCATGGGATATTATGAGGACGTTGCGTTCAGCTGCAGAACTGCCCAGACACCTTAATAGGCTGCTGTTGATCCCTTGATGCCTCAGAACATGTCCTACCAACCGATCCCTTCTTCTGGTCAAGTTGTGCCACAAACTTCTCTTCTCCCCAATCCTATTCAATACTTCCTCATTAGTTATGTGATCTACCCATCTAATCTTCAGCATTCTTCTGTAGCACCACATTTCGAAAGCTTCTATTCTCTTCTTGTCCAAACTATTTATCGTCCATGTTTCACTTCCATACATGGCTACACTCCATACAAATACTTTCAGAAATGGCTTCCTGACACTTAAATCTATACTCGATGTTAACAAATTTCTCTTCTTCAGAAACGCTTTCCTTGCCTTTGCCAGTCTACATTTTATATCCTCTCTACTTCGACCATCATCAGTTATTTTGCTCCTCAAATAGCAAAACTCCTTTTCTACTTTGTCTCATTTCCTAATCTAATCCCCTCAGCATCACCCGACTTAATTAGACTACCTTCCATTATCCTTGTTTTGCTTTTGTTGATGTTCATCTTATATCTTCCTTTCAAGACACTGTCCATTCCATTCAACTGCTCTTCCAAGTCCTTTGCTGTCTCTGACAGAATTACAATGTCATCGGCGAACCTCAAAGTTTTTATTTCTTCTCCATGAATTTTAATACCTACTCCGAATTTTTCTTTTGTTTCCTTTACTGCTTGCTCAATATACAGATTGAACAACATCGGGGAGAGGCTAGAACCCTGTCTTACTCCCTTCCCAACGACTGCTTCCCTTTCATGTCCCTCGACTCCTATAACTGCCATCTGGTTTCTGTACAAATTGTAAATAGCCTTTCGCTCCCTGTATTTTACCCCTGCCACCTTTAGAATTTGAAAGAGAGTATTCCAGTCAACATTGTCAAAAGCTTTCTCTAAGTCTACAAATGCTAGAAACGTAGGTTTGCCTTTCCTTAATCTTTCTTCTAAGATAAGTCGTAAGGTCAGTATTGCCTCGCGTGTTCCAGTGTTTCTACGGAATCCAAACTGATCTTCCCCGAGGTTGGCTTCTACTAGTTTTTCCATTCGTCTGTAAAGAATTCGTGTTAGTATTTTGCAGCTGTGACTTATTAAACTGATAGTTCGGTGATTTTCACATCTGTCAACACCTGCTGTCTTTGGGATTGGAATTATTATATTCTTCTTGAAGTCTGAGGGTATTTCGCCTGTTTCATACATCTTGCTCACTAGATGGTAGAGTTTTGTCAGGACTGGCTCTCCCAAGGCCGTCAGTAGTTCCAATGGAATGTTGTCTACTCCGGGGGCCTTGTTTCGACTCAGGTCTTTCAGTGCTCTGTCAAACTCTTCACGCAGTATCATATCTCCCATTTCATCTTCATCTACATCCTCTTCCATTTCCATTATATTGTCCTCAAGTACATCGCCCTTGTATAGACCCTCTATATACTCCTTCCACCTTTCTGCTTTCCGTTCTTTGCTTAGAACTGAGTTTCCATCTGATCTCTTGATATTCATACAAGTCTTTCTCTTATCTCCAAAGGTCTCTTTAATTTTCCTGTAGGCAGTATCTATCTTACCCCTAGTGAGATAGGCCTCTACATCCTTACATTTGTTCTCTAGCCATCCCTGCTTAGCCAGTTTGCACTTCCTGTCGATCTCATTTTTGAGACGTTTGTATTCCTTTTTGCCTGCTTCATTTACTGCATTTTTATATTTTCTCCTTTCATCAATTAAATTCGATATTTCTTCTGTTACCCAAGGATTTCTACTAGCCCTCGTCTTTTTACCTACTTGATCCTCTGCTGCCTTCGCTACTTCATCCCTCAAAGCTACCCATTCTTCTTCTACTGTATTTCTTTCCCCCATTCCTGTCAATTGTTCCCTTATGCTCTCCCTGAAACTCTGTACAACCTCTGGTTCTTTCAGTTTATCCAGGTCCCATCTCCTTAAATTCCCACCTTTTTGCAGTTTCTTCAGTTTTAATCTACAGGTCATAACCAATAGATTGTGGTCAGAGTCCACATCTGCCCCTGGAAATGTCTTACAATTTAAAACCTGGTTCCTAAATCTCTGTCTTACCATTATATAATCTATCTGATACCTTGTAGTATCTCCAGGGTTCTTCCATGTATACAACCTTCTTTCATGATTCTTAAAACAAGTGTTAGCTATGATTATGTTGTGCTCTGTGCAAAATTCTACCAGGCGGCTTCCTCTTTCATTTCTTAGCCCCAATCCATATTCACCTACTATGTTTCCTTCTCTCCCTTTTCCTACACTCGAATTCCAGTCACCCATGACTATTAAATTTTCGTCTCCCTTCACAATCTGAATAATTTCTTTTATTTCATCATACATTTCTTCAATTTCTTCGTCATCTGCAGAGCTAGTTGGCATATAAACTTGTACTACTGTAGTAGGTGTGGGCTTCGTATCTATCTTGGCCACAATAATGCGTTCACTATGCTGTTTGTAGTAGCTTACCCGCATTCCTATAGGCTGCTAGTATGTCAAAATATCTGGGAATCCTGTACTCTGGAAGCTATTTTAAATGCCCCCGTAAAGGGAGAAGGAGAGTGTGATTTTTTTCTCCAGGACATGGAAAGTAAGTAAGGTTGTGGTAATAATAATAATAATAATAATTGCAATTGCTGTTGTCGTAGCAGTCGTTGTATCAGCCCATGACGTGGCTTTTTGTTGCGCCCCGTAGCGGCCATTGCCTTGATATTACCTGCCGCTGCCGTGAGAATTTTCACCCCCTCGCGCTTCAGTCTGTTCCCGCCCGTGTAATTATTTCCGTGCCTCGCGGCGTTTTCTTGTAGCGTGGCGTAATCGACACATTCTGGCGCGCTTTTCTCAAATCAGGTGATTCTTCCGACTGTAGTTTGCCAACAGTTCGAAGCTTTCGGCAGCAGCAGTATGTATTACAAAAATGAGCAGATTTGTTTTGATTTATTGTGATAGTCTCGGGGAGAATGTTATGGGAGCAGCCGACGCATAAGCAGTACATCTACACTCCGCAAGCCACCTGATGGTGTGTGGCGGAGGGTACCTTGAGTACCTCTATCGGTTCTCCCTTCTATTCCAGTCTCGTATTGTTCGTGGAAAAAAAGATCGTCGGTATGCCTCTGTGTGGGCTCTAATCTCTCTGATTTTATTCTCATGGTCTCTTCGCGAGATATACGTAGGAGGGGGCAATATACTGCTTGACTCCTCGGTGAAGGTATGTTCTCAAAACTTCAACAAAAGCCCGTACCGAGCTACTGAGCCCGTCTCCTGCAGAGTCTTCCACTGGAGGTTATCTATCATCTCCGTACCGCTTTCGCGATTACTAAATGATCCTGTAACGAACCGCGCTGCTCTCTGTATCTCTTCTATCAACCCTATCTGGTACGGATCCCACACCGGTGAGCGGTATTCAAGCAGTGGGCGAACAAGTGTACTGTAACCTACTTCCTTTGTTTTCGAACTGCATTTCCTTAGGATTCTTCCAATGAATCTCAGTCTGGAGTCTACTTTACCGACGATTAATTTTATATGGTCATTTTTCTATAGTATTTTTGTAGAAATTATTTTTCAATTGGTGCAGTTCAAAGCGAGCCACTGCACCTAGTCCAACAGCGTGATCGTCACAATAAACAGGCGTTTTTGCTGCAGCATATTTGGCAGTGTGCCGTCGGTGACTGTTTCCTCTGTGTGGATGAAATATGTTAAGGACAGTATGGTCCCAACTAACTTGTCGGTGCTAACACTTGGCAAGTGCGATCCACTTTTCTTTGCTGAGGGGCAGAATTCACAAATGCGCCATATTTTTCAAGTAAACATTTGATAACCTGAAACTGTCTCTAGAATTTGCCACCGAGTTTCTCGTTCAACAAGTATGAATTCAGAGTTGCAAAATCCATTAGAAGACGAAATTGTTTTATGTAATATTTTCGAATTCGTTTCCTTGTTGCTGTATAATTTATCGTTGCTGAGTACCAAAATGGAAGTGATAAAAAATGGTTCAAATCGCTCTAAGCACAATGGGACTTAACATATCAGGTTATGAATCCCCCTAGACTTAGAACTACTTAAACCTAACCAACCTAAGGACATGACACACATTCATGCCGGAGGCAGGATTCAAATTTGCGACCGTAGCAGCCCCGTGGTTCCGGACTGAAGCGCCTAGAACCGCTCGACCACAGCAGGCGGCTGGAAATGATCGTATGACGTCAGTGGCCGGGAGTTCCCAGGCGGGAAGTTCGGCCACCAAGTGGCAAGTCTTATTGAGTGCGACACCATATCGGGCGAGTTGCGCGTCGACAATGGGGACGAAATGGTGATGAGGACAGCACAACACCCAGCCTCTGACGGGAATCGAACTTGGGCCGCCGGGCGTCGCATTCCAACGCGCTGATCGTTCAGCTAATGGGGCGGATGTCGTGTACCAAGCAAGGTCTTCACGACACAATATCGCGAGCGGCCGCCAACACACAGGCACACTCACTCGCCTGACGTCTTTCAGCTCCGTGCAGCCGGCTCCACATGACGTTCACAAACGTGGACCTCTTCCTGCTTCTGCACCCCTTCCTTCAGCGCCGGCCGCTGTGGCCGAGCGGTGCTAGGCGCTTCAGTCTGGAACCGCGCGACCGCTACGGTCGCAGGCTCGAATCCTGCCTCGGGCATGGATGTGTGTGATGTCCTTAGGTTAGTTAGGTTTAAGTAGTTCTAAGTTCTAGGGGACTGATGACCTCAGATGTTAAGGGGACCACACCCTGCCTATTTAATTTAGGCAAGTATTTGATCCATTTCCGAAAAAATTATTTGATGCAGGTCCTTAATATTTTTACTGTATGTTACATGATGCTAATGGAGTCAGCTGTACTAAAATCTACTTTATCCATTTCATAGTTTTTAAGAAATACTTTTTGAAATTTATTAACAAAAAATATTAAGTTTTTTCTTCAGAAAATATTTTTTGTGAACTTACTAATGGGGAAATATTAATTACTGTAGTACCAGAGGTGGCTTTTTATGTTATGCACAGTCTCTGAAAATTTCATTCATTTATCTAAGATAGTTTCTGATATAATGGGGCATATGTACTGAACATTTTAGTTGTGGGAAATTGACTTTAAAGAAAAAACTTGTGAAATTTGTTGCTTACAGTTAATTGAAACTGTCCTGCTGCATATGATGGCCCTTCTTTGGCCTCTAGCAGGTCTTCCAGGTTCTTTTTCATCTTCCTGGATGTTTGTCTTGGACATTTTAGATGCAGACCTGTCTGCATCGGCTATCCTCATTTTATCGCAATGTTGCAGCCCAGTGATCATATTTCACGAGGATTAATTCACAGCTTTTCAGTACCCAACACTTTCCAATATTACCTCAATTGAATCTAATAACAGCAACATGAACTCCTGGTTTCATTGTATGCATGCCTACAAATACAGTTCCAAGTTATGCTGTTGAAACATTCATTTGGGTTCTGTGTCTGCCCATGCAGACATTTCCTTAGAAAGTCAGGATGAGTCAAGTCTCTGAAAATAGATTTAATTGCTGTAATAACAGCAGCAGGAAGAGAATGCTGTTGAAAATAAGATTCTCCATTTGCCTGAGCCCTATTGTATTTGCACCACGAATTTTCTCCTGATGGACACAATCCATGACATGGCTTATCACCAGTTGAGGACTTATGGAAGAATATGGCCCGAACATCTCTCGTCATTGCCTCCAGATTTTCTTTATTTCTCCTTATTGCCTGCCTATAGTATACATGCAAGTTTCAGTTTTAGTTAACCGACCCTGTCCGGTCATCAGTTTTCCATCTTCTAATTTTTTTCCTCTCATATCAACAGTTAGTTTCCTCTGCCTTGTTCCCAAACGTTTTTGAACATGGCCTACACATTCTGTTTTGCTAATAATGGCATCTCCATATGGCTTAGAGTTGACAGTCGGTGGGTTGACAGTGGGTGACAGAAAAGTGGGCGTGGCACATGAACACACGTGGTAGGAAAATGCTCTTTAAATGGTCGAAAAAATTTTTTTCCAGCAAAATTCTTTTCAGAGTACTTAAATAACACCTTAATCTATCGAAATATGATGAAAACCGAAAATCGATTTTTTTCGACCTGAACCACGGTGTGGTCCCCTTGGTCCCATAGTGCTCAGAGTCATTTGAACCTTCCTTCAGCACGTCCACCGGTAGTGTGGTTTATTATTTTGTTCAGGTCGGTGTAGGATGAGCTCATTCATCGTTGATTGATTGATTGACTTGGATTATGAATTAGCTAGAAATCAAAAATTGTGATCAGTCCTTACGTAAACCTCACAGTACCTGTTCGTGTGCAGTAACAAAGCTCAGCTTGGATTTCCGAGGCCAAGGAATTACGTGTAGAACAATTATTATAATTCTTATAAATTTGCTTTCAAAGATGAATTTGACCGTGTGAGCTGCAGGATCCCCACCGTGTTTCCAATACACATGACTGGGTGTTTCTGTTGTCCTCCTCATCTCATGAACATTCATGCATGTGGCGAGATTGGACTGAGGAAATATTGGGAATTTGTACGGGCGCTGATAACCGATCAGTTGAGCGCCCCACAAACCCATCATCATCATCATCATCATCATCATCATCATCATCATCCAATACACATATGTCTGCTTAGTTTATGCGAGTCATACCAGTACACGAACTTCGTACTTCGTGATCACTGGAATGAAACTCTAATGTATCTTCTATTCCTTTAAATAAACTTCGTTATATTTTATTAGTTGTCTACATTTAAATCTTTCCTTTACAATAGTGAGTTACTCTCCTTTCCATGTATATTTTAACATCAAAATCTCAGTAATGGAAAATTACAAGACATCTGCCGTTAACAATACAAGATTCCCTTTTCCGCGTATCTATAATACATCCGTCTCCTCTGACACTTAAACAGAAGCAGTTTGTTATCTTTGTTCATTTCGCGACTCGTAGCAGCTCCGGATGCTCACGCGTGGACAATGATTGTTAGCGTTTGCACCCGCTGTAAAATGTAACCGTCTCTTTACACACATTTATCACAAATGAACACTTCTGGTTACTAGCCTGTCTTTTCCTCTCATACGGGACATGCCACTCGGCACCTAAACACTATGCGCCAGAGAGACTCAGATAGTCAGGAACCGGACATTTCAGGTCAGTGTCTGAGTATAATACTCTCAAGACGGATTGGCAGTCACTGTTTACTCACCTTACATTTAGTTAGAGTGGCCATAATATAGACTACCAAGAGAAAACGAAGTTAATCAGTTATCATTGTATTAAGTCCGTCCGGGAGGGAAGGAGCGCCTGGTCCCCGGCACGAATCCGCCCGGCGGACTTGTGTCGAGGTCCTGTGAGCCGGCCAGTCTGTGGATGGTTTTTAGGCGGTTTTCCGTCTGCCTCGGCGAATGCATGCTGGTTCCCCTTATTCCGCCTAAGCTACACTATGTCGGCGATTGCTGCACAAACGAGTTTTTCACGTACGCGTCCACCACCATTACTCTACCACGCAAACATAGGGGTTACACTCGTCTGGCGTGAGACGTTCCCTGGCGGGTCCACCGGGGGCCGAACCGCACAATAACCTTGGGTTCGGTGTGGGGCGGCGGAAGGGTGAAGTGGACTGCGGTAGTCGTCGTGGGGTTCCGGACCACTGCGGCTGCGGCGGGGACGGAGACTCTCCGTCGTTTCTAGGTCCCCTGCTAACATAACATAACCTAACATCATTGTATGGGTCAGGACATCAAATGCCATGCATAAAACTGCACTGAAGTACCATTTTGGAACGTGCTCTCAATAAATGTTAGTTGTTATTTCTTATTGTGTTGCCGCATCTTTATTATAACGCTGCCTTGTCACAGATGTGTGTAATTAGCGAGCAGGGCAACTCTTTTCTGCTACGGTGGATGTTTCGGCTGAAATAATACCAGCATTCAGTTACTGCATTCACAGCGTCATGTACTGGACAGTTATTGTATTTGAGGATAACTTCGGGCTTCATTTCCAATTTTCTCAGTTTGCTGTGGGTCGTCACTGTAAATACTGGAAAGTGGAAACGCCTTTCTTGCCCCGCCATCGCAATTTATCTTTGTGAAAAGCCTTTACTTTAGCCTTCTTGTGTCGCCCCTCGTATAAGCAGTTGCTGTTTCCTTCCTTTATTCACAACTTTTCCAATGCAGTCCGTTATGTCGGCTAATGTGGGCTGTCACAAACAAGGAAGGAGAGAATTGCGATGGCCGGTGGCAGGAATCCAAAATTATCTTTACATACACGCTTATATTAATGGAACTCTTTATTTTTTAAAAGAAACGAAACATAACTTCTCGTAATGTAATGGCTTGTATTGTTTCCTGTGCCTCCTACATTCAATTACATTGACACACTATTGCTACTGGTAGAACGCCAGGCAAGTATTGTCTTCCTATTGCTGGGTACCGATGCTCTCTAAGTGTGCTATCGAACTGGCCCGACCAACGACGGGCAACTGGTTAAATCAGCGTTGACAGGGGGCGCTGAACTGTGTCTTCCTGGAGGTACGGGGTTTCCCGCTCTTCGCACTGGCGCGCCGATCAGCGCCTTTTGACGCCGTTACGCAGCGCTGCGTTGGTCGTTGTCCAGGCGATGCTTTAGCACTGCACACAATCACTGTTTTGAGAGACAAGAAAATCTAATAACTGGAACTGGTACGAAGTCTGTCAGAAACGGTGGTGTACACTTTGTCAAAATATTGTTCAGGCAATGACAAAACAACAAAGGGATATTTAGTATATTTTGGGTTTGAACACAGTGTCTTTGCTGCTGACGGCTCAACGCTTTTCTAACAGACAGAGAGCAGTATGTCGTCCTGAATGGGGTGACTTCAACAGAAACAAGCGTAACTTCAGGTATGCCCCAAGGCAGCGTAATAGGTCCGCTGCGTTTTGCATTTTTCATAAACGATCTGGTTGATGGTATTGACAGCGGCATTTGACTGTTTGACCATGATGCTGCAGTCTACAGGAAAGTAGTATCACACGAAAGTTGTGAACAAATCAATGAGGATTTGCAGAAAATAAATGCATGGTGTAATGAGTGGCAGTTATCTCTCAATATTAGTAAGTGTAACCTACTGCGTATAAGAAGGCGAAAATCCCCATTGATATACGAATACAAAATAAATGCCCAGTCTTTGGAAGCGGTAACATCCGTCAAGTATCTGGGTGTGACTGTTCGAAATGATCTCGAATGGAATGATCAGATTACACAAGTAACGGACAAGGTGAACCCTCGATTGCGGTTTATTGGTAGAATCCTGAAGCGATGCAGTCCTCCAACAAAGGAAATTGCTTACAATACGTTAGTTCGTCCAGTCTTAGATTATTGTTCGTCTGTATGGGACCCTTACCAGTTGGGTCTGATTCAAGAGACTGAAAAGGCCGAAGGAGAAGCGGCAAGATTCGTGACTGGTACATTTAGCCATTGCGAGAGCGTTTCAAATCTCATTGAATGTTTGCAGTGGGACACACTTGCAGATAGACGACGCGCTAAACGGAAGGGGCCTCTCAATAAATTACGAAATCCGATCTTCGCCGAGGATGTAGAGCATATATTATTACCACCAAATTTCAAATCGCGCAGTGATCACCATTCAAAATAAAGGAAATTAGAGCTCTTACTGAGGCGTTCAGACAGTCGTTTTTCCCTCGCGCGATCTGCGAGTGGAACAGAGGGGGGGAAATATGACTTTGGCGCGAATTGTGCCCTCCGCCACACACCGCTTGGTGGCTAGCAGAATATATATGTAGATGTAGGTATGTCTCGGACATTTTGCGTCCACATGTGTAACGTCTCCTGCGACAGATCTTGGTGCAGTTGTACAACAGAACAGTGCTCTTCCACATATGGCACGTGTCTCTAAGAAACTGTCTGATGTTCAGGTACACCCGTGGCCAGCGAGACGCCATATCATTCCCGATAGAACAAGTGTGGGACCATCAGTGGTGGTAAGTTCCTGTGGGACCAAACTGCTGAGGTCATCGGCCCCTAGGCTTAACCACTACTTAATCTAACTTAGACTAACTTACGCTAAGAACAACACACACAACCGTGGCCGAGGGAGGAGTCGAACCTCCGACGGGAGGAGCCGCGCGAACTTAGGACCGCCAGTGTTCGGGATATCAAGCACCAGTTACAATAGTTGTGGGCCAACTTGCCTCAGAAGAGGAGACAACAGCTTTATGACACCCTTCCCAACCGAATCCGTGCGTAGGTCCAAGCCAGAGGGAGTGCAAAGTCATCCTAATAAGTGAACTGATACTCCAAAGCTCGTTGTTAATTTCACTCGATTTTGAAACCACTGAAGTGATATAACCTCTCAACCCGTGAAGTTTCATTTTGTTTCTTCACGATAATGGATGACAGCCAAAAACAGTAGCAGGATAAAAATTCATTAAAATTCTTGACCAAGGTTTCGGTACATATAAATATACCTTCATCAGAAGTACAAAATCTAAAATTACATCATGCAATGGAGATTAATAAAACAATTGTGCCAAAGGCGTCGTCAATAATTAAGATGCCTTTGGCACAATTGTTTTATTAATCTCCATTGCATGATGTAATTTTAGATTTTGTACTTCTGATGGAGGTATATTTATATGTACCGAAACCTTGGTCAAGAATTTTAATAAATTTTTATCCTGCAACTGTTTTTGGCTGTCATCCATTATCGTGAAGAATTTCAACAGTTGCTGCTGCAGCCCTGTTTAAAATCTTGTCATTTTGTTTCTTTCTTTCATTCTAAGTGCTTCAGGTTTATTGTCTGGCAACCTTTGTTCACAGTCGCCGTCATATGCGAAATACTACTTCGTGTTCTGTGAAACCAAAAGATTAGTATTGTATTGTATTTTAACCGGGGGCCTAGAAACGTCGGAGAGGCTCCGTCCTCACCGCAGCCGCAGCGGTCTACAACCCCATGACGACTAAGTCCACTTCACCCCTCCGCCGCCCCACACCGAGCCACTCTTTCAGCAGGGTTATTGTGCGGTTCGGGCCCCGGTGGATCCCCCGCAGGGGTCTCTCACCAGACGAGTGTAACCCCTATGTTTGCGTGGTAGAGTAATGGTGGTGTACGCGTACGTGGAGAACTTGTTTGCGCAGCAATAAAAAAAAAAAAAAAAAAAAAAAAAGGGGGTGGTTCAAATGGCTCTGAGCACTGTGGGACTTAACATCGGGGCTCATCAGTCCCCTAGAGTTAGAATTACTTAAACCTAACTAATCTAAGGACATCACACACATCGATGCCCGAGGCAGGATTCGAACCTGCGACCATAGCGGTCGCGCGGTTCCAGACTGAAGCGCCTAGAACCGCTCGGCTACTCCGGCCGGCGCGCAGCAATCGCTGACATAGTGTAGCTGAGGCGGAGTAAGGGGAACCACCCCTCATTCACCGAGATAGATGGAAAACCGGCTAAAAATCATCCACAGACTGGCCGGCTCACCGGACCTCGACACAAGTCCGCCTGGCGGATTCGTGCCGGGTCCAGGCGCTCCTTCCCAATCCGGAAAGCCGTGCGTTAGACCTCACGGCTAGCCGGGCGGGCACAAAAGATTAGTAACTAATCGATCTATAATCGTGTTTACGGGTCGATTTCTCTCGCTGCGAGACAACCCTGACACAATATTCACCACACGGATGCAAGAAACAAGGAAGTGCAATAAGAAGACCTACGTGACAAACAGACAACATGCTGTAGCATCAACACCCAGCTTCTGTTTTCAGGTGCTTGCTAGAGTTGTTTGTTACTAATTCAGCAACCATCTGGCGCAATTGCTTCAGTTTGTATTCCAGTAAACAAAGAACTTCAAATTTATTAACTTTTTAATATACCGTCAGCAATTCATACAAATTTGCACTTACCGAGTAGTAAGGTAATCTGCAACAGAGATAAAATTACCAATTTTGCAACCAGAACAAGAGACCTAATTTCTAGGCAAGTATTATTGACCTCCTATACGACCACATTAAGTCCACTTAATTTTCATTTTTTTCTTGTTTCGGAACATCTAGACCTCAGTTCAGTGACAGTAAAGAGGGGACCCTCGGATAGAATGTGTGCAGTCTCGAATCAAATAGCGTAAATAAAAAACAAAATCACTTCTTTAGGCAGGAAAAACCTGATGAAAGAGTCCTGTCGACCATAATCTGACATGACTGAGGTAGTCACATCAAAGCTATTAAGGGAGCTAAAGTGCCGTTGACAGTACCTTGCCCGCGCTAAAAACAGTCACGAAGAAGCTCAGAACCTACTGACCATAATTGTGAAAACAACAAAATATGGTTCAAATGGCTCTAAGCACTATGGGACTTAACATCTGAGGTCATCAGTCCCCTAGACTTAGAACTACTTAAACCTAACTAACCTAAGGACATCACACACACCATGCCCGAGGCAGGATTCCAACCTGCGACCGTAGCAGCAGCGCGGTTCCGGACTGAAGTGCCTAGAACCGCGTGGCCACAGCGGCCGGCGAAAACAACATGTCCTCCAGATTTTTGTCCATTGTCTTCCGAAACCTACATTCACATATAGATACGACACGTAAGAGACACAATGAGCTGTTTCTGTACTACATACGTGTCGTCTGATCAGCGAGTGTGATCCAAATCTATATAAATATCGCAACAAAGCGTTGGCTCAGTGGAAGTGGAACACTGTGTGTTACCTGTTGCTCTGTTTGCAAGTTCCTTTTGATACGCTGTACGAATCTGCAGACGCGGTAGACACGAACGTCTGACACTAGACGAGAGCCCGCCGCTTGCATCATTAGCCGCAGGAGATACCGTGGCACAATGACGAGACGCGGCAGGTGTTCTGAATAATACAATCCTGCGACACGCACTTAGCGGTGCTCAGCCACGCTTTCAGCGCGTTTCTTCTAAAAAGAATAAGTACAGAATCTCCCTTTCCTTTGTACTTCTAACATGTTACACGATCATTCATAACAGTTTCGTTCGGAATGAGATTAGCAAGGTGCTAAAATAATAGAATTAGTCGTTTCGCGAAGATTGCATCCTGAAGTGGATTTCTTTGCACTGTTGTAGATAAAATAGCTAATCAGGCCATATTAAATATATTTTTTTATTAAAAATAATACTCCTCCACCTGTTTTTAAGATTTTATATTTACTTGGCTACTAGTTTCGACGTTGCGTCAACTCCATCTTCAGGCCCGTAGACTTTGATGAAATCAATTGTGCGTGGCTAGAAGTCCGCGATGAGACCAACACGTTATCCATATGGATGGCGGGCAGTAACTAGTGTGTCCACACTAGTTTCGTGGTCGCTGGATTGGAAGCGAAGGTGCTATTCCATGGCCTGCGAGGTCACCTGACCTGAATCTCCTTGACTATTTCCTATGGGGATATTTAAACTCACTAGTGTATGAGACCGCAGTGGATACGGGGACGGGATTGGTTGCCAGAATTGTAGCTGCCTGTGATGTAATCCGAAACACACAATAGATATCTGTCAGGGTGCGTCAGTATCTTCCTAGTAACCAGACTCGTCCTCCCTTCCTTGCAGGAAATACAGAATGTACTTGTAAATAAACAGCACAGTACGTGTAAACTTGTACGCATGTTAGTTGTAAATAAGCTGTAAAACAGTAATGCTAGACAAAACGGTAGACAAGTTTGCTTTCGTATCTCCCTTAAACTGGCTTCTCCGACCCCAGGTTCCGTACCTCAAATTGTTCAGTGGAGCATTCTCTATGTCCTGTTCCTTTTTTGCGCACTCTTATGGAAACACCCTGCATGTTAAAAATGAAACTTCCTGGCTGATTAAATCTGTGTGCCTGACCGAGACTCGAACTTGGGACCTCTGCCTTTCGCGGGCAAGTGCTGTACCAACTGAGCTACCCAAGCATGACTCACGCGCCGTCCCCACAGCTTTACTTCTGCCAGTACCTCGTCTCCTACCTTCCAAACTTTACAGAAGCTCTCCTGCGAATCTGTGGGAACGGGGCGTGAGTCGTGCTTGGGTAGCTCAGTTGGTAGAGCACTTGCTCGCGAAAGGGAGAGGTCCCGAGTTCGAGTCTAGGTCCGGCACACAGTTTTAATCTACCAGGAAGTTTCATATCGGCGCACACTCCGCTGCAGAGTCAAAATCTGATTCTGGAAACATCCCTCAGGCTGTGGCTAAGCCATGTCTCCGCAATATCCTTTCTTTCAGGGGTGTTAGTTCTGCAAGATTCGCAGGAGAGCTTCTGTAAAGTTTGGAAGATAGGAGACGAGGTACTGGCAGAAGTATAGCTGTGGGGACGGGGCGTGAGTAGTGCTTGGGTAGCTCAGTTGGTAGAGCACTTGCCCGCGAAAGGCAAAGGTCCCGAGTTCGAGTCTCGATCCGGCACACAGTTTTAATCTGCCGGGAAGTTTCATATCAGCGCACACTCCGCTGCAGAGTGAGAATCTCATTCTGGAAACCCTGCATATTGATTCCTCGTACGTATATCTAGCGAAAAAAAATAGGAAGATAAAATTAGAGAGATATGAGTTCGCACAGAGTGTTAAGCATTCGCGACTGGGGACAGGAAAGGGAGGAAGTGTCAGTGGTACACAAAGTACCCTACGCCCCGCACTGTGAGCTGGCTTGCAGAGCGGAGATGTAGACGCGCCGAGTGCGCGCTTCCCTAGTGAATACACTGGTAGTAGCGCCAGGCGCCAGAGAACGTGGAACAACCGGATCGAGAGCCAGCCACATGTCCGCGCTTGCGCAGTGCGTTGCAGCGCGCTCGCGCGGTGCATCTCGCGGCATGCGCCGGTGTCGGCGCGACCTTCCGCACGTGTCGCGGCTGGCGCACGTGCCGCCGTCTGGTGCGCGCCTCTGTCACGTATTTGCAGACGGCGGCCAAGTGTAGTGTGCGATAAGCCGACACGTTGGGGCGCGCTTGGCTCGCACACGGCCAGTTTTCCGGCCCCAAACCGGCGACTCGGGAAACTCGCACGAGCTGTACGTGTCGCTACAGCCTTGTTTTCATGTTCTCGCTCACAGGCGAACTACCTTATCCTCTGATGTCATTTCTATGCTAATGTTTACGAGAATTCCAGGCACTTACCTGTAGAGAGATATAGGGTTGCATTTTGAGTTTGAAGGCAAACGGTTGGAGTGCTGCAGACGGAAATAGGTTTCACCGCGGCAGGCGGAGGTGCTGGCTTATTAACTTCTTGAATTTTTTTTTAATTTACTGGCTTATAGAACGTAACCATACAGCCCATCTCAAGTGTGAAATTTCAGGTATGATTATATGTGAGTAAGGACGACACAACAGCCTATCTACGACCGGAGAAAATCTCCGACCCGGCCGGGAATCGAACCCGGACTCCTTCTATTAACAATCCTGCCGCGCTGGCCGCGCAGCTACCTAGACGGACTTTTGAGATGTTGTTGATGATAAGAGCTGGTACTGCATCATTCCTGTAGAATCTTCGGATCCGACAATTCGGTTTTCAGGCTGCACACTCTGTGGCGCTCTGTCAAACTTGCCGTAAATTAAGAACAGGTTTTTCCGGCGTCTGTTACCGTAAACCGCAGGTGTTGATGGTTCAAATGGCACTGAGCACTTTGAGACTCAACTTCTGAGGTCATCAGTCCCCTAGAACTAGTTAAACCTAACTAACCTAGGACATTACACACATCCATGCCCGAGACAGGATTCGAACCTGCGACCGTAGCGGTCGCGCGGTTCCATACTGTAGCGCCTAGAACCGCTCAGCCACCCGGGCCAGCGCAGGTGTTGATGATTGGTTATTGAATGGCAGTGGCCACATGGGGAGGCCGTTTGGATCGAACTGGCAATGGGGTTGGGAAGGTTGCGAGGAGAGAAGTGGCTGTGTGCCAGATGTACACATCCTAATCAGATAGCCTCACAGTTTAATGCAACAGTATAACAAAGTACGTGGGATCTAGGATACCGTGTCAGCCAATTAAAATGGTTCAAATGGTTCTGAACACTATGGGGCTTAACATCTGTGGTCATCAGTCCCCTAGAACTTAGAACTACTTAAACCTAACTAACCTAAGGACATCACATACATCCATGCCCGAGGCAGGATTCGAACCTGCGACCGTAGCAGTCGCGCGGTTCCGGACTGCGCGCCTAGAACCGCTAGACCACCGCGGCCGGCAGCCAATTAAAGACTGAAAGTGTGTGAGATATGTAGAAACGTCTGTATAGCCTTTCACATACCACGCGTTCGGCTGCATGGTCACATAAATGTAGTAATTTAATGCGGTGGGTCTACATAGTAACTTCTGAGCTCCGAGAATTTAATCGGATTGACATAGTTTTGGCTTTAATAGTTTTTCTATGTCAGTTGTAATGTACCAAGATACAAATGTATTACCTGAAGAGAAAAAGATGTAGTGAACTGTATAACATATCGCGATAGTAGGATAGTATCCTCACTTTGCTAACCGAAATACGTGTAGAACCAATTAAAACTTGTAATGATAAACGTAACGAGATCTGCTATGTTACACAGGCAGCAAGTGAAAAGTGAAAGCCCAGAAATAAATAAAATAAATATCGAACGACGAGGCCGTGATTGGTGGGATCTTTCAACGGCGTAGTTGTACTGCTGATTGCAAGACAGGACGTGTGTGACACCTTTTTGTGTTAATTTTGGCATAAGATCAATTTCATAGTTATTCCGCTATTTTCGACTGTAATAAAGTCTTATTTGCATTTACACTCCTTTTAACTACGACTGACTTTTGTTGCTTGAAGCGTATGTGTCGTCCAATTTATTTCAAGAGGGCACTGATTGCACGACCTATCTCTCTTGGGTACTGTTTGTTACACGGGCATCTAATTTAGTACACTTCGGCCGTCTTTAACAGGGTTTCCCAGATTGTGTTCCCTGGAACATTGGTGTACCGTGGGAAGCGAGAAACTGGCGCTAACCTGGCGGTTTTCTTTTCGTTATTTTGACGATACTAATTATTTTTTAAATTTTATTGTGATTTCAGTGTTACTTATGATTTAAAATTGCAGCAATCACTGAGTGAAACAAATTTTTCATATTCCTTAAAATTTTATTAACCTTCTAAGTGAAGGTGTCCCATCACATTTCCGGGATTCTCAACGAGTGCCGTCAGAGGAAAATTTTGGGAAGCCCTGGTGTAAAGTGATTGTGTCTGGTCTTCGCTTGCCTCAAAATACCATTTATTTAATATGCTTTAAAGCGATTCACCTTATAGAAGGCATCTACGGTGGTCACAGTAACAGATGTGGTTTTCCATGCAAGTCGGTTTCACGACACCATAAGCAGTTTTTTTCGACATACAAGCGTCTGATTTTTAGCGCACTGCACAACACTGGTGTACAATATTTTCTCGTTTACATGTTGTTACAGGTCCATGTGTACCTCCTGTGCGTTGTTTGGATCGCGTTGAATGCGATCGTCTTTTGTTTAGTTTTTGTGGCAGCGTGTGCTATTCTTCTGTATGCATATGCAGGATGCTTCAATGTCTTTATATCAAACTTCTAGGCCTGATAGATCTCGTCATTGCGAACAACTTTTGTTAGAGAGAATGTGTTCGCTGACGCTTCCCAGCGTCCTTTACCATTCACCGGCCCCGAGACGACGAGAGTTCACCGAACTAGTAGGGTCTGCTATCCAGGTGTGCTCATTATACGTATTCTAGTCAAATGATAGAGCAATTTCCAACAAGAAAACCTTAAGAATCAACGTCTCCAAGCGGAGAAAGATTTTTAGAAGCAAATCAAAAATTTTAATTTTGTTGAGCCTATCCATTTCCATACAAACTGGATTATATGCAACACACAAAGCATTTGCATGTCGCAGAGTGCGTAATTCCCATAGCCTCTCATTGTCAGGAGCATAATCAATACAAAAGTTCTCCTAGTGTCGCCAGGAATATTTAGCGAACATTTTCTCTCTAAAGGAAGCTGTTCCCCATGACGTGAACTAGCGCCCCTAGACCTTGATGCAAAAAGTCTGAAGCGCGCTACACAAACACCTTGAAGAATAGAAGATACTGCCGCTGTCTCAGCCACAAAAACTAAAGAAAAGACGATCGCATTCAGCGATCACGGGATAATTGTGGATCTATAAAAACATGCAAACGAGAAAACATGCTTTGACATTGCCGTGCAGTGTTCTAAAAACCGACCGCCTGTGAGTAAAACACCCCACGTAAATAATGGAGGAGCCTAAAGAAACGTAAGTAACTCAAGTAATTTTGAAAATTGCAACCGTTTTTGGTACCGTAAAACCAATTTGTAAGGAAAATAAGAATTGTTACAATGACCACTGAGGATGCTTTTAATAATTCTAAATGCGTCTGCTCCACGTAAGACTTTATTACACTCGCAAAATACGGAACGGAGGCAAGTTTCAAAAACAAAACGGCGACATGTATGTTTGCGAGCGTCGACGGTGTCCCCATTTCACGGAGGGCAGGCAGCCATGCCGCCGGTAATTTGACATCATCACGATTAAAACTGTTCAGGCACTACGACTTTTCGTTTATAATGATCTGGTGCTTTTGTTAAAACTCGAACCTTACGGAGGTCTACATCCCGACCACATTTTTCACAATGTTAATCTGCGGCTGTCCTCTTACAGTACTTGAAGCGTGTATGTCGTCTGTGTTCTTTTAGGCGTCCTGTAACTGCACGTCCTATTTCTCCTGCGCATACTTTATTCACTTGCACCTAATTTAGTACATTTCAGCACTTTGTAGTGGTTATAGTTGGTCATTCATCTACCTTAAAACATCGTTTATTTTATCGCTCCTCCGGGGGAAAATAGCTTTAAACCTTCCCGTTTGGAATTTTTTCGATGCGTTCGGTCATCTTCTGTATATACACTCCTGGAAATTGAAATAAGAACACCGTGAATTCATTGTCCCAGGAAGGGGAAACTTTATTGACACATTCCTGGGGTCAGATACATCACATGATCACACTGACAGAACCACAGGCACATAGACACAGGCAACAGAGCATGCACAATGTCGGCACTAGTACAGTGTATATCCACCTTTCCCAGCAATGCAGGCTGCTATTCTCCCATGGAGACGATCGTAGAGATGCTGGATGTAGTCCTGTGGAACGGCTTGCCATGCCATTTCCACCTGGCGCCTCAGTTGGACCAGCGTTCGTGCTGGACGTGCAGACCGCGTGAGACGACGCTTCATCCAGTCCCAAACATGCTCAATGGGGGACAGATCCGGAGATCTTGCTGGCCAGGGTAGTTGACTTACACCTTCTAGAGCACGTTGGGTGGCACGGGATACATGCGGACGTGCATTGTCCTGTTGGAACAGCAAGTTCCCTTGCCGGTCTAGGAATGGTAGAACGATGGGTTCGATGACGGTTTCGATGTACCGTGCACTGTTCAGTGTCCCTTCGACGATCTCCAGTGGTGTACAGCGAGTGTAGGAGATCGCTCCCCACACCATGATGCCGGGTGTTGGCCCTGTGTGCCTCGGTCGTATGCAGTCCTGATTGTGGCGCTCACCTGCACGGCGCCAAACACGCATACGACCATCATTGGCACCAAGGCAGAAGCGACTCTCATCGCTGAAGACGACACGTCTCCATTCGTCCCTCCATTCACGCCTGTCGCGACACCACTGGAGGCGGGCTGCACGCTGTTGGGGCGTGAGCGGAAGACGGCCTAACGGTGTGCGGGACCGTAGCCCACCTTCATGGAGACGGTTGTGAATGGTCCTCGCCGATACCCCAGGAGCAACAGTGTCCCTAATTTGCTGGGAAGTGGCGGTGCGGTCCCCTACGGCACTGCGTAGGATCCTACGGTCTTGGCGTGCATCCGTGCGTCGCTGCAGTCCGGTCCCAGGTCGACGGGCACGTGCACCTTCCGCCGACCACTGGCGACAACATCGATGTACTGTGGAGACCTCACGCCCCACGTGTTGAGCAATTCGGCGGTACGTCCACCCGGCCTCCCGCATGCCCACTATACGCCCTCGCTCAAAGTCCGTCAACTGCACATACGGTTCACGTCCACGCTGTCGCGGCATGCTACCAGTGTTAAAGACTGCGATGGAGCTCCGTATGCCACGGCAAACTGGCTGACACTGACGGCGGCGATGCACAAATGCTGCGCAGCTAGCGCCATTCGACGGCCAACACCGCGGTTCCTGGTGTGTCCGCTGTGCCGGGCGTGTGATCATTGCTTGTACAGCCCTCTCGCAGTGTCCGGAGCAAGTATGGTGGGTCTGACACACCGGTGTCAATGTGTTCTTTTTTCCATTTCCAGGAGTGTACATGGCAGAATTCTGTAAAAGATCTGTTCCGTAGTAGTAATTCATATATCCCCTTCCTTCACCTCTCTGAGAATTTGGCAACCACAATACAAACATCACACACTACACTCACATACTGCCTGCCGCTGAGGCCGAGCGGAACCGCGCTGCTGCTACGGTCGCAGATTCGAATCACCCTCGGGCATGGCTGTGTGCGATGTCCTTAGGTTAGTTAGGTTTAAGTAGTTCTAAGTCTAGGGGACTGATGACCTCAGATGTTAAGTCCCATAGTGCTTAGAGCCATTTGAACCACTCACATACTAATAACCCCCTCGGAAACTTGTGTACTTCAGGCAGCCGACACACAAATTGCTGTAGCCACCTCAGATGGAAAGGATTACACTAGACTATAGCGACACATAATAAATAAAAATATCTTGAAGACATAATGTGACCAGTCAATATTTTGCAGTATATTCTGTCAAGGAGAAACATATATTCCGGTCCTTCGCGTTTGAAAAAACGATGAGCAATGAAACTGTAAGTCCGTTCTTGACCGATGCAACACTCAAACGGCAATCGGTAAACCTGTGACTGGATGAAACCGATTCAAGGTGGAAAAAGCCCGCAGTGCGCCTTGACAGAATAAAGTCCCCACAGCTGCCTGGTTGCTAAATTTTTTCGGAGATTTTATTAACAGACGCGGAAATCATCAAGCAAGTCAGGATTACCGGACTTGGCAGTAGCCCCGTTTCCCACTATTACGAGTATAACTGCACTACCGCATATTTAACTGGCGATTACGTAGCGAAATGAACTGCTTACGGTTTCTGCATTTAGCTACCTGACATGTAAGCGAGAAGTTTCTATTATTATGTGGCTATGAATCTCAAAACTTCCAACGAAGTATTGTATTTAAGTTAAAAATTAATGTCGTTCTCTGTAATATTTTGAAGACGAAACACTGCTTAACAGAGACCGAAGTATACCCAGTAAACAATTCTTCGAAGATCTGAAGATAACTGTGGGGTATTAAAGATTTCGAGCAATGAAAAGTGAAAACTGAGAACTAACAAAGTATTCGGTGGGGGAACACTTGTGAATTACGCTGATCGTGACTTTCTTGTAATATCTGCAAAAATCTGTGGTGCTGAATTTTTATCGTCGATAACTGCTACTATAGAGCACAGTTCAATTTAATAAAAACAATGTTGACGTCTCTGTAAGTAATTAATTACGAGAATTACTCCGTCATTACTTTACGAGCGTCTTGTGATCTCGATTGGATGATGTGGGATCACATATATCTTTTCGCATCGGAAGACATTTGAGATGTAGAAACTAGGTTCTACAACTTGAATGAACGTAGCATCTTGGCAACACAAGGATTTCACTACCTTCAGCTTAACGAAAACCGGAATTGGAGATAAAGTTCCTCTATAGAAGCTGCTGACAAAGTATACAGGGTGAACCAGAACTGCACCGACAAGCTTTGATAGTTGATAGTATGAGCCGGCCGGTGTGGCGGAGCGGTTCTAGGCGCTTCAGTCTGGAACCGCGCGACCACTACGATCGCAGGTTCGAATCCTGCCTCGGGCATGCATGTGTGTGATGTTAGGTTTAAGTAGTTCTAAGTTATAGGGGACTGATGACCTCAGATGTTAAGGCCCATAGTGCTCAGAGCCATTTGAACCATTTTTTTGACAGTATGGACCAAAACAACGAAAAAGTGTAATAAAGATGGGCTCTAAAATGGATACCTTAAGGGCTATGAGCACTTGTTCATTTTCGCTACTGTGGGACACACCTCTTCTACTGAAAGCTTTTCGGTTTTCATGGTTGGGCAAGTGTTAGTATGGATCAAAATAAGTGTTCAGTAAACACGGGGTCTAAAGCACATACCTTAGCAGCTACGAGCACATGTTCATTATCGGTTCTTTGAAGAACATAGCTTCTACTGAGAAAGTACTCTTAGCTCTTAAGGTGTGCGTAGCCCATGTTTACTGGACATTTTTGTCTTGTTTTGCTCGATAGTATCCCAAATTATGGAAAGCAAAGAGTCTGCAGCACAAGAGTTGTGTTTCATAGTATCGAAGGTGAACAATTTCTCGTATGCAATTCAGAACCCATGGTTACTGGACATTTTTCTTGTTGTGGTCCACACTACCACCTCTGAACGTCCGTCGGTGGAATTCTTGCTCACCCGGTACAATGAAAGATTGCCACAGAACAATTACAGCTACTCTGTTACACAAATTTCTGGGAATAATGCTGCGCTGTTATCTGTGGAGAGATTGAGATGTTATCACTGGTGGCGCCGTCGCGACCTATATGTTTTATTTGTGGACGCGACAGCTGATATTAACGTCTCAAGTTAGTGGGCGCTTCTTTCACGACCGGATCTCCGACGATATCGCAGCTCTGAACGCGATGAGCGCAGCTGTTTTGATTAAAAATGGGGCTTATCCTTGTGCTTGACCTGGGTTTTTATCAGTCTGCAGTAATTAGCGTGATGTTGAGTGACGAAGATAATGGTCCGATGTGTGTCAATTACTTCTGCTTGCAGATGGGCGCAAGAAACGCAAAGCTCTGGGGCTCTTCACTTACGCCATATTATTAAAGCTGCAGCGAGCACTGATTGATTAACCCCTTACAGATCTAGTTCGAAATGAGCTGATGGAGGTTGGCTCATTTTCGGTTGTCCAGCATGTTGGTGCAGATAATGAGAGAAGCGAAAATGAGGCGTAAACTTTTGTTATGACAGTTTTAATCAGAACTTGGTTTCACTCTTCTGAGGAATACAATGTATCAATAAATATTCTACAGCGGCTCTGTTTCCTGACGTAAACTACATACGGAGTTGTGACAGGGAGTTACACATGTTGTACCACGCCATGACCTTTGGGCAACTGGTGCTCATTGCCAGAAGAGACAACGTGCTCCAGGTTTCCGTATACACAGTTTTGCTGCGGCACAGGCAACGTGTCCAAGAAGCGGATTTCTATCGTCGAGGAATTGAACGACTGCTAAAACGTTCCAACGTTGTTTACAGACACTTGGTGACGATGTTCAGAAATAGTGCCTTATATTTGTGTCACTCTGAAGTGTAACGTAGCAATCTACAAAAGCAGCGAACCGAGGCTGTTCTCGACACTGAGGAACTCCTTATCTCGGCGTATTGGTGTGCAACGTTTCTTCGACCGTCGCCGGTGTCCTTATTCTATGCCAAGGGTCACCTAAAAGACAGTGGACACTACTGTTTGGTGCAGGCGTGTTGATGGCCTGCGCCGAAATATGCGTTCTAAAGACGCTTGAAATAGTAAATGAGTTTTGCCGTTGGGAAAGCAAAATAACTGCAGTAGGGAGGATATAAAATGTACACTGGAAATGGCAAGAAAAGCATTTCTGGAAAATAGGAATCTGTTAACATCGAATATAGATTTAAATGTCAAGAAGTCCTTTCTGAAAGTATTTGTATGGAGTGTAGCCACTAATGGAAGTGAAACATGAACGATAAATAGTTTGGACAAGAAGAGAATAGATGCTTTTGAAATGTGGTGCTAGAGAAGAATGCTGAAGATTATATGTGTAGGTCACGTAACCAATGAGGAGGAACTGAATAGAATTTGGGAGGAGAGAAATTTGTGGTGTAACCTGACTAAAAGAAGGGATCGGTTGGTAGGACACATTCTGAGGCATCAAGTGATCACCAGTTTACCAGTTTAGAACTGGGGGGAGGGGGGTAAAAAAAATCGTTGTGGGAGATCAAGAGATGAATACAGTAAGCGAATTCAGAGGAATGTAGGTTGCAGTAATTAATCGGGGATGAAGAGACTTGCACAGTATAGAGTTGCGTGGAGAGCTGCATTAAACCAGTCTTTGGACTGAGGACCTCAACAACTACAATACAAGATGTCTGTCAACCAAGGAACAAGGCTGTGCTGCAGGTACGAAGAACAGTTGGGTGTATGAATGAAGCTTGAGAGATAGGTTACTGACTGCGCCCATATGGTAATTTTTCTCTACCGGATGTTATTTGCACGACATACCGTCGATAGTAGGAAATTACTGATGCAGTATAAATGATTAACGATACTGTGTTTGCATTCAGTATTCCTTCTTCAGTCTGGTTATAGTCGGTGCACGATACGTAAATTGCTTTGTTGTTATCTCATACTATTTGTCACCTGCACGAAGCTACAATCTTCACTGCCTTGCTTTGCCTACATTCCACAGGTTTAGTACACTTCTTTGGTTGGGGATTAGGAGCTATTGCGGCCTTTTATTGTTACAACTGGTATCTACAATGGTACTGCTTATTTAAAGACCTAAAGCCTTCCAAAGCTACAGCCATACTGCAGTTTAAAAAGCCGCTTATGATAAAACGCTTACACACTTTAATCCTAAACAGGTCCCTCAATTCTAGTTTAGTAGCCTTCGAGATATGGTGCTGCCACATAATGCTAAAGATTCTCTGGGTAAACAAGGTATCGAACACAGAGCTCACCATAGGCCACACATACCTGCAGTTAGTCAATGCTGTGCGACAAGTGAGTTGCCGTAAAAAGCGACGCCATTGGTCTGTGGATGGCAGGAAACGAGTGATTTGGATTGATGAATTACTCTATGCCCTAGCCGCGCGGGATTAGCTGAGCGGTCAGGCGCTGCATTCATGGACTGTGCGGCTGGTCCCGGCGGAGGTTCGAGTCCTTCCTCGGGCATGGGTGTGTGTGTTTGTCCTTAGGATAATTTAGGTTACGTAGTGTGTAAGCTTAGGGACTGATAACCTCAGCAGTTAAGTCCCACAAGATTCCACACACATTTGAACATTTGTTGCTATGCCCTACGACAATCTGACAGATAGGTCTGGGTTTGGCGAATGCTTGGGAAACGTTCCTGGCCATCGTTTTTAGTGCCTACAGTGAAATAGGGAGGATGTGTTGTTAGCGTATAGGGTGTTTTTTGATATTGTGGTGTCCCTATTACACTTCAGAAAACGCTTACTGCGGAATGGTATGAACACATCTTACGGGATTGCGTTCTGCGTACACTACAGGAACAGTTCGAAGGCGATGTTTCTTTGTATGCTCGTGGTAGTGCACCGTGTCATAAAGCAGCATCATTGAGGCAATGGTTTGTGGAGAGTAATAGTCCTGAAATGTACTGGCCTGCCCCGAGTCGCGGCCTGAACCCAGAGGAACACCTACGGGGTGAATTAAAATGTCGACTACGCTTCAGACACTCCTGTTTGGTCTAAATGGCTTTGAGCATTATGGGACTTGACATCTGAGGTCATCAGTCTCCTAGAGTTAGAACTGCTTAAACCCAACTAACCTAAGGACATCACACACATCCATGCCCGAGGCAGGATTCGAACCTGCGACCGTAGCAGCAGCGCGGTTCCGGACTGAAGCGCTTAGAACCGCTCGGCCACAGTCCTGTTTAGTCTGTTGAAGAAGAAGAATGGGCACCGTTCCTGCCCAGACATTCAAACATCTCGTTGAAGGTGTTCTCAGCGGAGTTCAAGGTGGTATAGAGGCGACGGGTTGACACACTCTGTATTGATGTTCACTCGTTGATACGGACAGGAATAAATTGTTTCATTTTATGGCCATATTAGGTGTTACTTTTTGCCAAGCTCCGATTTATTTTTTTGCCAAATTCAGTGTCTTTTTTTTTGGCTATAGTTGGTGTCGTTTATGGAAAATCCAGTCTATTTTTTGCCATGTTTTGGCCAAATTCAATGATATTCTTTGACGAATTTGGTGTCTTGTAGCCCATTTTGATGTTTTTGCCAGATTCGCTGTTAGTATTCCTAAAATTCTGTGTTACTATTTATTACATTCTGTGTTTTTTTGCCGATTTCAGTGCTTTTATTTTTTCAAATTCGGTGTTATATTCAACCAAATTACGGATCATTTATGGAAAAATTCGATGTTTCTCCAAATTCGATATAATTTTTTGCGAAAATCGTTATTTTTTCTGTCAGTTTCTATGTCATGTTCGCCGTCACAACAAATTTCGTTACGCTGGAGATCAACTGTCATCTCAAGATTATGCTCGAACATCAACCTTAAGCAGATTAGAAGTCAAATTGGAATTTTAACATTCAGTAACTATCAGCTAGTAAATTGTGTTGGTAAACTGCCGTCCTCAGGTGTACAACATTTTTATGTGGGAAAATTACAAACTTCGCAATATGTCGTAGAAATAGCAGATTTCGCATTATTTCGCTAAAAACGATTAAATTCGCATTATGTTTTACTTGATCATTTTCGCGAAATCTTGCTGTCTCTGCCAATAGATATCCTACTGTTTTTGATAAGATAGTGAATTTTCGTTGAAATGTAGGTAACTGTGCAACAAACCAAATGAATTATAATAACACTTTTACTCTGTAAAAAGGCAGCTCTGACTGTGGGTCTCTTAACCAAAATACTCGGAAGATATTTTGGATACCCTCTGAAATGTTGTCTGTGTGATTTGCGGTTCTCCTATGTGACTATTCTTGTAGTCGTCCCGAAATCATACTGCATATTTTTAACTAGGTATAACACACACAACATCGGAAGAAAACGTCGCTGCTAGTGCTGCAAGGGACGTTGGAAAGACATACTGAAGCAGAAGTTACGCTGTGAGGGTGGGTCTTGGGCCGTGTCGGGGTAACTGAGTAGGTAAGCACTTTTCCCACGACAGGCAAGTTTACTGGATCGTGTCGCCGTTTGGCACACAGTTTCAGTCTTCCAGCGAAATTCTGTTATTTCTACTTTGTGTTCACCCTGTAACTCTAAGGATCGAAATCTGGCAAGAGTGGGTACAAAGTCGACTTTATTCTTCGGCAACGGGGCCGTTAGAGACGCAGTGGAGAGTGAAGTAACGTTTGCCAGTAATAAGTGCGTGCCCCCCCCCCCCCAAACGGCGGCCTCATTACCGGGAAGGTAGACGGCGTGCGCTATCAGCGTGGGCGGCGTGGCGCGGCTGCTTCCCGCCGTCGCCCACCGGTGGCCCCATTCCCACTGTGCTAGCGCAGTGCCGCCGCTGCCAACTGTTCCGTGCCGCCGCTGTCGGCACCTGCGATAGCAGAGCGCCTCTCTGGTGTGTGTGCGCGGCACGTGGCGTGTCACGTGCTGACCGGCTGGCCGGCCTGGGGGAGTGGCGGCCCTGATAACGCACCTCCAGTCTAAACGTACTGCACTGTTTGACTCTCAGGCAGCGGCGCTCGCCTGCCCAACTCAGGCCACTGGCATCTCTCTCTCTCTCTCTCTCTCTCTATCTTTCTCATGTATACTGGATACAGTTTGTTCAATAAGTAACTGTTGTTGTTGTTGTTGTGCTCTTCAGTCCTGAGACTGGTTTGATGCAGCTCTCCATGCTACTCTATCCTGTGCAAGCTTCTTCATCTCCCAGTACCTACTGCAGCCTACATCCTTCTGAATCTGCTTAGTGTATTCATCTCTTGGTCTCCCTCTACGATTTTTACCCTCCACGCTGCCCTCCAATACTAAATTGGTGATCCCTCGATGCCTCAGAACATGTCCTACCAACCGATCCCTTCTTCTAGTCAAGTTGTGCCACAAACTCCTCTTCTCCCCAATTCTATTCAGTACCTCCTCATTACTTATGTGATCTACCCATCTAATCTTCAGCATTCTTCTGTAGCACCACATTTCGAAATCTTCTATTCTCTTCTTGTAAACTATTTATCGTCCACGTTTCACTTCCATACATGGCTACACTCCATACAAATACTTTCAGAAACGACTTCCTGACATTTAAATCTATACTCGATGTTAACTTTCCTTGCCATTGCCAGTCTACATTTTATATCCTCTCTACTTCGACCATAATCAGTTATTTTGCTCCCCAAATAGCAAAACTCCTTTACTACTTTAAGTGTCTCATTTCCTAATCTAATTCCCTCAGCATCACCTGACTTAATTCGACTACATTCCATTATCCTCGTTTTGCTTTTGTTGATGTTCATCTTATATCCTCCTTTCAAGACCCTGTCCATTCCGTTCAACTGCTCTTGCAAGTCCTTTGCTGTCTCTGACACAATTACAATGTCATCGACGAACCTCAAAGTTTTTATTTCTTCTCCATGGATTTTAATACCTACTCCGATCTTTTCTTTTGTTTCCTTTATTGCTTGCTCAATATACAGATTGAATAACATCGGGGATAGGCTACAGCCCTGTCTCATTCCCTTCCCAACCACTGCTTCCCTTTCATGTCCCTCGACTCTTGTAACTGCCATCTGGTTTCTGTACAAATTGTAAATAGCCGTTCACTCCCACCTTCGCTGCCACCTTCAGAATTTGAAAGAGTGTGTTCCAATCAACATTGTCAAAAGCTTTCTCTAAGTCTACAAATGCTAGAAACGTAGGTTTGCCTTTCCTTAATCTTTCTTCTAAGATAAGTAACTATGCAGTTCATAACCTGCCGTATTAAAGTCATGAGATTTATAAAGAGATACTGGTGGAGATTCCCTTGAACTTGAAGATACAGTTGCACACGTTTCTGCATTTTCTTGAAGACTCTGCGCAGAACATCGGGAGTGGTGTTCATAATGTGACGTGTCAGTACCGCTTGGAGTTCATATATGGTGTGCGGATTGCCTTCATAGGCCTTTCCCTTCAACGTACTCCATATAAAGTAATACGTTGGAGCCAAGTCGGGTGAACACGGAGGCCAAACTTCTCGAGAGATGATGCGGTCACCGGATGTGTCCTTTAAAAAGTTCATGGCCTTGTGGGCTGTATGTGCAGTCGCCTCATCATTGAGTTCACCTAGGAAGGGCTCCGGTATGCAGGCGCAGTACCGTTATGCATTTATGGTGTCCTGGAAGAAGATCGGCCAAATCATGTGTTGACGAGTCACGGCAACACCAACCTTTTGATAAAGCAGTGGGGACACCTTAAATTCATGTGGATTCTGCGTAGTCCACACACGACTATTCTGGCTATTCACATAACCGGAGAGGTGAAACCACGCCTCATCCGTAAAAAAACGTTGGTCAGGAATCCCCTCACCATTGTCCTGCAGGAAGGACAGGAACCAGTTACAAAAGTTCACACGCGCCGGGCGATCGGTGTCTCACTTCATGCACAACCGACATTTTGTAGGGGTACATGGACAGTGATTCCAGAGAAACTTGTGAGCGGAACCCACGGATACGTGGGCCTGCTGAGCTAGTCGTCTAACCGATTCTTTTTGGACTTTCCAGCATCAGGTCTTGCTCCTCCGCCACCTTCTCTTCGGATGTGGACGGCCTACCTGATTTTGGAGCATTATGAACGCTTCCGATCTTTCTAAACTTGGTGATAAGGTTCCGTACAGCACTGCGGATAGGCATCTTCACCCCTGGGAACTTTGCTGCAAATGCAGCTTCTGCCGCTGAGGTAAATTTGTGTCCATTGTTCCACGAGAAACACTCTTTGTTCAATCGTCAGCATGATGACCTGGATCACGATGATGTCACACAAGATGATTGATATATATAATAGTGGCAAGTATTTATTTACAGCTCGTAAGGTGAGTCAGTGATGTCACATCGGCACCAAACTACATTACAATTGTGCCGAACACCACCGTGGAAGTGTCACATGATGGGAAGGTCATCAGAGCCCCTCTTACCTAAATTTTACCCTTTCTTTTGACACCTCCGCGATGGAAGTTAGAAACACAACGCCCAGGGCTGAAGTCACGCTGTTATCTTATGAACACACCGCAGCTCACAGTCGGCACGAAAAGGCCTCAAGGGAGGTATAAAGAGCCTCAATGAAACCATCCCTCTCCGTGGGGCGTTGGTTCCCACACATTTCGCGGTGGGAAAACTACAGTTGGCAGAGCGACGAGCAACAGGGAGAGGTTCTTGACAACCTCTGACACTGCGGACTCCCTCCGACTTTTCAACACATCTATGGAGGGCAGCGTGAGCAAATTTTTGCTTTTGTGTTCATGATGAAACCACTAGGGACCGTTCAAAACCATTGGACGAAATACGAATGTGATCTGTGGCAGGAAAGGGTACTTCAGCAATTTCATCCCTTCTTTTTCGCGCCTTCCTATGGTGTGATCGCGGTGGGAGAGGAGTGGGGCTGTAACATTAAGACGTGAGTGAATAAAATTTCAAAGGGCCGCTCTAAGACCCCTAAGTTCGGCAACACCATGTGTGCTACCCAAGCACCTTAGCTGAACAAATTACAAATGTACCTGTCTGAAATTTCGATACAAAGTCGTGCGACTGCTCTAGTACCTGAAGGCAGGCAAACATCACCTGAGGAGGGTGAAACGGCTTGCCTAACTCACAGGCAAGGAGAGCAGTGGTTCCAATGGTGCTCCCTCTGGACTCACGTACAGGAGCTGAGGAACATAGTCTCACGTTTATTTGTGAAAAGCGTAAATTCGAATCCTGTATCACAATAAAAGATGTATACTTCTTAATCAGTACTGTTTTTAATGCCTTATTTTTGAATTTAAAACTCAGAGTGGTCTTTTGCCACTATGTGAAAATTTATTTGCTTGACGTACTTAATTTGATCCTAAGGCTATTAAACTGTTCTGCATTATACTTCAGTAGTTGGAGATTATAATGACTCGTTTCTAGGCACTTCCGGCAATTGTTACTCAGCTTAAGAAGTAGGAATACCTTAGCCTGGCGACTTTGCCCGGCTCTCCCACACATGAAATGTGTTCCATCTCGGAAACCATTTGGAGCAGCCCGTAAGTCTATATGAAGTTTTTTGCTTCAAATGAACGTTCCTGCCATGTCGCTGAATATTGACCATTCCATCTGGGACACCCTGTATATGCAGTATTTAACAGTATTCTCCTGTACAAAAATTCTTCTCGTGAACACACCAAGTAACAGTGTGTGTGTTGCTATCCCCACACATTATGCAGCTCTGAAATCGGTTTACGGCCACAATATTGCTGTCAAACCTGCATGTAGGTTCGAACCGATGCCCTCTGATCCGTAGTATTTCTATTAATGTGTGTTGTTACTCTTCCAGAGAAATCGTGCTATAACATTCATCTGGCGTCCGTACTTTATTCAGTTACTTCAGCTAGCCATCGCTTGTAATAGTGAGTCGTGGGCAGTTAACAAATCTCAGGAGGGACCGAGAGAAGGGTGCTGTCAAAATGTCACGCTGGGCAAAGACTAGTACAATGACATAGTTCTTCACTTTCCTTATTGCCTCTTCACCATGGAAATCAGATATCAGTGGCGACAATGAGCAGTGCTGCCTTACATATTTCCTGATTTTGATCTTGTGTCGTTCTGTCAGTACCTGCTATTTGCCACTAAGAGAATGGATTACCCTTCCGTCATACTTACTAGCGAAGAATGGGAAACATTGTATTCAGTTCCACATTATGGTATCCTGCAAGTGCAAGTTTTATTCTTTCCTGAAAGAGACCTCTGTCAGTAGTCGCAGTGCTTCAGTTTTTTCTGGAGTGGCCGACTCTGCCTCTCCTAAAACACAACTGTCTCTCTGCCTGCCGCTGTGACCGAGCGGTTCTAGGCGCTTCCGTCCGGAACCACGCGGCTGCTACGGCCACAGGTTCGAATTCTGCCTCGTGCATGAATGTGTGGGATGTCCTTAGGTTAGTTAGGTTTAAGTAGTTCTAAGTCTAGGGGACTGATGACCTCAGATGTTAAGTCCCATAGTGCTTAGAGCCATTTGAACCACTTTTTGAAATGACCCTCTCCAAATCTTGCCCTTCCATTCTTCTGCATACCACCGTGTGAGTGTTTTTAACCACATGCTGCATCAGCCTTGATCAGGTATGGTCAACATTTGCTGAGCCACGAGTCTGTTTCACATACTTAAGCTTACGAGCCACTTACAAACTTTGTTGGTTAATAATACAACGAAGAATTGTTAAATTGGCTTTCTCAGCATTTAATTGAGGCGATTTTGTATTTAATCTGCTAATAAAACCTTTCCTAAACCGACCATCGCAGGTGCTACTCCGGAAAAAACTCCATCGAGTTGACTCCACTGCAGAATGAACGTTTCGATGATTTTTTTTTCACTTCTTCAGAAATGTCTTAACCAGTAGTGGTTCCTTTTAATGGCTGTAGTGCTAATAATTCTTCCGCTGTAGTGCACTTTTGACCTACAGCACGAACAACAATTGCTAACTGAGCTATGTTTGACAAATCAGTTCTCTCGTCGGAAGTGGTTTCAAACTCTTCGAATTTGCCAGCACAGTCACACATTTTTTAAAATGTCATCAGCCATTCTACCAATTCGTCGAAAAACTGTTCGTTTCGATAAAATTATATGCTGGGACTCTTTCTCTTTATCGGGACATAGTACATCTGCAGCACGAAGTCACCTTCAGCGGCAACAGGCTTTAACTATTTGGCAGTTATTCTACTTATTATAAAAGTGACTTAAATCGAACTGCCGCTCTGTGTTCTCAGTTTGGCAAACATTTGCCGTTGCTTGCCAAGACTGGAAATTAATATTTTAACTTCATCTGTCTGGAATTACCCTGTAAGCTGCTGTTGAGTACGTGTTTCGTAGAAAAGTACCTTTTCGTATTATATTCTGTCACAGCAGATACTGATTCATTACACAACAGTCAAACAAATTTGTCTTTGTACACGGTAAAGAAAAATCCTCCGTCCATTTCTCCTAGAATTTATGACATTCAGCATCTATTTTTCTCTTCTTCATGTCACACATTTTGTGTATCAACACAGTAAAGACGCACCTAAGCATCTGCACACAGTTATCAAACAGCTGACAGAGAACTTAACGCGTGAACCGACGACAGGTGACTAACTCGTTCACCGTGTTATGCCCCCTACAGGCCCCTACAGCGTGAACTGACGAAAGGTAACTAACTCGTTCACCGTGTTATGCCCCCTACAGCGTGAACTGACCATAGGTAACTAACTAACTCGTTCATCGTGTTTTGGCCCCTACAGCCCGAACCGACAACAGGTAACTAAATCGTTCACCGTGTTATGACCCCTACAGCGTGAACCAACGACATGCAACTCACTCGTTCACCGTGTTATGGCTCCTACAGCCCCCTACAGCGTGAACCGACGACAGGTAACTAACTCGTGTTAAGGCCCCTACAGCCATTAGCCATATTTCGCGAAGAGTCCCTAATGTTCGTACCATGGTCGCCTACTACCAACATTTGTGATGTATCATTTTTTACCACAGACGTAGTGAGTAAGCGGTAAATAACCCGCATGGGTTGTCAGCGCTGATCCAGAGGCGATAATATTTCTCGCCGCAGCCTTGGAGGGCAGGGAGCTGTTTCCCTGACTCCCCGCATACACGTTAGTATGTGGCCCTTAAGTTTGAGCTCCGACAAGAAAGCCGTTTGTCTTCGTTGTTAAAATCCAAGACTGGTGAAATGGGACTGCACATGCGCTGAGTAAGTAAAACTTTGACTGGTCTGCGTCTTGAGCTGCATACTCAAGTCGAGCTGAGCGTCGGTGGTAATATTCGAAAATGCGTACTGGGCAGAGTCCACTGCAAGCACCTCGCTCTCTCCCCCACGAACTTCCTTCGATGGCCGGATTAAAACCATCCGACCCGCGGGCCGCCAGTTACCCACGCGTGGCCCAGAACATCTGATGCATTCTTATCGAGCGACGACGAATAACATGGTACTATCTATTGTCTCTTCGTTGGCTTTAGTCCAGTTTCAGCTCTGACTTCTGACGGCGAAAACAGACTAGGATAAACTACACTGCATCGTCTTTCGCAGCTGAGCGAAAAAAATAAAAAATAAAAAAAGTCGGAACAGCTGTTCGTGTGCGGGTATCGGAGGTTCCGGAAGCAACAGGTCGGTGTCGCGCTCGCCGCCCCCCACGCCAACCAACCCTGTCCCTGTCCCTGTCCCTGTCACGTCACGTCACGGCACACTGCTCGCGTCGGCGGCACACGCGCTCGGCTCCGCTACGGCCGCCTTGGCCCACTTCCTGGCCGGCTCTTTCTGTCCGCCCACGCCTCTGCGTGTGTTTTTGTGTTTGTCAGGGGGCGTCGAAATAGAAACAGCCACGTTCTCTCCCCACTTATCCCTCCCGGTCAAGTCATCCTACGACTTTTGTCCCCGTCCTAGAAACAGGATGCTACATATTGGGTTGCTGCATAAGTTCTTAACGTTTAATAGCCACAACAGATAACATAATATATTCTCTTAACTGTTTAGAACAGTCTGCAACCTTGGGGTAACGTAGAAATCATGCGGTTTTGAGACGAAGAACTCGTCGAGCAATGTTCGGAGAGCATTTTTCTCCGAAAAGGATGTTTCTAGAAGGTTATTCGATAGAGAACGCGAAAGGTGAAATTTAGAGTGCACAAGATCGGCTGGATAAGGTGGGTACGGATCTACTTCCCAACCCAACTCGTGCATAGTGTTTTTTGGTCAGTCTAGCAGAAGGCAGAAGGACGTTATTGTGGTGTAGGAACACTTCACGCAGTCTTCCTATCGTCGTTCTTGGACTGCGTCTGCAGGAATACTGAGTTGTTGAGAATAAATGGCAGCAGTGATGGTTACACCTCGGGGAAGCAATTCGTAGTACAGTCCGCCGTCTCTATTCCACCAGATGCATAATATTATCTTTTGTGCAAGCGCGCGGGTCTTTGTATGAGGAGTTGCTGCTTTGTTTGGGCTCAACCATTACTTCCTTTTCCTGTGTCAGCATAAAGACACCGCTTTTCGTCACCAGTAACGATACATGATAGGAATGGCCAGTCTTTTTCACAAGCCATTTGATGACGAGCCAACAGAGATGCACATATAGCAACCGCAGATTTCTGGGATTTTGGCTTACAGCATACACCCATACACCCGGCTTTTGAACTTTCCCCATTGCAAGGCAATGTCGCACGACGGTGAAATGCTCACAGCTCATCACAGTTACCAGTTCTTGAACACTCGGCTCGTCCCGGCGGAGGTTCGAGTCTTCCCTCGGGCATGGGTGTGTGTGTTTGTCCTTAGGATAATTTAGGTTAAGTAGTGTGTAAGCTTAGGTACTGATGACCTTAGCAGTTAAGTCCCATAAGATTTCACACACAGTTCTTGAACACTGTCGTGGATTATTGTGGATTAATCCTTTCAAAACAATCTTCATCAAACCCTGAAGCTCTTCGTAAACCTGGAGGGTCACTAACGTCTGAACGATCTTCCGCTAAACGAGAAAACCATTTTCTTGCTGTGCTCTGTCCAGTGGCGTCATCCTCTTACACAGCACAAATGTTTCTGTCTGTCTTTTGCTGTTTTCACCCCTCTATTGAACTCAAACAGATGAATAAATCGGAAACGTTCCGATTACTCCACTTGCAATCCATTTTCTAACGTCCATAGCTCCACTCACTATCTCCAAATGACGATGTATAAACTCAAATAGCAACAGTTACAAATAAAAACTGACAATCGGTAAATAAACCCTTAGCAACCGGAATACCAACATGCAAAACAAAAACTCTGTCAACTTCTAGACCAACTCAATAATTTTATACATTAATTTCAATGTAAGTCTCCATGTCTGTCATATATTGGGATAAATTTAAGAGCGAACAGTCGCTACACTGTTTAATCGGTAAGTCCTCAGACATATATCCCCATCTTCAGATTGCTGCGTTCACGTACACCGATGAGCCAAAACATTATCACCACCCGCTTAATAGCATGTTAGTCCACCTCATGAACGCAATACAGCAGACACGTTGAAGACCAGGAACGACATTATCTGGAAACTAACTGCAACTTCCTGGCTGCCTCAAGCTGACAGTCTCTGCACAACGGCCTCGTCTGTTGTACATTCTGTGCTAGATATTGCGCATCAGTATAGTACAAAGGTGTGGATGTTAGCGAGGTGGATGTTTATTTGAACGATAGCATGAGGATCATAACGGGAACCTTGAGATCATGGTTCAAATGCTTCAAATGGCTCTGAGCACTATGGGACTTAACTTCTAAGGTCATCAGACCCCTAGAACTTAGAACTAATTAAACCTAACTAACCTAAGGACATCACGCACATCCATGCCCGAGGCAGGAATCAAACCAGCGACCGTAGCGGTCGCGCGGTTCCAGGCTGTAGCGCCTAGAACCGGCCACCACGGCCGGCACCTTGAGATCATCTCCTCCAACTTGGCTGTGTGCTCTCGGTAACATTGCTCCTCAACAAGACGACAAGAAGCACTAACCCCTGAATGGGAAAAGATTGCTAATTTAGTTTTCCCGTAGTCCACCTATCCAGGAAATTGCGCACAGTCCACTCAGCATACGTCTCAAGTCAAGGAAACCATTCTGGACAGCTCGTGAAATCCGCCACTCGATATTCAAGGTATTTGGAGAAACAACACGAGCATACGTAGTCATGGCCTCGAAGACCCCTCACATATGTCAGGTTTGCAACTGCCTAGAAGAAACTAGTGCCGGCCGCTGTGGCTGGGCGGTTCTAGGTGCTTCAGTCCGGAACCGCGCTGCTGCTATGATCGCAGGCTCGAATCCTGCCTCGGGCGTGGATTTGTGTGATGTCCTTAGGTTAGTTAGGTTTAAGTAGTTCTAAGTCTAGGGGATGTTTGAACCCGTCTTTGATTCATAATCAAAACGTCTTCGGTCCCGGGTTCGATCCCCGCCACTGCCTAAATTTTGATAAATAATCAGCATTGGCGGCCGAAGACTTCCGGCATAAGAAGTCAGCCTTATTCTGCCAACGGTCTTGTCAAAGAGGGCGGAGGCACTCTCTTGTCCTAGGGGTGGGAAATTGCCCCTAAAGGCGGAAGAATCAGCAATGATCAACGACATGAGGATGCAGAAGGCAATGGAAACCACTGCATTAAAGACAGGTAACGTGTATCCACAGGACATGTGGCCTGTAATTGAACAAGTGTCATGATGATCTCTCCATTGGCAAAAGATTCCGAAATAGTCCCCCATTCGGATGTCCGGGAGGGGACTGCTAAGGGGGAGGTTACCATGAGAAAAAGATTGAATAATCTACGAAAGGATAACGTTCTACGAGTCGGGGCGTGGAATGTCAGAAGCTTGAACGTGGTAGGGAAACTAGAAAATCTGAAAAGGGAAATGCAAAGGCTCAATCTAGATATAGTAGGGGTCAGTGAAGTGAAGTGGAGGGAAGACAAGGATTTGTGGTCAGATGAGTATCGGGTAATATCAACAGCAGCAGATAATGGTATAACAGGTGTAGGATTCGTTATGAATAGGAAGGTAGGGCAGAGGGTGTGTTACTGTGAACAGTTCAGTGACCGGGTTGTTCTAATGAGAATCGACAGCAGACCAACACCAACAACGATAGTTCAGGTATACATGCCGACGTCGTAAGCTGAAGATGAACAGATAGAGAAAGTGTATGAGGATATTGAAAGGGTAATGCATTATGTAAAGGGGGACGAAAATCTAATAGTCATGGGCGACTGGAATGCAGTTGTAGGGGAAGGAGTAGAAGAAAAGGTTACAGGAGAAAATGGGCTTGGGACAAGGAATGAAAGAGGAGAAAGACTAATTGAGTTCTGTAACAAGTTTCAGCTAGTAATAGCGAATACCCTGTTCAAGAATCACAAGAGGAGGAGGTATACTTGGAAAACGCCGGGAGATACGGGAAGATTTCAATTAGATTACATCATGGTCAGACAGAGATTCCGAAATCAGATACTGGATTGTAAGGCGTACCCAGGAGCAGATATAGACTCAGATCACAATATAGTAGTGATGAAGAGTAGGCTGAAGTTCAAGACATTAGTCAGGAAGAATCAATTCGCAAAGAAGTGGGATACGGAAGTACTAAGCAATGACGAGATACGTTTGAAGTTCTCTAACGCTATAGATACAGCAATAAGGAATAGTGCAGTAGGCAGTACAGTTGAAGAGGAATGGACATCTCTAAAAAGGGCCATCACAGAAGTTGGGAAGGAAAACATAGGTACAAAGAAGGCAGCTGCGAAGAAACCATGGGTAACAGAAGAAATACTTCAGTTGATTGATGAAAGGAGGAAGTACAAACATGTTCCGGGAAAATCAGGAATACAGAAATACAAGTCGCTGAGGAATGAAATAAATAGGAAGTGCAGGGAAGCTAAGCCGAAATGGCTGCAGGAAAAATGTGAAGACATCGAAAAAGATATCATTGTCGGAAGGTCAGACTCAGCATGCAGGAAAGTCAAAACAACCTTTGGTGACATTAAAAGCAACGGTGGTAACATTAAGAGTGCAACGGGAATTCCACTGTTAAATGCAGAGGAGAGAGCAGGTAGGTGGAAAGAATACATTGAAAGCCTCTATGAGGGTGAAGATTTGTCTGATGTGATAGAAGAAGAAACAGGAGTCGATTTAGAAGAGATAGGGGATCCAGTATTAGAATCGGAATTTAAAAGAGCTTTGGAGGACTTGCGGTCAAATAAGGCAGAAGGGATAGATAACAATCCATCAGAATTTCTAAAATCATTGGGGGAAGTGGCAACAAAACGACTATTCACGTTGGTGTGTAGAATATATGAGTCTGGCGATATACCATCTGACTTTCGGAAAAGCATCATCCACACAATTCCGAAGACGGCAAGAGCTGACAAGTGCGAGAGTTATCGCACAATCAGCTTAACAGCTCATGCATCAAAGCTGCTTACAAGAATAATATACAGAAGAATGGAAAAGAAAATTGAGAATGCGCTAGGTGACGATCAGTTTGGCTTTAGGAAAAGTAAAGGGACGAGAGAGGCAATTCTGACGTTACGGCTAATAATGGAAGCAAGGCTACAGAAAAATCAATACACTTTCATAGGATTTGTCGACCTGGAAGAAGCGTTCGACAATATAAAATGGTGCAAGCTGTTAGAGATTCTGAAAAAAGTAGGGATAAGCTATAGGGAGAGACGGGCCATATACAATATGTACAACAACCAAGAGGGAATAATAAGAGTGGACGATCAAGAACGAAGTGCTCGTATTAAGAAGGGTGTAAGACAAGGCTGTAGCCTTTCGCCCCTACTCTTCAATCTGTACATCGAGGAAGCAATGATGGAAATAAAAGAAAGGTTCAGGAGTGGAATTAAAATACAAGGTGAAAGGATATCAATGATACGATTCGCTGATGACATTGCTATCCTGAGTGAAAGTGAAGAAGAATTAAATGATCTGCTGAACGGAATGCACAGTCTAGTGAGTACACAGTATGGTTTGAGAGTAAATCGGAGAAAGACGAAGGTAATGAGAAGTAGTAGAAATGAGAACAGCGAGAAACTTAACATCAGGTTTGATGGTCACGAAGTCAGTGAAGTTAAGGAATTCTGCTACCTAGGCAGTAAAGTAACCAATGACGGACGGAGCAAGGAGGACATCAAAAGCAGACTCGCTATGGCAAAAAAGGCATTTCTGGCCAAGAGAAGTCTACTAATATCAAATACCGGCCTTAATTTGAGGAAGAAATTTCTGAGGATGTACGTCTGGAGTACAGCATTGGATGGTAGTGAAACATGGACTGTGGGAAAACCGGAACAGAAGATAATCGAAGCATTTGAGATGTGGTGCTATAGACGAATGTTGAAAATTAGGGGGACTGATAAGGTAAGGAATGAGGAGGTTCTACGCAGAATCGGAGAGGAAAGGAATATGTGGAAAACACTGATAAGGAGAACGGACAGGATGATAGGACATCTGCTAAGACATGAGGGAATGACTTCCATGGTACTAGAGGGAGCTGTAGAGGGCAAAAACTGTAGAGGAAGAAAGAGATTGGAATACGTCAAGCAAATAATTGAGGACGTAGGTTGCAAGTGCTACTCTGAGATGAAGAGGTTAGCACAGGAAAGGAATTCGTGGCGGGCCGCATCAAACCAGTCAGTAGACTGATGAAAAAAAAAAAATTTAGGGGACTGATGACCTCAGATGTTAAGTCCTATAGTGCTTGGAGCCATTTGAACCTAGTGTCAGCTGAACAGAATCTGATGTGATTACGAACTAAGACCTACATGTACGAATGGGGCTGCAGACTCCCCAGTGTGTGACAGTGAAGCTTCACAGCAGATCACTGACAACAATGTAGAAGAGATGTTTCATTGGAGACTGGAGGGATATATCAGTGCTTCTCCAACAACACCGCAATAGATATACTCTCATGACATTACTCTATAAGACCAATTGAGACCTCAGCTCTTTTACATTCCATTTGTTCCATTTGCTCTTTTTTGTGTAAATATTGCTGCAGATTGTATGTGTATATCCACTGCTAAATAAATGATAATAAAAGAGCGTGACTTGGATTCGACAAGACCTTTGTAAGTCTACGGAGGTGCGTACCACAAGATGTCGAAGCACAAGTCACGCGGTGCCCGTTAATTACGGGCCGTGGTTCTGGGCGCACTGTTGGGACCTCCTGATGTGTTGCATCGGCTTCAGATCAAGTGAACTTAGTGGCCAAAACATAAACGTGAGTTCCCTATCACATTCTTCTGGCCTTGTGACTCGGACACTTATCCTGCTGGAAGATGCCAACACCGTCGGGGAAGACTACAAGCATGAAGAGATAGAGTGATAGTGCACAACTGTCAGGGTGTCTTCGACTGCCGCCAGGACCCATGGAAACCGAGGTGAATGTCTCCCATAGCATAATACTGCTCCCACAGGCCTCCCGCCGGTGGCTTGGTGCATGTTTCGATCAGCCATTCGCCTCGATGATGACGTATCCAGACACGACCATAGACTTTGTGTGATCTATCCCACCAGGCGACACATTTCCTTTGGTCCAGTGTCTAAAATTGATGACCCCGAGCCTACTGTAACGCTAACTGACGGTGTCGTTACGTCAACATGGAATTACGGAGAAATAGTCTGTCGATTAGCATGTTTAAGAATGTGGGCTGAACGATTTGGACCGAAACACTTGTGTCTGTACCATTACTGAACTCTATCGCCACATCTGCTCTAGAACATCGTCATTTACAGATCGGGCAAACCTCCGACCTCCACGTTCCGTTATGTAGCACGGAGCTTGTCGCCTATTCCAGATTTCGCTTTACTTCATCTTCCGCCATTGCTCAAGATAGAATTACCCGAATAGCCGACCAGTTTCACCATTTGTGGGCTATTCGTTCCCGGGTGCCGGGCCATAACAATCTGCCCTTTGTCGAAATTGCTTAAGTCAGTGTATTTCCCTATTTGCAGCTCATATAGTATCTCAGTGATGTCCTATTCGTCTCCTTAGCGCGTCGCACGCCCGTAAAGCCACCAGCTGGCATTAAATCTCGCCGTTGGCAGCGGTCACAATGGCTTGGCTCCTCAGTGAATTAAGCAGTGCATGCTGTTAGCTTCATGTCGTCTCCTGTGCATTGTCTGAGAAGAAAACTGTTTTGAAATTTTTTAAATACCACACTGATCGCAAATAAATGGCTGTACATTGAATGATTACGATCATCTTCAGATTCATCTGTCTTCATGAAGTTAACATAGTAAGCCATTTATAGCTATTCATTTTATTTGCTTACTGTGTTAACTGCGTCAAAATATATCAATCTGAAGATGATCGTAATAACTGAAACAGCTGAATGAAGAAACAAATATTTGTAATCATGGACTGTTGTGGTATTTGCAAAATTTCGTAACATTAGATCGCTCTCATCTTCATAGTAACTCAGTCACTCCCCATCAAAATAACTGTTTCGTTGTTAAGCTTACATTTGTTTAATTTGAATCAGTATCTTTAGTTAGGAAAATCAGATGCATGCTCTATTAGTAAAAGCTGTTCGTAGTAGCCAGGAGACGTTAATGTCTAATACATACATTCGTATTTTACGGTTTTTGACCGGGAATAGTCGTTTCGTTGCAGGATATTCAATTTTGAGGATTCCTTGGTCATCAAATAGCGTACGATGGTTGATTTCAAATTCACTGAGTCTTTGATACGAGAGCTCTTCATAATTACTCAGCCGCCGGCGCAAATATGTTAGAAAACTGTGCAGAAAAATGTAAGTTATTCCAGATCAGTAGTAAGAACAAACCAACGGTGTTCAAATGAAGTATTAGTAGTGTGGTGTGCTTGACAAAGTCACGTCGATTAAATATCGAGACATACCGTTGCAAAGAGACTTGAAATGGAACGAGCATGTAAGGATTGTAAGTAGAGACGGCGTATGGTCTATTTCGGTTTATTGGGAGAATTTTAGAAAAGTCTCTGTAAACGAGACAACATATGGGGCACTAGTGCGACCCATTCTAGTGTACTGCTCGTGTGTTTGGGATACCCAATATGTCAGGTTATTGGAAGCATCGAAGCAATTCAGAGGCGGGCTGCTGGGTTTTTTACCTATAGGTTCGAACGACATGCAAGTATTATGGAGATGCTGCAGGAACTCAAATAAGAATCCCTGAACGGTAGGGAAAGCTCATTTCGAGAAACTCCATTGCGAAAATTTAGAGAACAGGTATCGGAAGCTATTGTCGCCAAAGTACATTTCGCATAAAGACCACGAAGACAACATAAGAAAATTAGGGCTCCTCCAGAGGCATGTAGATAGTTGTCTTCGCTCGCTCTTTTTGCGAGTAGAACAGAAAAGGAAATGACGAGTTACTATTGGTACAGGCTACTCTACGCCATGCACCGTACAATGGGTTGCGGAGTATGGATGTAGACGTAGATATAGATGCAGGTATAGATACCACTGTGCACAGAATGTGTTAGTGGAAGTACTAGAAGAGAAATTTACATCCTAATATGGAGAGTTATGGTAATCGCAGATACCTTAAAATTTTTCATTGAGTTGTCAGTTTTGCACCTGTGCTCTATACAAAATCTTTGGTGAATAAAAATATTGTTGTTACACCGCTTGTGATGCACGTTTCCGACGCTTGTTTACCTTAACAATCTGAATGCAACACGATTTGGGCGTAACTGTATATTTTGCGATCTGTAGCTCGTATTGAACCTAATTATTTTTCAGTATAATCATTCTCTATGTCTTATATCGGAATAGGCGAAAATCGAAATGGCCCTTATGGTTCCGCTTTCTAGCAACGGTTTGCATTAAAATCAATTGTTCAATCATTCATTTACGGTACACATTTTAAACGTTGACACGTCGAGAGAAACGTAAGAATGAGCTTAATCCGATTGTAAACATTTCTTGGTTTCTACTGTAGAAATAAGAGCGCCAGTAGGACGTTGGTTGATTTCTCTGTAGAAAATGTTTTTCCTCGGGAAGTCACCGCCTGTTTTACTGTGCCTTACGTACGTTGATACTTCGCTCGAAAATAATAGTGAAATAATGCAGAGGATGGAGGAACATGGCTGACAATACATGGGTACGATCACTAATGGGACAGCCAGCTTCATCTTTTCTTGTACGTGTTTCGTGGAATTAGAAACTAATTCTCTGTGGAGGGAGTAAACGCTTGAAGTGACACAAAACTGGACGGCAACAGTGTACTAAGTATTAAAAGTTACCATCGTTTCTGTAGCTTAATGGGTACCAGGCGATGATGTTAAGAAGTATGAATGTTTAGAGAACGGTTTCACAGGCCAGCTTAAATGTGTTTGAAGGATTCGATGAATAGCGCGGTCGTATTGAAGTACTCAGTCGCAAAAGAGAAAATAAAAATAATTTAGGATCTTTTTGAATGAATCAGCTCCACTGCTCCATCTTTCTGATACTGTTCCTTAATACGGAATACGTACTCCCATGCCGCCTAACCTGGTGCAGGCCATTGCATTAGATTCCTGTTCTGACAGTTTATCCCCTTATTTCTTAAAGCAGCTTCTCATCTGATCTATGAGGATCCATGGACTGCATTCTACACATCCGAACAATTGAAGGCTGCGCGGAAAGTATCATCTACATCTACGCTCTGCAAGCCACCCTACTGCATGTACGGTGGTGATGGGTTCTTATGGTACCACTACACCGCCCCCACCACATCGCAATCATTATATGAGCGCAAATTTCTATGATTTCCTAGTCAGGCCATTTCTCGAGTCGTATGTTACCCGACTCTCCTTGTATCTTGCGATGCTGGAATTTCGACGGTTGTAACCCTCTCTGCTATAGGAACGACTCTGTTGTAGCTCTGCCACGAGAGTTCGTCGGGCATCTTCATAGCGCTCTAAATGTTCCGTGAAGAAACGTGCCGTTCTTCATTGGATCTCCTATATCTCTTCTGTTAATCCGACTTCGTAAGACACCTAGACAGATGAGCAACACTGAAAAATCGATTTGTAACCACTTGTTCTGTGGGTGAGTTACATTTATTTAAGAATGTTCCGAAACGCCGCGCATAAAAATGTGATTTTTCCGTGGCTCATACCCCGGATTCTAGTGGTGACAGAACGGAAGTGTTTTAGATGGTCCTTGGGCTAAGGACAATTTGTATATCCGACAGGAGGATCATCTTACTGTAACTACCCTCTGCACAGGCTCAGAGCTCTGCTTCAAGACTGCTTGTGACGCAGTTATAGTCATATGTTATTGGACACTTTTTTTGATTTGTCAAGGCTGTTACGCCTGGTTGGTTAGGAAGGAGTTGAAGTTTGTGATGTCTGAAGATGGGTGTAATTCCGAAACGCGTAACTTGTTCTAATAAAAGAGACAATTGAACATCTTATGGCTTCATTGCGATTGTACAGCATTGGTTTCCAATTATTAGCGAAAATGTGGTTTATAAAGTGACATAACATGGAGAAATACGCTGTAAAACGTCTCCGTTATCATCACAAGGGTTCTGGAAACACTATGTTGTTGTTTTACTGTAGGAGATGCAGAATTTTTGTGCACGCTTATTCAGGTGAGGTATACAATTCGTTTTGCGCTATTTTAACTTCACATAAGAAAACTATCAAGATTTTACTGATCCATAAAGATCTTTCCGTGTGACTGACATACCCTGCTGAGGCAGGGAAAAGAAGGGGACCAGCGGAAGAACGCTCCTATTGAAACAAAAAATGGCCAATACGTTCCGGTTTTCTACTTGATTAAGAAGTAGCGGCTCCGGTCTCGTAAACGGATATACGGCCGGGAGAGCGGTGTGCTGACCATTTGCTCTGCCGTATCCGCATCCAGTGATGCCCGTGGGCTGAGGATGGCCGGTCAGTACCGTTGGGCCTTAATGGCCTGTTCGGGTGAAGTTTTAATTTTTATGCTCCTGTTTTAAAAGACGCTGACGGAAAAGTGGTGTAACAGCTGCCTAACCCTTCCCAGGCACATTTAAAAAGTTTCCAAAACATTTTTGGCATTTGAACATATTCGCGCTTTTTTATGATGAGAGACACGGATACCGAGGCAGTGGGAGGAAATAAAGAAAAGGGGAAAGTGGAAGTTGGTAACAGGCAGTGATAATAATAGAGGGTGTCTATGACAATGACAGCGAGAAAGAGAGAGAGAGTGCAAGAGTAGCAGCGGGAAGGACGGAATTAGTAGCAGTAAGAGAGAACAAGAGGGGGACAGTGACAGAGAGGGGAGACAGTAGTAGCAGGACAGAACGAAAAAGAATGTGTCTGTGTTTTAAGGGACAGTGACAGCGACAGCTAGATAACGGCGATGAGTTGGGACGGATGAGTGAGTGAGAATGTGCACGTGTGACTTAACAACGATGGGCTAGTGGATGTAACGATATTACAGTTAGGGAAGCTTCTGGGAGTTTGAGGTGAATTGCATGTTAAAAAAAAAAAATAGTGCAGATACGTTCGCAGGCCAAAATTTTTGGAATTTTTTTAAAAATGTGCTGACGAAGGTAAAAAGAGGCAGCTGGTACCCCACTTTTGAGTCAATCTTTTAAAACACGAATATATTTGCCTATTTTGTACTCCAATTAGAGCATTTTTCAGTTGGTTTAAGAGTGTCTCAATCTCAGCCTACTATTTTGTTTAATATGATCTGTCTAGCTTGGGTAGTCCCGTACGGTTACCCTTAGTTACTTTGTTGTAGTTACTATTCCAAGTATCTTTTCGGCTGTAATGTAACCAGTAACGTTCTTGGATTGATGAGTACTTAACAAGCGGTCGCGAAATTGTGAGACAAACCGAAGTGGTGTATATTGCCACACGGAAACTCCAACATCGAGTAGTAAAGGGAAAGTGATGAAGTAACGGAAAAACAAAAGAGGTGTTCCAGACGGGGAATATCGCCCCAGTGTTTTTACGCGGTTGCCTTTTTTTTGTTTTTTATGGGCGAGGCAACGCGTGACGGACCGTTTTGATACTTTCTTGCAGTAATGTTGCCACTGCTCACTGTTTTGCCAGACGTCCGCAAAACCCGAAGGCGGCGCTGGCGGCGGCGGTGACGGCGCCCCATTGGGTGCGTCGCGAACCGAAAACCCGCAGTTCCGCCGTAGAATAAAACGAGTCGCGCAAAAAGAGCTGCCGCGTAACTTTCTCTGAGAGCCGCCGGCTCCCTTCCCCGAGCCCGCCCCCGCCCCCGCAGCAGACGTCTGCCCTGCACACCACATTTCTTTCCCGGGACTTGCGGCCCAGACCAAGGCCGGGACGCCCACTTCGTATCTCGCCTGTCGTCGACGTTCATGCTCGTCCTACATCTTCTATCGTCGTCGTTTTATTCCTTACCAGCTCCTCGAGTGCTCTACATTCGCGCGCGTTTATTACAACTGTAACAGTAGGATACCAGCAGTGTACCCAAGCAACTAGCACTGTAATAGTAACTGAAGTAACAGCGTCTTCCACTTTTTATTACTTACAGGAAGTTGCTGTTACAAGTGGTGCTTTTCAATCTTTCGCATTATTCTCCAGCATTGCTCGTCTGATTGGGGTTCTTATGAGGTAGGGTTTGAAGTCAAGATAGACAACTCTAATGACATAAATAAAAAGATGTGCGTCCTGGGCCATGGAGAGACTTACTGTTACAGTTTGAATAATCCACATTCCGAGAAGAGCCAGTAAGCCTCTTGTAGCCTCTTTTCAAGACGCTCTTCATTCTTCTCAACTGTTTTTGGAAGTCCTTTGCCGTCAGAATTACAAAGCCGCCGGAAAACCTCAGAGGTTTTGTTTCTCCTCTACAGGACGCACCACGAAGGAATTAGCCGAAAAAAATGGATGATTTATTCAAGACAAAGAGCTTCACAAATTGAACAAGTTAATAAAACGTTAGTCCACCACTGGCCTTTATGCAAGCGGTTATTCGGCTTGGCATTGGTTGGCAGAGTTATTGGATGTCCTCCCGAGGGATATCGTGCATTAAATCGTCAAAACCCATAGCTCGTTGGGCGGCCATGTCCATAATGCTCCAAACGTTCTCAGTTGGGGGCGATCTTGCTGGCCAAGGTAGGGTTTGGCAAGCACGAAGACAAGCAGTAGAGCTCTAGCCGTGTGCGGGCGGGCATTATCCTGCTGAAATGTATGCCCAGGAGGCTTGTCGTGAAGGTCAACAAAACGGAGTGTAGAATATCGTCGACGTACCACTTCGCCGTAATGGTGACGCGGGTGACAGCCAAAGGAGCCCTGCTCTGAAAGGAAATGATACCCCAGACCACCAATGCTGGTTGTCGAGTTGTATGGCGGGCGAAAGCCAGATCGGCATCCCACTGCATGGGGGCACAGTTCAAACCGGGACCTATCACTGAAGACAATTCTACTCCAGTCAATAAGATTCCCACTCACTTTCAGATCGGGTACTGTGCCGTGTCACAGTTGCTACCGGCAGCATGCAAATCCTACACCAGATACACATTTGTCAGGTATCTAGTGCCGCGCTTCAGAGGGTTAGAGATTTTAATGTAATTTTCCAGGGCCTCGCAGTACGGGAGTTGACCAAAAGCATGGAAACGCCGGAAGAAATGCACATAAATGCAGATGCTATACAAGCCCACAGGTTGCTCTATTGTATTTGACCACGATCGGCACCTGTCCAATGTCCCTCAATTCCTCAATACCTTGCAACTGTCAGCGGTAGTCAGGACAGAAGTCTGTGTTGCTGTGAGTCCATTATGTTGGAACTAAGTGAATTCGAACTTGAGCAAATGGTAGGCGCGCCTAGTTGGTGCTTCCGTAACCAAGGGAGCCGAAGTGTTTGTTGTTTCAAGAGGCACCGTATCGAAGATCGCAAGCCGGAAAGCAGAGGAACTCCATCTGATGAGACACAACGCGCATGGAAGAGTTCGTTGAGTTTTCGTAGCGGACGCTCAGTGAAGAGGACTGTGACGAAAAGTTAAGAGAACGATAGCTGCGAGAGTCACTGTAGAACTGGATGTCGCACTCGCGAACCCTGTCATCATAAAAAAAATTTTCAGAACCACTCGTCAGTGTTGCAAATGTCGGTGACAGAAAAACATGGTGTCGGTGTCATAAAATCTGGACTATGGAGCGGTGGAAGAAAGTCATTTGGTCGAATGAGTCTTGTTTCACACTGTTTCCAACTTCTGGCCGAGTTTACGTCCTGACAAGGGAACCTCCCCATCGCACCCCCCTCAGATTTAGTTATAAGTTGGCACAGTGGATAGGCCTTGAAAAACTGAACACAGATCAATCGAGAAAACAGGAAGAAGTTGAGTGGAACTATGAAAAAATAAGCAAAATATACAAACTGAGTAGTCCATGCGAAGATAGGCAACATCAAGGATACTCTGAGCTCAGGAGCGTTGTGGTCCCGTGGTTAGCGTGAGCAGCTGCGGAGCGAGAGGTTCTTGGTTCGAGTCCTCCCTCGTGTGAACATTTTAATTTCTTTATTTTCGCAAAGTTATGATATGTCCATTCGTTCATTGACGTCTCTGTTCACTGTAATAAGTTTAGTGTCTGCGTTTTGCGACCGCACCGCAAAACCGTGCGATTAGTAGACGAAAGGACGTGCCTCTCCAATGGGAACCGAAAACATTTGATCGCAAGGTCATAGGTCAACCGATTCCTCCACAGGAAAACACGTCTGATATATTCTACACGACACTGGTGACGGCATGTGCGTCACATGACAGGAATGTGTTGTCGACCCACCTAACTTGTACACTTGGCGAATGGGTAAAAAGATTCTTCTACGTTGCCCAATTTAGGTTTTCTTGTGGATGTGATAATTACTCCCAAAAAAGAGATGAAAACATAAGAGTTTGTCACATAAACTGCAACAAATGAATCCAACAGTTTCACAGTCGCACACTTTTCCCTGTGCTCTGTCAAAACATATGTTTCTAACGTTTTCAAATTTTTCCATGTGTAGACCGTCAAATCCTGCATATGTCCAAGCAAATCTGAACATGTCCTGGAATTTTGGAGAGCGAAGTTGATTATGTGTGAGTGTCTGAACTTTGATAATTGGCTGAAAATAAAAATTAAACTTTTCCCTCGAAGAAAGACTTAAACCAAGGACCTCTCGTTCCGCAGCTGCTCACGCTAACCACGGGACCACGGCGCTCCTGAGTTCAGTCTGCCCTTGATGTTGCCTATCTTGCGCATGGACTACTCAGTTTGCATATTTACTTATTTTTTCATAGTTCCACACAACTTCTTCCTGTTTTCTCGATTGATCTGTGTTCAGTTTTTCAAGGCCTATCCACTGTGCAACTTATAACTAAATATGAGGGGGGTGCGATGGGGAGGTTCCCTTGTGAGAGTGAAACATAGCGTGTGTTCGGTGATGATTTGGGCAGCCATCGTGGAATTCCATTGGCATCAGGGTCACTCGGTAAGGTCGCATTACCGCCAAAGATTATGTGGTCTTTAGGCTGATCAGGTATATCCCATGGTACAGTGTTTGTTCCCCAATGGTGGTTCAGTGTTCCAAGAGAGAGGCCCCTGTTCACACAGCTTGCATTGCCCAAGACTAGTTTCGTGAGCACGAGCATGGATTTTCGTATGTCCCTGGGCCACCTCGGTCATCTGATATCAATATTATTGAGCCTTTGTGGTCTGCTTTGGAGAGGAGGGTGCATGATGGCTAGCCATCTCCATCATCGCTTCCTGAATTTCCCTCCATTTTGCAGGAAGCATGGTATAACATTGCCTTGAAAACCATACAGGACATTTATCCATTCCAAGACGACTGGAAGCTGTTTTGCATGCTTGTGGGTTTTCTATGCCGTATTAGGCACGGTAATATACTGTGTTTTTGGCATTTTGACATATTTGACCACACCCTGAACATATATATCAAGTATACAAAAGCATAAAAAAGGGCCAATATTCCTTCATGAGATGGTATCAGTGAAATCTAGAAGAAAAGTTTCGGTGATGGTACGTTCAGTACAGGGACGATCGCCTAAATAACCCATAGCTTGGAACTTCGTAATCATCTTCTTCAAAGCTACACCTGTCACAGGACCTTCACCCTTCCTATGGCGACAGGGTTGTATAGCTGCAGTATCGAATTCTCCATTCTGATAGTAAAGCTTCACTAACTATGTCTTTCCTGGTAAAGCCAGCATGCCGCGACTGCTGGCGCATCTGACACCCTTTTTTCACTAGAGCTCATTTTGCACACGATTCTCATGAGGCGTCACTGAAGTGTTGCTATGCAGCGCCATCTGTTGCCATTTCTTGCACTAGTTTTTGGTTCCAATAAAGCCTCACGTCATCTCAGACATGTTTGTCAATTTTTACCTCTCTACCTACATTATTCCGTGAAGTAGTGCATTTTGAAATTGCAACGGACTTTCGAATCACCGAATATGTATACTTTCTATTTCCGCAATATTTCCGGTGCAAGCTTTAGGTTATTAAATGAAGGATTTGATAAAATGTGTGAAGATATTACTACGTCGTCTCGAGTGGCCACCCCTGGCGCTGCTACTGCCGCTTTCGCGGAACGTAAACTGCGCCTGCGCCGCTTGCCACTGTAATCTTCATGCTCGAGCGGCGAGAGCCATTGTTCGTAGCCACGGGGACGCGGCGGTGGGGCCGTCAAACCGCCTTCTTCGGCCGCGCGGTTTTTGGGAAGTGGCGGCTGGCGGCGCGGCGCGTGCGTCAGGGGGAATTTGCGCGGATCGGCCGCCCTGCGCGATTTGCCCCCCTGGCGCCGCTGACAGCACCCCCCTCGCCCTCCCACTGCCGTATCTTGACAGCGTGCGTCCCGGCACCGCCATTGTGGCAGCTGTCAGCGGCGCTGTTTTGTCTCGCGGCCTGATAGCGGCTGCTGCCGGATGCCGCCCTGCTCCGCTAGGGGCGCTCCCTGTCTGCTACCCGGCACCTGCCCACAGTGGTGAGCAGCGGGGTAGCTAACAGCAGGCAAGTGAGCACGCGCCGTCACCGAGGCGAACTTCTGAACTGCGCGGTGCCACGTGGCTGGTGCGGTGGCTGGCGCTGAACAGTTCGAACTGCGAGCAGGCAACAGATGATGCCGCGAAGCAACGAGGGCGGAAGAGTTCAGTTTTGTTGCTGTCTTACTTGCTACGTCATCGTTTGTATCACCGTATATTTGCTTGTCACTTTTTGTTAACAACCCATTATCATTCGAGTAGCCTATTAACGTACACTGTCTGATCAACAGTACTCGGACACCTCTTAGTGCACATTAGTATGGGGTTTGTCCACCCTTCGCCTTTATGTCGGCTTGAATTCTGCTGGAGGCACTTTCAGTCAGTTGTCTGAGTATCTGTGGATGAACGGCAGGCCATTATTCCCCGAGGGCCGAAACCAGAGACAGTACTATAGGGTGAAAATTATTGAACTAAGCGAAAAAAAACGTAAACTACACTACTGGCCATTAAAATTGCTACACCACAAAGATCACGTGCTACAGACGCGAAATTTAACGAACAGGAAGGAGATGCTGTGATATGCAAATAATTAGCCCTTCAGAGCATTCACACAAGGTTGGCGCTGGTGGCTGACGTGAGGAAAGTTTCCAACCGATTTCTCATACACAAACAGCAGTTGACCGGCGTTGCCTGGTGAAACGTTGTTGTGATGTCTCGTGTAAGGAGAGAAATGCATACCATCACGTTTCCGAATTTGATAAAGGTCGCATTGTAGCCTATCGCGATTGCGGTTTATCGTATCACGACAATGCTGCTCGCGTTGGTCGAGATCCAATGACTCTAAGCAGAATATGGAAGCAATGGGTTCAGGAGGGTCATACGGAACGCCATGCTGGATCCCAACGGCCTCGTATCACTAGCAGTCGAGATGACACGCATTTTATCCGCGTGGCTGTAACGGATCGTGCAGCCACGTCTCGATCCCTGAGTCAACAGATAGGGACGTTTGCAAGACAACAACGATCTGCACGAACAGTTCGACGACGTTTGCAGCAGCATGGACTATCAGCTCGGAGACCATGACTGCGGTTACCTTTGACGCTGCGTCACAGACAGGAGCGCCTGCGATGGTGTACTCAACGACGAACCTGGGTGCACGAATGGCAAAACGTCATTTTTTCGAATGAATCCAGGTTCTGTTTACAGCATCATGATGGTCGCATCCGTGTTTGGCGACATCGCGGTGAACGCACATTGGAAGAGTGTATTCGTCATCGCCATACTGGCATATCACCCGGCGTGATGGTATCGGGTGGCATTGGTTACACGTCTCGGTCACCTCTTGTTCGCATTGACGGCACTTTGAACAGTGGACGTTACATTTCAGATGTCTTACGACCCATGGCTCTACCCTTCATTCGATCCCTGCGAAACCCTACATTTCAGCAGGATTATTCACGACCGCGTGTTGCAGGTCCTGTACGGACCTTTCTGGACACAGAAAATTTTCGACTGCTGCCCTGGCCAGCACGTTCTCCAGATCTCTCACCAATTGAAAACGTCAGGTCAATGGTGGCCGAACAACTGGCTCGTCACAATACGTCAGTCACTACTCTTGATGAAGTGTGGTATCGTGTTGAAGCTGCATTAGCAGCTGTACCTGTGCACGCCATCCAGCTCTGTTTGACTCAGTGCCCTGGTGTATCAAGGCCGTTATTAGGGCCAGAGGTGGTTGTTCTGGGTACTGATTTCTCAGGATCTATGCACCCAAATTGCGTGAAAATGTATTCACATGTCAGGTCTAATATAATATATTTGTGTAATGAATACCCGTTTATTATCTGCATTTCTTCCTGGTGTAGCAATTTTAATGGCGAGTACTGTATGTTCTCCTTAGACTGTTCATTGCACTCAACAGGTCCTGTGGCTCTTGTTCTCTTCCCAAATACAGTTCCAGTTTGCGGAAGCAGTGAAATTTGTTTTGACCCGTCGTATCGCCGGTAGTTACCATACTTTCCTCGTGGCTGACTTAACTGAATAAGCCTCTTCCGCATAAGTTTGCGTCCCAGGACAAACACACGGGCAGGTAGCAGCACCCACGGCACGGGCGTGTTTGCGCCGGCATATGGCGCACCTCCGCCAGGGTGGTCGCCCGGTGTTTGTCGTCAGGGCAAAACAGCACGCACTGCGCCGCCGTGATCGATGGCGCCCCCACGTGCCGCTTGTTTTTCGCGGAGAGGCGGTCTGCGTAACGCCACGTGCAGGTGTCGCTTCTGCCGCCGAGTCCCGTGGCGCCCCGCCAGCTCACCAGACCTGGTTCCCATTCCGTGCCCTCCGCGCCTCCTTTCGTCCCCTCATTAAAGGACGCCGTCGACGTACCTACTTCCTTTTGGATGTCAATTTGCACCTGCCGTCCCCTGCATTTCTTACCATTAACATATTTGAGGCACGCCTAGTCTGTTGTATCGGGTGGTTGTAGTTAAAGCGCAGCTACTCGCGCACGACCAGTTGTGGGTTGTAATTATCGTATGGCAGCGATACTTGCTATATATGCTAATGAGTTAATGGGGAACCAATTTACGCTGGAAAAAATAGTTCCAATTTGGGCCACCAGGTGCAAATCTGGCGCTGTACAGCCTGTCGTCAACGTCTTCTGTGGTCATACGAGAGTTAGAACTTTAAAAGTGGCAACTATTTATTTACAGCTCGTACAAAATAGATACGTGTTTCAAAGTTTTACTGACCTTCAAAGTAGTCACCAGCGTTGTGTATAACCCGTTTCCAGCGATGCCCCGGTAGCTGAGTAGTCAGCGCGACAGAATGTCAATCCGAAGGGCCCGGGTTCGATTCCCGGCTGGGTCGGAGATTTTCTCCGCTCAGGGACTGGGTGTTGTGTTGTCCTAATCATTTCATCCCCATCGACGCACAGGTCGCCGAAGTGGCGTCAGATCGAAAATCTTGCACCAGGCGAACAGTCTACCCGGCGGGAGGCCCTATCCACACGACATTATTATTATTATTATTATTATTATTAGCGATGTGGAAGTCGTAGGATACTCTTAGCATTGCCAGTTGTATTGACAGTTCGAGCGGCGCGGTCTGTTGACCGAAGAATTTGTAGCAGTTCTGGAGCGAATGCCGTGAAGTGTTTCCTTCAGTTTAGAAATCGAGTTGAACGTACGAGGGCTTAAGTCAGGGTAGTGCAGTAGGTGGTATAGCACTTAGCAGCCCCATCAGTCGAACAAATCAGTAACAGCTTGCACTGTACGTGCTTGAGCATTGTCCTGCAAAATGATGGTCAGAATGTGTCTTCACTTCTGTTTCTAAGCTGGTCGTGGGTTGAGTTCCAAAAATGAACAGCATAAATGTTGATGGTGCTAATGGAGCGGTCTACTGCCTGTCGAATCTCTGCAACAGTTCTGAAGCGAATGTCACGAAGAGGTTCCTTCATCTTCGGAACCACATCAAAGTCACAAGGACTTAAGTCCGGTGAGTATGGTGGATGGTACAGTACTTCCCAATCCCATCGACCGACCAGAGCAGCCACAGCTTGCGCTGTATGCCCCCGCGCATTGTCATGCAAAATGATGGATGGGTTGCGCGGAAAGTGTCGCCGCTTCTTTCGCAAAGCTGGTCGCAAACGATGCTCGAAAAACGAACAGTAATACTGTGAATTGACGGTCTGCCGTAGAGGAACGTAATGCGTTACGGTAACACCATCACAGTCGTACACGAGAATCACCATAACATCAGACCCCTCCATTCGCACCATCAACAGAACAGTCTCTGCTAACGGTATACTACGTCTTCCTCATCGCTGACAACTGGTTCTACACGACGCTGGTGAGTACTTTGAAGGACAGTAACAGGTGCAAACATGTGACTCTTTTCTATCGGTTATGAATAAATAGTTGCCACTGTTTAAGTTCCAAACCTTCGTACATGCATTTACAGGCGCAGGCTCCTACAACTCTGATGCTCTGTAGCGTCATTGAATGACGTTTCCGGACATGGGTTTCTTTGTAATACTTTATCTACTAAGTCCTTCCTACAGCCTCGAGAAATGCGTAACCTGGACTGTGAAACGCCCTGTATAAAACACATATGCAGGGTAGTGAGAAAATGTCTGAAAAGCTTGTAATGGTGCTAAAGAATAGGTTTTGCTGAGAAATAAGCGTAAAAAAATCCATACGTTTCGTCGATTCCGAGTTAATTAGCATTGAAGTTAGCATATCAGGCCGTTTCGCGCTAACTCAAGCGAGCCGCCAGATGTGGTGTCGCTAGACATGTTTCTTTTTCGTTTGGTTTCCTAAACTCTAACAAGAGAGAGATAGAAAATTGGACATGGGACGATAGTAAGGATCGTGAACGAGACCGAGCTAAAGTCTCAGCAGTCACGTGCGCTGTTATCTACACTCTGAGAACAAGTGACACAAATTGTTTCTTGCATGAAAATGACTTCCTTGATCGGCAGTTTTGTTTGCAGGGCTGTTAAACCTCGGCAAAAGTATTATAACTATTTGTATTAGCTGCGACATGTAACACACACCCCTTTCAGATCTCATTAATTGTTCGAGTTATCGACATTAGACTTGCAACTAGCGATGCTACGCAAACGACATAGTAGCTTGCCTTGTATTAATCTACCATGACTGCTGAATCATCTACGACTTGTTTTAATGTTCCTATACGCTTTTCTTACAGCATCCGAGAACTGTTGAAAAGATGAATCCAGTGAGCCATAATGTTGGTGACAAGCTACGCCTGTCTTTAATCCGTAGATTTGTTTGTGTTTCAGGTGTTATCTTTACCCGTGTCAGTTCTAATTCTGGTGTTCATATACAAGTTTTTTTGCGGCTTGTATCAGATGTTTAGGGATTCCTCTATTTCCCATTGTTGCCCATAGATTATCTCTGTGAATCCTGTCAAATGCTTTTCGTAATACAAACTTGGTAAGTGAATTCCGAGATGAAATTCTCGTCTGTTTTAAATTATTTAAACGTCGTATGTGCATGATTTCGCTTTCCGAAACCTGCTCGTTTCTCCGTTAAAGTTACATCCGAGATATTTCGTAGCCTTCCATTTATAGTGGTCAAAATGAAAGTTGCGTAGTGCTTTTTTGTCAGTATTGCACATAATACGAAACAAAACTGATTTTGCTCTGCCAGGTACAATCATAACAAAACAAAAATAAAGAAGTTAAATACATTTCCACTTGTTGAAAACATACAAACAAGAACAATATTTTACAAAGATTCTACCGAAAACGATACAGTATCTTCTCACTGTCATCTTGCATAAGGCATTGTATATGAACCAATTGGCCCTCCTCGTAATTGGCTTTTGAATGCCCCATTCCTCCACAGCTATCGCTATAAGGTCTCTGGTGGGACTGGACGGTTTCAAACCGCTCGTTTTACCATGGACCATGCATTCTCAGTGCAGCTGGGATCTGGAAAATTACGGAGGCCATTCCATCCGACTGATTCTGTTTTCCACTACGAAGGTGCTCACAAGACTCTGATGATGGGAGAGTGCATTGTCGTCTACCAGCGTGAATCCCACTCTAATATGTTCGCCGTACGGAGCCACAGTGCGCACTAAGACGCCTCCCGGTACTTCACATCAGTCATCCTCCCATGTACTGGAGTGTCCTGCGACCAAAAACACGAGTGAACCGCCTTGATAAAGGTGGCGGTATACGATAAAGTTAAGTTGTAAAAGTAGTACTCGTTGCCTCTACACACGAATATCAACATTGTCAGGGTGGAGACTGATACGGGGCTCGTCAGAAGAGAGCGTTGTGTCCCACTGCTGCCCAATCCAGAAAGAGTGGTTCTTTGTCCATGCGAGACGAGCCCCTTTCCGAACCCGATTTAGAGAAGCAGCCTTCAAAGGTGTTCCGGCACGTAATGCCTGCTCATCCAGCCTATTTCGCATCCTTTGTGTTGACAGTTGCACTCGTATAGCTGATTGTGACTGCCGCCGTAGACGTGTGGAATTGTGTTGAGGGATTCTGCAAGCGGTTAAACTCAGATGTCGGTCCTGCACACCCGTTGTTTTTCTCCCGTAAGCAGTTCTGTCAGAATCCTTGTCTGTTCCAGATTCGTGATTCTTAGCTACATTCGCAGCAATGTCCACCTGTCTCATTCACTGCTCCCCTCGAGTGACTGTACGGAGCCTACGATCGTACGTTGTTGTTGTCCGAACCGTCCTGAAGCAACACGGCTCTCGTAACGAATTTGCGATGTTTACAGGTGACGCGGCGGTTGCCATAGACTGCACATACTAGCCACCTCACATGGTCTTTTTCCGCTAAAATTACAGTACAAACAAACCAGTATTGATATCATAATGTATTTCTGAATCACAACATTCAGTATTGAAATTTCGTCAATATACACTTATTTTGACCTCGGTATTAATTTGCTGTAGATTTCGTAAGCAGTATTCGTACTATTTATACAGGGTATAGCAACTTCCTAATTTAATCGGATTGCCCATAAACAGAATGAGCCGATTTTTTGCGTTTCTCATGACCCTTACCAGCGTAGCAGCGAGTATGTTGACTGTTTCTACCCGGATGTTGGCCTTCAAGTCTTGTAGGGTTCCTGGACAGTTTAGAAACACCCCACAAAGTAATCGCAAGTGGCCATATCGGCGGAGCGTAGGGCATACTGGCCACTCCGAGTTCAGTTCTCGGATGAACTCATGTGAGACACTTCTTGAAATCTTTCCTGAGGATACATTTTTTTTCCAGTGATGGAGTCCATTTTCATTTCACTGGATGCGTCAGCCGCCCGGTGTGGCCGAGCGGTTCTACGCGCTTCAGTCTGGAACCGCGCGACCGCTACGGTCGCAGATTCGAATCCTGCTTCGGGCATGGATGTGCGTGGTGTCCTTAGGTTAGTTAGGTTTAAGTGGTTCTAAGTACTAGGGGACTGATGACCACAGATGTTAAGTCCCATAGTGCTCAGAGCCATTTGAACCATTTTTGAATTGGATGCGTCAACAGACAGAAGATGCGCTGCTTGGCTGACACCGCTCACCGAGAATTGCATCAAAGACCTCTGCAGTCATCTGAAGTCACAGTGTGGTAAGCAGTTTCCTCACTTGGGATTGTTGGCCCCTGGTTTTATGAAGAAAATGAGGTCATAGTGACAGCGAATTCAGACCAGCATATGAGCATATTTGAGGATTTTTTTTCCATGATCTGATGAATTGGACTTTTGGGACATTTGGTTCCAAAAGGATGGAGCAGCGGCTCACACTTCAAAGACGTCAACAGCTGTTTGATGGAGCCCTACCCGGAACACTTCAACTCAGTAAGAGGTGATTTGGCGTGCCCAGGCTGATCCCCGATTTGGCCCCGTTTTTGTGTCTTTTTAAATCCTGCGCTTATGTCAGCCATTCAAGGACCCACAAGACCTTAAGGCTAACATACCCGCTACTGTGCTGGTAAAGGTCATGAGAAACGCAAGAAATCGGCTCATTAAGTGTCTGGGCAATGGGGGGCATCACCTACCTGATAGATTTTTAAAACTTCTGGTATGTACCTGCATTATTAAAAATATACAAAAATTTGTGATTCATAAAATGGGTTTTATTGCATTTTGAAGTCAGGAAGTTACGTTGTCGGATTCTGTATTTGATTTTTTCGAAATGATAATTGTAAACTCTGGACAACGCCTTCCGAGTGCAGCGCGCTGAACACTGCACGGCCGCGCGCTATTAAATTTAGTAAGAGGTCAGTGAGATGGCGCTCTTATGAATGTTCTACTGTCAGGTAGCCGTAAGTGTGAGCAGACAGGTGGGGCACACCTAGTTGTTGATTGTCCGAGCTGGTGGGCGAGGGTTGGCTCGTGAGGAGCGTGTGCGCTGGTGTGTGCCTATGTCGCGTGCCGAGGATGTAGCAGACGGCGATGACGCGGCGAGACGCTGCCAGCATCGGCTGAGTTTGGCGTGAGGGGGGGAGAGCGGTTGCGTGCACAGTTAATGCGAGCCCCGGAATAGCGCTCGGGCGCCGGGACTCGAGCTATTTGTGGAGCGTCCGCGACAGCGCGGGGACCGGCGCTGCTTGCGCATCCTGCACCTCACGCGGAAGCCACCTCTCCCTCCCGCCACCCCCCTCGCACTGCCTTCTTATACTCCCTCGCGGTCTCCAATCCCACAAGGATGTCGCTCCGAAGCTAAAATGGTTCAAATGGCTCTGAGCACTCTGGAACTTAACATCTGAGGTCATCAGTCCCCTAGACTTAGAACTACTTAAACCTAACTAACCTAAGGACACCACATACATCCATGCCCGAGGCAGGATTCGAACCTGCCATCCTGATTTAGGTTTCCCGTGATTTCCCTAAATCGTTCCAGGCAAATGCCGGGATGGTTCCTGTGGAAGGGCATGGCCGACTTCCTTCTCTAATCCGATGAGACCGATGACTTCGCTGTCTGGTCTCCTTCCCCAAACAACCCAACCAACCCCTCGAACCTGCGATCGTAGCAGCAGCGCGGTTCCAGACTGAAGCGCCTAGAACCGCTCGGCCACAACGGCCGGCGAAGTGTGTACTGGGGGGAGGGGCGGGGGCACGTAGGGTTGACAAAATAAATATGGTTGTAAATGAGGATGTTTATGGATTTCTCGGCAACTCGAAACTGAGTTACAGCTCGCGCCGGTAGATGCGCTGTCGATGGGTGAGGGTTGCGGGCAAGCGCTGTATGGGAAATGCCGAGCGCCGGAGGGGAAGTGCCGTTCTAAATTGAAGGCTACACTCACATTTTTTGTAAATACACATATCAAATAAAGTTTTGTAGCACCCCGGTTCCGAGAACTCCTGAAGATAGACGTATCACAGACACAGTCCCTTTGACTGTTCAGAGATGTCACCCAAACCCACCCAAAGATGTAAACAACCATGCATGAGCAGCGCCTATTAGACGGAGGGGGTCCGACAGCCTATCAGTTCCAGTCATTCCATCAGGGAGGAGAGCCGGCCGTTGTAGCCGAGCGGTTCTAGGCGCTTCAGTTCGGAACCGCGCGACTGCTGCGGTCGCAGGTTCGAATTCTTGGGCATGGATGTGTGTGATGTCCTTAGGTTAGTTAGGTTTAAGTAGTTCTAAGTTCTAGGGGACTGATGACCTCAGATGTCAAGTCCCATAGTGCTCAGAGCCATTTGAACCATTTTTGAACCAGGAAGGAGATAAATGGCTCGTGTTGCCCGTAATTCAACCGTACCTAGACGGTCGATACCGCGGTTCGAACGCGTCTGCAATGTTTCTTTGTGCCAGGAAGGGTTCTCAACAAGGGAAGTGTCCAGGCGTCTAGGAGTGAACCAAAGCGATGGTGTTCGGTCATGGAGGAGATACAGAGAGACAGGAAGTGTCGATGACATGCCTCGCTCAGTCCGCCCAAGTGCTACTACTGCAGTGGATGACCGCTACCTACCGATTATGGCTCGGAGGAACACTTGACAACAACGCCATTGTGTTGAATAATGCTTTCCGTGCAGCCACAGGACGTCGTGTTACGGCTCAAACTGTGCGCAATAGGCTGCATGACGCGCAGCTTCACTCCCGACGTCCATGGCGAGATCCATCTTAGCAACTACGACACCATGCAGCGCGGTACAGATGGGTCAAACAACATGTCGAATGCACCGCTCAGGATTGACATCACGTTCTCTTCACCGATGAGTGTCGCATATGCCTTCAACCAGACAGTCGTCGGAGAAGTGTTTGGAGACAACCCGATAAGGCTGAACGCCTTAGACACACTTTCCAGCGAGCGCAGCAAGGTGGAGGTTACCTGCTGTTTTGGGGTGGCATTATGTGGGGCCGACGTACGCCGCTGGTGGTCACGGAAGGCGTCGTAACCGCTGTACGATACGTGAATGCCGTCCTCTGACCGATAGTACAACCATAGCGGCCGCATATTGCCGAGGCGTTCGCCCCCATCGTGCACATCTTGTGAATGACTTCCTTAAGGATAACGACATCGCTCCACTAGAGTGGCCAGCATGTTCTCCAGATATGAACCCAATGGAACATACCTGGGATAGATTTAAAAGGGCTGTTTATGGGCGACGTGAACCACCAACCACTCTTTGGGATCTACGCCGAATCGCCGTTGAGGTGTGTGACAATCTGGACCAACAGTGCCTTGATGAACTTGTGGATAGTATGCTACGACGAATACAGGCATGCATCAATGCAAGAGGACGTGCTACTGGGTATTAGAGGTACCAGTGTGTACAGCAATCTGGACCACCACCTCTGAAGGTCTCGCTGTATAGTGCTACAACATGCAACGTGTGGTTTTCATGAGCAATGTTTATGTTGATCTACTACAAAGGAATTATCCGAATTGGACCGAAATCGGTAGAAGTAATGTACATGTACAGAAAAATGATGAGTGTTTCAGAAAAACTGGGTGCATTATTCAAGAGCAAGAGCTTCACAAGTTCTAGGGGACTGATGACCTCTGCTGTTAAGTCCCATAGTGCTCAGAGCCATTTGAACTCTTTTTTTTTACGCCATCACCCCTTTATGACAGGCCGTATGGAGGGCGACAGTCGGGTTATGATCCCAGAACGTTCTCAGACACGTCTTTGCTCGTTATCGTGGCTGAGTTGGAAACGAGACTCAACGCCAAAGGCAATTATACTCCATTCAATTAAACCGCAGGCCGAAGACGCGTGTAGAGATACCCCGAAATGCGGTGGGATACCAGCCGGACTATCTCCTGCCATACGGCCCGACAACCAGGGGTGACAGTTTGGGGTGCCATTTCTTTTCAGGTTACATTTGTGTGATATTTAACTGTCAATAACAAATTTTGAAATACAAAAATAAAAAAAATCGACGGGTCAATATTTATGAAGTTATTTGCTTAGAAGTAAGAGATGAAACGGATTGGAGAAACATTTGGCGCTCCTATGAACGATGCTGTAAATCATATACGGCAAATGTGGTGCCTATTGAGAATTTGAAGTTCAATATATATGATACACTCTCATTTGCTGTACACGATTTAGAGGTAATTCAAATGCGCCTCAAACGTTTCTCAGGTCTGGCTTATTTCTTACTTTTAGACAGATCTTTTCACGACACATTTGACTCTTTATTTTTAATTATCGTTAAAAGTGCAACACATTCGTTTATTGGGGTGCATTGTCAATCTTTGATGGGTAGGTGAGAACTACGAGGGACACTCCAAAAGAAATGCACACTACTTTTGTAAAAATACAGTTTTCATTCTGCGTGTGTGAAAGTTTTACAGTGCGTAGATACATCCTTCCCGCTTGTTTTCAAACTTAGTTCAACCTCTTCCCGTGAGTGGCGCCGTCGCAGCATGTCTTCAAGATGGCTGTTACGCTTGACGTTCGTCAGAAGCAACGTGCTGTCACAGAATTCCTGTGCTGTGAAAACGAGACAATGGGAAACATCCACAAGAGGTTGAAAAAAATGCTGCTTTCGATAGCAATATAGTTAGTCGGTGGACAAGGAGATTACGAGATGAAAGCGGGCACGGCAATATTGAGGATTGTCCTCGCAGCAGCAGGCCTTGTACTGCACACATTCCAGACAATGTGCATAGAGTTAACGAATTGGTGACGGCTGACAGACGCATCACAGTGAACGAATTGTCATGCTACGTTGGGACAGGGGAAGGAAGTGTTTGCAGAATAGTGAAAGTGTTGGCGTTAAAAAAGGTTTGTGCCAGGTGGGTTCGCCGGCCGTAGTGGCCGAGCGGTTCTAGGCGCTACAGTCTGGAACCGCGCGACCGCTACGGTCGCAGGTTCGAATTCTGCCTCGGGCATGGATGTGTGTGATGTCCTTAGGTTGGTTAGGTTTAAGTAGTTCTAAGATCTAGGGGACTGATGACGTCAGAAGTTAAGTCCCAAAGTGCACGGAGCCTGGTGGGTTCCCAGGATGTTGACAGTCGCTCACAAAGAAACAAGAAAAACGGTATGCAGCGAACTTTTGGAACAGTACGAGAATGGTGGAGACGAATTTCTTGGAAGAATTGTGACAGGTGATAAACATGGCTCCATCATTTTCCAGCAGAGACGAAAAGTCAATCAATGGAGTGGCATCATGCAGATTCACCCCAAGGAAAAAAAAAGAAAAAAAAACAGCTTCTGCTGGAAACGTTATCGCTACAGTGTTTGTCGATTCCGAAGGACTCTTGCTTGTGGACATCATGCCACGCGGATCCACCATAAATTTTGATGGTTATGTGACGACACTGAAGAAACTTCAAGCGCGACTCAGTCGTGTTCGACCACATCGGCAAAAGCAGGATGTTTTGCTGTTGCACGACAATGAACGGCCATATGTCAGTCAAAAAACCATGGAAGCGATCGCATAACTAGGATGGACAACACTGAGACACCCGCCTTACTGTCCTGACCTGGCTCCATGTGACTATCATCTCTTTGGGAAACTGAAAGCCGGCCGGTGTGGCCGTGCGGTTCTAGGCGCTTCAGTGTGGAACCGCGTGACCGCAACGGTCGCAGGTTCGAATCCTACCTCGGGCATGGATGTGGGTGATGTCCTTAGGTTAGTTAGGTTTAATTAGTTCTAAGTTCTAGGGGACTGATGACCACAGATGTTAAGTCCCATAGTGCTCAGAGCCATTTGAACCATTTTTGGAAACTGAAAGACTCTCTTCGTGTAACAGGGTTTGAAGATGATGACTCCCTTGTGCACGCTGCCAAACAGTGGCTCCAACAGGTTGGTCCAGAATTTTACCGTGCGGGTATACAGGCGCTGGTTCCAAAATTACGTAAGGCAGTTGAGAGGGATGGAAATTATGTGGAGAAATGAAAATATTGTTCCTAAAGGATGTATCTACACACTGTGAAACTTTCAAACATGTAGAATAAAAATAGATATAAAAAAATAGTGTGCATTTCTTTTGGAGTGACCGTCGTAATAAGGTTACTACCACCACAAACAGAACCTACTAAGGAGCGGAAACGGTAATCGGCTGAACTACTGCACAGCGCCCTCGGAAGCAGCGAGAGCAGGTCGAGACTAGCCGGCTGTGAGACTGCAGTATGAGGTACATTCTCGTTGCTCGCTCGGCAGTTTCGCTGTCGGCGGATGCGCTGCCGTTGGGTCGTAACGTTTCCAGTGCGCGCCATTACACATGTTTCAGACCCGCGGCCGTCGCAGCCCGCGGGGGACGAAGCTTTCTCCCACCCCACCCCAGCCCCTGCAACTGGTCTGATACGCGCACTTGGCCACTGCGCTCGCAGCATGGGCGCGGAACGAAAACTAGGTTTAGGCACAAGTCAAGCGAGAAGCATTTACAAAATGGGAATCTCTTGATATTTAAAAGGGTATTATGGGGTTTAGGCGAGCGAGAGAGGGAGCTGAGAGAAATGAGTAACTGCTGTGAAACACGACGGCTCGTTACTTAGCTTATGGACTATATGTCGCAGGTCGTGGTTGATGTTTACATGTGGCTGAACACTTCCTGTTTCCTTAAATAACGTAACTATCCGACGAACGGTCCGGACACTTGGATGATGTAGTCCAGGATACCGAGTAGCACACATAGCACACGCCCGTTCGGCGTATTGATCACAATAGCCATATGGTTCAAATGGCTCTGAGCACTATGCGACTTAAATTCAGAGGTCATCAGTCGCCTAGAACTTAGAACTAATTAAACCTAACTAACCTAAGGACATCACACACATCCATGCCCGAGGCAGGATTCGAACCTGCGACCGTAGCGGTCGCTCGGCTCCAGACTGCAGCGCCTAGAACCGCACGGCCACTCCGTCCGGCCACAATAACCATACATAAACACGATATCGACCTTTTCCGCAATTGGTAAACGGTCCATTTTAACACGGGCAATGTATCACGAAGAATATACCGTCCGCACTGGTGGAATGTTATGTGATACCGCGTACTTAACACGTTTGTGACTATTACAGCGACATCTGTCACAAAGGGAAAAAGGTGATCCAACTAAAACATCCATCTTTCCTTACGTACTACACGAATATGTTGTAAAAAATGAGGGTTCCTATATAAAAAAAGACAGTTGATATCCGTTTGACCTATGGCAGCGCCATCTAGCGGGCCAACCATAGCGCCATCTGGTTTCCCTCTTCAAGCTAGACGAGTTTCGTTCTTTGTAGTTTTTTCGTTTGATGCTTATTTCGTTAGATATTTGGCCCAGTCACTATCAATGGACCACCCTGTATACCTGATCAGATTCATACCATATTACCTCATAATGGGACGGAAACAGGAGGCTGGAATTGGAAAACGTGCTGTAATTGTAACTCTGCATCAGGAAGACTATTCTAGTAGGACAGTAGCAACAAACGTTGGCATAGCCCAGTGTACAGTGGTGTACATTGGAAGATCAGTTCATATGTGTGCAGAGTAAAGGTCAGAGGACTGGTACTGCACCTGAAATTGGCGAGAAAGTAAGTAGTATGCAAGCAGCTACAGTCAGTGTCTTTACAGTACAACGCGGTCTCCGCGAACGAGGTTGAAAGGGGTGCGTGGCGGACGAAAAAACCTTTATTACACAAACCAGGTAAAAAGATAAGATCGCAGTGACACAGCAACATAAAAACTGGAGCGTGCAGCGATGGTCCAAGTTGTTACTCACGGACGAATCGAAGTTGGAAGTATCTGGAAGCCATTCTCGAATGTTTGTTCGTTGACTTCCTGTGGAGAACGTATGAAGAGTCAGTGTGTGACGCCAACTGTGAGGCATTGTGGACAACCGGTCGTGCAGATGCTTTGCCGGTGTCCAAGTCTGTGATCTAGTGAAGTAGTGGAGCATTAAAGAAGGATAATGATCGACAGTACAGTTCCATCTGGCAAGAGACTTGGTGATTGTGGTTTTGTCCTGCAACAGAACAAAAATGACTCCAAGCGTGCTTCTAAATTGTGCGGATGGTATTTGAATAGAAAAGAGAAATATGGGGCACTGAAGAATATGATTTGGACGAGTCAGTCGCCTGACTTAAATCCCACTGAACCCTTATGCGGCGAAGTTGACACGGCGTCAGAAAATGGGGGTCACCTAAATGTTAAAGATCTGTGGAATAATCTACAGACGTGTGTGGACTGCAGTATCAGCAAAAAAGGCTAGGATATGTTACACTACTGGCCATTAAAATTGCTACACCACGAAGATGACGTGCTACAGTCGCGAAATTTAACCGACAGGAAGAAGATGCTGTGATATGGAAATGATTAGCTTTTCAGAGCATTCACAAAATGTTGGCGCCGGTGGCGACACCCACAACGTGCAGACATGAGGAAAGTTTCCAACCGATTTCCCATACACAAACAGCAGTTGACCGGCGTTGCCTGGTGAAACGTTGTTGTGATGCCTCGTGTAAGGAGGAGAAATGCGTACCATCACGGAGAAATGCGTACCATCACGTTTCCGACTTTGATAAAGGTCGGATTGTAGCCTATCACGATTGCGGTTTATCGTATCGCGACATTGCTGCTCGCGTTGGTCGAGATCCAATGTCTGTTAGCAGAATATGGAATCGGTGGGTTCAGGAGGGTAATATGGAACGCCGTGCTGGATCCAACGACCTCGTATCACTAGCAGTGGAGATGACAGATACCTTATCCGCATGGCTGTAACGGATCGTGCAGCCACTTCTCGATCCCTGAGTCAACAGATCGGGACGTTTGCAAGACAACAACCATCTGCACTAACAGCTGGACGACGTTTGCAGCAGCATGGACTATCAGCTCGGAGACCGTGGCTGCGGTTACCCTTGACACTGCATCACAGACAGGAGCGCCTGCGATGGTGTACTCAACGATGAACCTGGGTGTACAAATGCCAAAACGTCTTTTTTTTCGGATGAATCCAGATTCTGTTTACAGGATCATGATGGTCGCATCCGTGTTTGGCGACATCGCGGTGAACGCACACTGGAAGCGAGTATTCGTCATCGCCATACTGGCGTATCACCCGGCGTGATGGTACGGGGTGCCATTGGTTACACGTCTCGGTCACCTCTTGTTCGCATTGGCGCCACTTTGAACAGTGGACATTACATTTCAGATGTGTTACGACCCGTGGATCTACCCTTGATTAGATCCCTGCGGAACCCTACATTTCAGCAGGATAATGCACGACCGCATGTTGGCAGGTCCTGTACGGGCCTTTCTGGATACAGAAACTGTTCGACTGCTGCCCTGGCCAGCACATTCTCCAGATCTCTCACCAACTAAAAACGTCTGGTCAATGGTGGCCGAGCAACTGGCTCGTCCCAATACGCCAGTCACTACTCTTGATGAAGTGTGGTATCTTGTTGAAGCTGCATGGGCAGCTGTACTTGTACACGCCATCCCAGCTCTGTTTGACTCAATGCCCAGGCGTATCAAGGCCGTTATTACGGCCAGAGATGGTTGTTCTGGGTACTGATTTCTCAGGATCTATGCATCCAAATTGCGTGAAAATGTAATCACATGTCAGTTCTAGTATAATATATATTTGTCCAATGAATACCCGTCTGCATTTCTTCTTGGTGTAGCAATTTGAATGGCCAGTATTGTACTATGTCATACATCGCCCCTACAGTGTGGTACCTGATAGCGTGTAGTCCATCTCTACCTTGCAACGCGCCGCCTTACGGTAATGGAGCGAAGGCACTTCGCGGTAAGTACGCGTGACACAGTTTCCCACGTCTTCGGCTGCTCGCAGCGACGCGACGATATATTTGTCCAATGAATACCCATTTATCATCTGCATTTCTTCTTGGTGTAGCAATTTTAATGACCAGTAGTGTATATCCGGACTGCGAAGTGTTAATGTAGCTGTTCTGAGGGCATAGGGTGGGTACATTGAAGAGGCTGAAATATAAACCATATTTTATTGTACTGAATGACAGGGAGAAAAAAGTTTAGTTTGTTGGTCTGTTTAGTTTTTAGATCTGTTCATGCAATGAAATAAAGTATTTAGTTTTTATCATGAGTGATAAACACCGGTAGTGTAGTTGTGCCGGATGTCACTAGAGAAGTGCAGGAATGAAAGCTGTAGAAGGGTACTAGTCGCTTCCTCTTATGGAGTTGTAGTTACTAAAGGTACGGCTCGTGCCATGTCGTTACAGGAATTATAACGCTGTTGTGACTCATGCTGTCGTTTGGAATGGGCAAAGGTGAACACCACGGCACTGACGTACGGCTCGGTCCCGTTGCTCGGACTTGAGCACAGTGCGGCCTTTGCATATCGCACGGCGGTGTGCGGGGTCTCGCCATGAAAGGCAGCCACTATCTCTCAGGACGACAGTCCCAACATGCCGTTGACTCACACTAGCCTGCATTCCCCTCGCATATTTTTCCTTTACGGTGAGCGGGGCGGTCCACGTAGCGCCCAAGGTTTTATGTTGCGCCGGCGTCTGTCGTTAGCGACGAACATAATTCAGGGGCGACGCCGGAGCGACGTGTGGTTGCGGCGGTGGCGGCGGCGGCGGCGGCAGCGGGCTCCTGTCCTCCAGGTCGTTGACAGCGGGTAACAGGCTCCTGTCGTGGCGCTGATCTCATCGGCTGTCGGAAAAAAACCGACCCTGATCGAAATGAAGCTACCGTGTCAGTGTTCGTCGGAGGATCTGAAGCGGAAAACGAAAAGCGCGAATCGTGACAGCTTCTTGTCGCTGACTTGTCTCCGTTATTGGCTTCTCGCGGAGAACTACATTTTAGCCGTTGGGCGACGTCTCCGAATGTTGTGTCTCCAATCCCAAGATTGGTAAGTTGCAGCTCTCTAAAGTAGGCTATCCTGTGTAATCCTCTTCACCTCCGCGTAATTATTGTGACATACATCTGCTTCAGATTTGCTTACTGTAGTCAAGGATTGGTCTCTCTCTTCAGATTCCCCCCCCCCCCCCCCAACCACCCTTCTTCCCCATTTCACTTTCCTCCATTACCAAATTGAGTATTTGATGCCTCTGGTTGTGTCCTATCAATCGACGCCTCGATTTAGTTATGTTGTTTTCTTTCCGGTTAGATTCAGTACCTTTTCATTGATTATCCGAAGTATGGAGGAAGGAAGGAGATTATGGTTTAAAGTCCTGTCGACGTCGACGAGGTCGTTAGAGACGGAGAACAAGCTCGGATTATTTCGTGGATGGGGAAGGAAATCGGCAGTGCTCTTTCAAAGCGACCATTCTGGCATTTGTCTGGAGTGATTCAGGGAAATCGTGGAAAACGTAAATCAGGATGGCCGGGCGCGGATTTGAATCGTTGCCCTCCCGAATGCGAGTCCAGTGTGACGTGCCTCTTCGCTCGGATTGGTTGTCCAATATACTCATCCGATCTTCAGCATTCTTTTGTAACATGAGATTTCGAGAGCTTCTAATGTCTACTGCTCTCAACAGTTTATCGTTCACGAGAAATAGAGGAAGTTCCCTGAATATCAAGAACTCACACGGAAAACCAGAACTAAACAAACAAGGGGAAGATGAAAATTGCCGGCCGGAGTGGCCGAGCGGTTCTACGCGCTACAGTCTGGAACCTCGCGACCGTTACGGTCGCAGGTTCGAATCCTGCCTCGGGCATGGATGTGTGTGATGTCCTTAGGTTAGTTATGTTTAAGTAGTTCTAAGTTCTAGGGGACTGATGACCTCAGATGTTAAGTCCCATAGTACTCAGAGCCATTTGAACGATTTTTGAAGATGAAAATTTTAAGATGTGCACAGAAAGGCTGTGCAAGTGAATTAACTCGTAGATAGTATTATAGAAACGCAACAGCAAGTAAATGAAGGTCAGATGGGAGATGGAAATGGAAATGGAAATGAGCATTTGGCGTCATTGGCCGAGAGGCTCCTTATGGTGCAGGTCCGGTCGCATTGGTGCAGGTATTCTTACATTCGATGCCACATTCGACGACCTGCACCCCGGATGGGGATGGAATGATGATGAAGACAACACAGCACCCAGTCCCTGAGCGGAGAAAATCCCCGATCCAGTCGGGAATCGTACCCAGGCCCCTTAGGACGGCAGTCCGTCACGCTGACCATTTAGCTGCCGGGGCGGACAGATAAGAGATAAAATATTGCGAGAAAAATTTGGTGTAGGACTGAAAGACCTAAAGATAAACGATGCCCGTGGAGTAGAATTAGACAGATTCTAGTTGCAGAGACTGGAGAGTCAACCACGACATGTTATTCGACCATGCATTCAAGATATATGGGGCAGGCGAAATACCTTCAGATTTCGAGAAGAAGATAATTATTGTAATCGAAAAAAGGCAGTTGTTGATTGGTGTGAACACAACCGAACAATCAGTTTAACAAAGAAGAATGGGAAAACCTCTTATACGCCGATCTCGGGGAAGATCTGTTTGGTTTCTGGAGAATCGTAGGAAAACGCGCGGCTATACTGAACCTACGACTTATTATCGAAGACACTTGAAGCAAAGGCAATTCTACGTTTATAGCATTTTTACATTGACAAAAACCTTTTGAAATTGTTACCTACACTACACTATTTGAAATTCTGATTACGGCAGGGGTAAAGCACAGGGAGCGAAAGGTTATTTAACAGCTGTACAGAAACCAGCCTGCGATAGCAAGTTGGAGGACATAAAAGAGAAGTAATCGTTGAGAAGAGAGTGAGCTAGAGTTAACTGTAGAAGGTGACCAGACGAGCAGAAAGACTCAAATGGATGTTGACTGTCGTAGTTATTTTTAGGTGAAGACTGATGGATTGCATCAAAGCAGTATTTGGACGGAGTGGCACAACAGGAACCACCATCTTCAGAATTTCAAATAGAGTATTCCAGTCAACATTGCCAAAACCTTCTCTAAATCTACGATTTCTGTAAACTTTGGTTACCTTCTTTCAAGCCGGATATCCAGTATTGTCCTGAATATTTATCCATTTCTTCGCAGCCCCAAATGATATTCTCGAGTCAGGTTCTATCAATCTTCTACTTATTTTAAGAAATTCATGTTGGTATTACACAACCGTGACTCACATCTATCATTACCTGCCTTCTTTCGATCTGGAATTATTACTTCCTACATATATGCCACATCATTTCTCATCGCCTAACTATGTAGGAACCTACTGTCCTATCGTGTATATTCATGAACTTTCGCGCGTCGTTTCTTGCAGACACCTTTCAGAAAAAAGAATGCACCACTGCATTAATCCCGAATTGTTTCAGAAGAAGTTGAGGAACACCTTACGAAGGTACTCGTTTGCTCTCCCAAGTCAGCTGGCGCTATCCCATTGACCACATTGGGATGCCATCGAGCGAGACGTGCTTGCCTTGCTCCGTCATTTCTTGGTGAGTTATGGGAGGCATTTGAGCGCTCGTGGATCAGGATGGCTCCCCAGCGCTGTTGGTGTCTTGTGGAGTCCACGCCAAGAAGTGCAGCTCCTAACATTGGGACGTAAGGGGGTGCTATACACTCCTAGATAGGTGTCTCTGATTCAGTTGCCTATCAGGGTAGCATGCATGAGGCACTAATTGTTAATGAAATATATGTCTTTAAAAAAAGTAAGGCTACCCTCACTGTCACCAATGGGTCCACGACTGTCAAAGTTCATCTGGTCTTGGAGCACAATATATGATAGTAACTGGGGTAAAGGACCCCAAAGCAACAGTTTTGGCAACAAACACACGAATCAACGTCACAAAAAAATAACACGACTACATACTGAACACTTCGTAACAGCAGAAATTGCATTGGGATGGAGATTATGGATAGTCACATCATTATATGCACAGTACTCGTATTACATTGAACCTTTTGCAAACTCAATAGGGAAATAGCAGGTTTCTCCAGTGGCAAAAGACTACTCATCCTCGCGGATATTAACGCACGCTCAACACTCTGGTATGCTAAAGGACAGGTGCCAAAGGACAAATAATAACGGACATCATAAATAAGAGCGGCCTTTTTGTACTCAATAACACAGGAAATGCCGGAGGCATAGTAACATAGACATTTAAAAAGCAAACGGAATAACTGCACCACATATCTCTGAGTGGGAAGTAGATGACAGCAACACACAGAGATCACAATGCAATAACTGTGCACACTGCTACACACACAAGTACAAACACATTCACTCAGCAAGATCCGCGATTGCTGCTGAACGGGGCAAACTGGTAGACACTAAAAAGATACTATAGAAAAATTCCCCTTGCACACCACCCGAGGAATTATTTATTACAGAATACATGTGTTAACTGACCTACTACAGAGACTTCTAATCGCTGCAATCGCACAGATGGATGACATACGTAAACAAAGTTACCGTGGTCGCCGTTATTAACAAAACTAAGGAAGGACTCACGGACAAAAGACGATACTACGAACGAGCAGAGACAACACAAGAAAAAGAAGTCAGACTGCAGCAATATCGCCGGCCGGTGTGGCTGAGCGGTTCTAGGCGTTTCAGTTTGGAACCGCGCGACCACTATGGTCGCAGGTTCAAATCCTCCCTCGGGCATGGATGTGTGTGATGTCCTTAGGTTTGTTATGTTTAAGTAGTTCTAAGTTCTAGGGGACTGATGACCTCAGAAGTTAAGTCCCATAGTGCTCAGAGCCATTTGTCATAACGTCTTTCCATCTTCCCAAATTTCTATCTTCTGCCCATAAACCAATTATTTTAAGATTTTCATTTCTTAATTACTCCTGAGTCTATTGTATTTAAAGCTGCAATATTATTTGTTCTTGTTACAACCAAGAAACATCAAATAAGTTTCGCATTCTGTACATGTACAGGTTCATGTAGGAAAATACGACCTGTCGTAGTAAATAGGTGGTCATTTGTAAGTGGCAAATAAAATAAATAATAAACGTGCTGAAGTAAACCGTCCGAGGAGATACCACGTCTGCTCGTTGTCGGCACAGCAGACGTTGCAGCTTTCGGCGTCGACACTTGCAGGGCCGCGGCCCCCGCCAACTTGCTGGTTCCTAAGCCGGGCCGGCGCCTCGCCGGGCCTCGTCCTGGCCCTGTCCTCGACCGTTCACGCCGAGAACGCGATCAAGGCCAGCGGGGTTCGGTGCCCCCACAGCCGCGCATTCCTGCTATGCAGTTTGGCCAGGCTCAACTGCTCCCACAAGGGACGCCGGTGCAGTGGCGGCTCGCGTGCACATTGGCCGGAGGTACTCGCTCGTTCGTATAGTTTGATAGCTACCGCTATGTTGCACCGTGTTCCTTTATCTTTTCAAAAATGGTTCAAATGGCTCTGAGCACTATGGAACTTAACATCTGTGGTCATCAGTCCCCTAGAACTTAGAACTACTTAAACCTAACTAACCTAAGGACATCACACACACCCATGCCCGAGGCAGGATTCGAACCTGCGGCCATAGCGGTCACGCGGTTCCAGACTGAAGCGCCTAGAACCGCACGGCCACACGGGCCGGCTTTATCTTTTCCTATTAAATTCGTAGGTTCTTAATTCTTACTTTCACTACTTAATCACATTTGGCTATCTCTGTAGAGTACTATACCATAGGCTAAAAACTACACCGAAGAGTCAAAAAAACTAGTACTCCTGCCTAATATCGTGTAGGGTACCTGCGAGCGCGCAGAAATGCCGCAACGAGACGTGGCATGGACTCGACTAAGGTCTGAGATAGTGCCGGAGGGAACTGACACCATTAATCCTGCAAGGCTAGATCTCCTCTGAACAGCACGTTGAAAGGCACCCGAGATATGCTCAATAATGTTCATGTCTGGAGAGGTTTAGTGACCAGCGAAGGTTTTTAAACTCATATGAATGTTTCTGGAGCCACTCTCCAGCAATTCTGGACGTGTGGGAAGTCGCATTGTCCTGCTGGAATTGGCCAAGTCCGGCGGAAAGCACAATGGAGATGGGTGCAGGTGATCAGACAGGATGCTTACTTACGTGTCACCTGTCACTCGTATCTAGACGTATCAGAGGTCCCATATCACTCCAACTACAGACGCTCCACACCAGTACAGATACTCCTCAATCTTGAACAGTTCCCTGCTGGCATGCAGGGTCCATGGATTCATGAGGCTGTCTCCATACCCGTACATGCCCACCGCGCGATACAATTTGAAACGAGACTCGTCCGACCAGGCATCATGTTTACAGTCATCAAGAGTCCAATGTCGTTGTTGACGGGCTCAGGCGAGGCGAAAGCTTTGTATCGTGCAATCATCAGGGGTACACGAGTGGGCCCTCGGCTCCGGAAGTCCCTATCGCTGTTTCATTGAATGATTCGCACGCTGACACTTGCTGGTGGCCCGCCACTGAAGTCTGCAGCAATTGTAGGAGGGGTTGCACTTCGGTCGTGTTGAACGATTCTCTTCAGTCGTCATTGGTCCCGTTCTTGCACGATCTTTTTCCGGCGCAGTGATGTCGGAGATTTGATGTTTTACCGGATTGCTGATATTCACGGAAAACTTCTGAAATGGTCGTACGGGAAAACCTCCACTTCATCGCTACCACGGAAAAGCAGTGTCCCATCGTCTATAACACCTCCCATTGTAGCTGCAGTAACCGATCTAACAACTTCGCCGTTCAGTTGGCACCGTATTCTGCCTGTATTCTCTATATTTAAATAAGTATGCCTATACCAGTTTCTTTGACGCTTCAGTGTATATTCACGACACTCCTGCTTATAATTGTTACACGGTGCGACAGAAGCGCTCCAAGCGGACGGAAAGTTACGTTTCTGAATACGATATGGGATGCGTAAGCATAGTAGCGTTTATACTCATTTGTGACGTTTTTACGGTAAGGAAGAGTATGTACTGCCTCAAAAATCGTCACTTACTGAAAATGACTCCACACTTGTCTTTCTTTGGTTTCCTAAGGACGGTGGTAGGTGTGAAACGTTACATTACAAGAAAGTTTATTCACGGTTCTCTTGTAAGGTACAGATATTTACTGAAGAATTATGTTTTATTTTAAGAACAAGAAACTGCTTGCGAATAGCAGAAGACCTGACCTTTTGCTGAAAGACAGCTATATATGTTCAACAATGAAAAGTTTTCTTCGCTACACTTCCAGTCAAATCGGCGTATGTGGAACATAGGAAACTTGTAAGGCACGTTATACCTACACTATTTAACGTACCAAATAAAGCACCATAGCTATAGCTGAAGGGAAATCAGGCAGACGTTATAAAGTCAAAAGCAATAAAATTGCTTCTCAACACAGAAAAAACCACTCCAACAATTGTTGCTACATCTGAGCCAAAAACTGCGAGAATCTTCAATACATTCCCTTTGAAAGCAAAAGCAGTTATATATACAAAATTATTCCTTCATTAGAAAGTCGAGCGAAGTGCTAGAATGTGCGAAGTATTGCGCTCCATACAAAACTGTTGTGTATCTAGGAAAGTGCCTATCATAATAAGAACAGACACCAACAGAAATTATGCTTCTCATGCATAAAATACGTCTTTATTTTTTCTTGCTTTCAGCGGAGCAAGCTGCAACTATACACATATCTGAAAGTATTTTTTCACGAATGTGCTCTAGCTCATGTCAGTGAATCACTGAGATTTGGCTGTTTTGAAATACATCATGCATGTGTCTTAATAATTTACAAAGGAACGCAAGATTTTAATATGTTTCTTTAATTAATTATAAATATAATTATAAACTAAACTTAACCTCTCGGGCTGTCTTTCTCGACGCTAGGGGCGCTAGTATCGTTCCAATTGTCAGACGGTAACACTTTTCACAGCGGAGCATGTTGAGTCAGTATTATGTTAGAGTGTGATTATACAGGGTCCAGCAAAATGAATAGTAGGGTTTGAGTCACGTAGTACGGTATCGCTGTTGCATCTGCGCGAGTAAGTACGCGTCCGCTGTGTTGAGGATGGATGGAGAGTTGGCATTACGGCCCTATGAACTTCAGAGCATCGAGCATTCGTCATCAGCACATATCTGAAAAATAACGAGCTGCCCGTCACGATTCAGCGACTCTTTCGTCGCTATTTCGAGTTGAAGCGACATGATGACTTCCGGTGTCAACGGACGATTGTACGGCGGATGTAACACTTCCGGACTACTGCATCGTTGCAAAGAAGAAAAATCCAGGGCGACGAAGAAACCCGAGAGGACCGCGAAACGAGTGGAGAAGGCGCGTCCTTGCGCTCATCCAAGTCTCCGCCGTTCTGTTGCCAGACGTGTGTTGGTCCTAACACTGACAAAGCGTTCCCTGTACACCTTCATTCGTGATAACCTGCACTTCCCACACAAAGGCAGGTCGTACAGAAATTAACGAGCAAGGTAAAGTTGCCGGACCAACCTTCGCCTAGAGCTTCCCGTAACTTTAAGCAGCCAACCCACAGGTGCGAAACAGCATACTTGTGCCGCACGAGGCCCATTTTCATGTATAGATAGGGTGGTGCAGATAAACAGAATTACAGGTACGCTCCGCCACGTAACCGAGGTAATCCTCGTTGGCTGCATGAGAAATCCCTGCAGCTGTGATGGTGTGACCGTGTTGAGTAAGTATTATGTTAGAGTGTGATTATACAGGGTCCAGCAAAATGAATAGTAGGATTTGAGTCACGTAGTACGGTATCGCTGTTGCATCTGCGCGAGTAAGTACGCGTCCGCTGTGTTGAGGGTGGATGGAGAGGTGGCATTACGCCCCTATGAACTTCAGAGCATCAAGCATTCGTCATCAGCACATATCTGAAGAATAACGAGCTACCCGTCACGATTCAGCGAATCTTTCGTCGTTATTTCGAGTTGAGGCGACATGATGACTTTCGGTGTCAACGGCACAAGTATGCTGTTTCGCACCTATGGGTTGGCTTCGTTTTACTTTATCGGTCTACATTTCTTTAGAAACTTCGTGGCCAAGCAGTAAAGCTTACCAGCGATCGCTGTGTTCAGATGTTGCATTGCTCCCTCCTTCCAACCTGGAACAACGATGTATGGCTCCAACAGGATGGTGCAACAGCTCATAAGCACGCCAGTCCATGAATGTCTTGCGTCATTTTCTTAATCGATTGCTTTCCAGATTTGGAGGCATTCATGGTGCAGGTCTTATTACATTCGACATTGAGCGACCTGCGCTGGATGGGGATGAAATGATGATGAAGACAACACAACACCCAGTCCCTGAGCGGAGAAAATCTCCGACCCAGCCGGGAATCGAACCCGGGCCCGTAGGACGGCAATCCGTCACGCTGACCACTCAGGTATCGGGGAGGACATTGAAAGTCTTCTGATTTAATTGCCATTGGCTTTTTCTTGTGAGGATAACTGAAGAGCCAAGTGTGTGCTACATATCCTCATACCATTCGAAATCAAGAAATTATACCTACAATTGTATGGTAGGCAAACACTTTACCACAAGTAAAGAGCGCATGTGATATGAAATAGAATATGGTTTACTTCGTTTTCAAAGTGTGTTTCAATAAATTTGTCAATTTGTTTTGAAGTTCTGTCCTTTCTATATCCTACTACTTATTCTGCCAGACCCTTCGCATTTGTAAACTACACTTGTATTGAGTTACTATAGCACAGTCAACTAAAGTGTGTGATTTGGCCTAAAGTGCATATTCGCCCAAATGAAGTCAAGTGCGAAAAAAACTTGTTACATTTCTCGTTTTTCTCTTAATACACTATAGCACAACAAGGCTTAGCAATTCGCTCCCCACCAGGCTCTCTGTTTCCGGGTTGTGCAAACTTAACGTTTCAGTAGCACTCCAAAAGGCCGTATGTATTGAGCTGCCTGCTACCCTACCGGTCCGGGGACAAGCGCTGACCCGGCGGATTAACGTCGAGGGTCAGTGTGCCAGCCAGTCTGTATGTGGTTTTTAAGTGGTTTCCCACATCCCACTAGGTGAATGCCGGGCTAGTACCCGTATCCCACCTCTGATACAAGCTACACAAACATTTAGGAACCTTTCTCCCGTTCACACACAGAATTTACTTTAGACACAGGCGGGGTACAGTGATTTTGTTCTGCAGAGTGAATGGAAGACTGATGACCTTAGATGTTTGGTTTCCTTAAACCTTCAATCAGCAGCATCAGCAGTTTCGGTAGCCATGTTTAACTTTTTTCCTGGCATCAGTGCATGTGTGTCCAAGTGGGTGATATCCTACCTCAGTGTGCAGTCCCCATGCACAAATTTTCGAGTTTTAGAATACTTTCTCCTGATGTTTTATCATGCTCTCCGGGCTTCTCTTCGTTTTTTAATAGTTTTGGCATTAAATGTCCATGTTTCATTGCAATAGGTTTTACACAATGATTTTCAGAAAAACCGAAAGCTTAGTTTTGAAAACTGTATTAATTTTACCAAAAGCACTCGAGACCATTTTTGTGCTTCTGTTTATTTCTTTAACAACCCATCCAGGCACTGTCTTCAACACCTCTAAATAAAAAATAAAATCTCATCAAGTCATACTACATTACTGCACTATTCTTCAATTGAATTATGATTTATTTTGGGGTTCACTTTCAAATGTCATTAGTACAATAAGCGGGGTTCAGATATGTTACGTAAACAGGCACCCCTTTTTTTCCCAGTTCAGGGACCTGAATACTCCCCTAGACTCTAGAGAATACTTTTGATGATACTAAATTTGCTTCTGTGGCTCATCTTTCAGTCCTGAATTTCACAGTATCCTGATGAAACTTAGTAGAAGCTGAAGTGTTGTATATAACCTTCAATGTACGAATCAGTGCCTTGACTCGCAAGTGCTTTGGAACTCATCTGATTGAAATTCGATCAGTAGCTTTGTCACAATATTTGAATCCTACAGGCAGTGTGGTATTTCATACTCATTGCTCCAATTCTTCATTTCATTAGCCAGCAAACGATCCATTATCCTCTTTTAATTTCTCTACATATCTAATGGCTTCCCCTGATTAAAATTATTGACAATTTTTACAAGTATTCTGATGCTTCTCTACTTCTTATTTCTTGATTTCTCGTTATGTAGAATAATTGCAGCATTGTTGCAATTATGGGAAATCGAATTTCTCCCGAAACATTGTATAAAAATTTGGCATTTCTTTGTATTGGTTCTTCATCATCTTCAATCTTTTGTAATAAAAAATGACAATTTCCAATTGCCTCTCGTTTTTTCATAACCTCGACTAACTTTATACGCCGTTTCAGGCTTCACTCCATGAATTTCATAATTTTTGAATATTAACTACATGCGTTTGTCCTTCGTCTCTCGAACTATGCGAACATTTAAGGAAATCTTCAAAATGGTTGTGTAATGTTCCCGCTTTTATTGGTTACTGTTCCTTCTGCCTCTTTAATTCATGAAATGGTGTGTCTAACTACTTCAAGCTGAAGATTCATTTTTTTATTTATCTTTTCATCCTCTTACTGTTTTCTATAATGTCTCTTATCAAATTTTCGACTTTCTCATATTCTCTCGTAGACAGTGCCTTGTGATTGGGCTTAATTCAGCGTTTTCTGCCTTGTTCCAATTATAATTCACTCGAAATTCTGGCTTCTCTTTAATAGCTGCTTTTCTCCATTTAAAATTTTCTTTCCCTTTTGCCTTTTCCATACCAAATACATTTGCTGTTCGCGTAACTAAATTTTGAAGTAATTGTTCCTTCGTCTATATATGTATAGTCTGCTTTTAATTTACTGACATGATAAACCTGTTACTTCATGTAATTCGTTATACCTCCCTATTCTGAAGTAAATTCTCGTGATTTACATTTCTGATTTCCGGCATGGTGGGTGTGTTTCTTTCTAACTCTGCTCCTACCTTTACTCTTAATCTTACTGGTTGGAAATAGCTTAAGATTTTCTCATCGTAAACAAGTATCTTTATTGTTTGATAAATACCACGAATTTCATTTTTTAATACCTTTTAGTCATCACCAAGTCCATTTTCTATATTGGCCGGCCGGGTTGGCCGAGTGGTTCTAGGCGCTACAGACTGGAACCGCGCGACCGCTACGGTCGCAGGTTCGAATTCTGCATCGGGTATGGATGTGTGTGGTGTCCTTAGGTTAGTTAGGTTTAAGTAGTTCTAAGTTCTAGGGGACTGATGATCTCAGATGTTAAGTCCCATAGTGCTCAGAGCCTTTTGAACCATTTTGTTTCCCGAGGAATATATTTTTATTTGTTTGGAAAGCAAGTCATACTATTGTGTCCGAAATTTTTTCAGTGGCTATAGTATTGTTTTTAGCTTTTTTGTTTGGGTTAAACCCACACCTGCATTTTCTTCCTCCTGTGTTGTTTCATAGTAAAACATACATTCCGAATTTAGTTCTCTTATAGCTATGCTTTTTTTTTCTGCCCGGCCCGGAAAATACTTAGAATAACGCTTGCGCGGAATTGACTCTTGTTATAGAGCATCGCAGGTGATGCTGGGAACGTCCAACTGTTTCGTCTATGCAGCGCCATGCTCAGTGAATCAAACAGAGAGACTTTGAGAAAGGTTTCGCCAAACCACTTCCAGTAATAAACTGTTGGGCAAACAGTCCTCCACATGTTTTCCACGAATTGTGATTCGCGTTACAGTCGACAGTGTTCACGCGCTGTTTTATCGTGAGCACAATTTTGTCCTGCATTCTACCGCTCACTAAACAAGTCTCCTCGTCTCACTCACTCCAGCGCAGTGACAGCGAAGAACTCAGAACAGAGCGAGTAGGGGAAGCGCGTGCGCAGACATGTGACAGTAACCAGAATTTTCTGTGATGGCCATTTCACACTGGACTCGCATGCAGGAGAATGACGGTTCCCGTGATTTCCCTAAATCGCTTTAGGCAAATACCGGGATGGTCCCTCGAAAAGTACGGCCGGCTTCCTTCTCTAATCCGATGGGACCGATGTCCTCGTTGTTTGGTCCTCTTCCCCAAATCAACCAACCAACCAGCTGGACTCACACTCGGGAGGACGACCGTTTAAACCATGCCCGGCCATCCTGATTTAGGTTTCCCGTGATTTCCCTAAATCGCTTCTGGCAAATGCCGGGATGGTTCCTTTGAAAGGGCACGGCCGACTTCCTTCTTCATCCTCCACTAACCCGATGGGACCGATAACCTCGCTGTTTGGTCCCCTCCCCCAAATCAACCCATCTTATTTTTCCCATCCTGTTTGTTCCCTTTGATCTTTTTTAGCTTCTCTTAACACTCCATTAACCTATATCCATATCCTAAAATACCTCGGGGTTTTGTCCTAAAGAAAGAATAGTAGAAGCACTTAGTTTTATAACATTATTGATTATTTAACCAGTCGCAATTTAGCAAACTCTGGGCGCACAAGTCACTGGGTATGTCAAGTAACCTGAAATCATTTACAAGTCAAGTACTCAAAATTTTCTTGTCAGTGGCCAGAATACGGACGTAGCAGGACCCCGCACAGGGCAGTGCGATTTCCGATAGCCACACCAATGAGACACTGATCACCCACATTGTCACATCTTGTTGTTGTGGGTTTTTATTGGTTCATAAACGTGTGGAACGACCTCCCAGCGGAGCGCAGCGCGGCTCAGCCCTTGTTCCACACCGTTTTATGTTTTTTAACGGTTTATTTAATCGATCTGCGGTGCACTCACTCTCACGAGTCCAACTGACAGGGGGACGACATGGAAATCGGATTTTCGTAACTTTTTGTATTTAGGGTGCGTAAGCAAAGGATATCGATGCAACTCTCAAAAATACTCGAGATAATCGACTCTGAAATTTTCAGCCATTTTGAATAAGCTAAAGCGCGGTTGATTTTGTCCACAGGCAGTGAGGCTCTGTGGTAGAATGCTCGTCTGCCACTTTGAGATCGCAGGCTCGATCTCAGGTAATGCAAATTTTTAAACAGAGGTGCATTTTCTACTAGCATCTCGGTGAAGGGTAAAGTCATTACTGCTCAAGACTTATGACATAATAGCTGGTTCGAGTTTCGTTTTAGTCGTTTTTTTTTCATTTCTCCCCCCCCCCCCCCTTTTCAATTCGAAAAGCTACGTAATTTAAATATAAGATTCATTTATATGTCTGTCATTTTCATGAAAATTGGACGGATTCCTGTTTCTAGTTACACGTCGCACACAAGCATGCTGTTTTCATTGCAAATATTAATTCCTAATTACCGATCTTTTATAACAGATTGTTAGTAAAGGTTCTTTAAATTTTAGAAACAATTTTTGGCTCATTCTTATGTATTTAAGCGTTCACAGAAATGCTCATGAAACACGCACCATTGTTTAAAATTTTCGCTCGGACACCCTCATGGCAGACGAGCATTTTAGCACAGGGCCACACGGACAATCGGAAAGACTACCTCTCTTTAGAGTGTTAAAGATCTTCGGAAAACGACGGAGCCGATTTTCTCGAGAATTTTTGAGAGTTCCATCGAACGGCTTTGGTGGATTGATATTATAGTTCTGTACTTCACGCACCATAAATATAAAAAATTGGAAAATCCGACTGCCGTCTGGTGTCCTTGTGAATAGCAGCTCCAGGGCCATCAAAGCCTACAAAGGCCCTGAGAGCGATGTGCTGACTTCCTGCCCATTCATACCGTATCCAACTGACGCCCTGTGGCCGAGGAAGACACGTCTACAGCTCAGCATTGCGTCTTTCTGTTAGCCTTATCACAGAGCTTTTTTTCCGTTTACTTAAACAATCAGATTTAAATGCTGAAATAGTGCCTTCAAGACGACCGCGACGTGTACTTCCCTTATTATTTTCCAGCTGAGGTAGTGGCGGCTGAACGACTCGTTTCTGCTCCTCTTCTAAGGTCGTATTAAATATCCCTGATCCACTGCTGGCACAAATAGAACGGCTCTGAATCAAGAATTGGTGCCGTTAGTACGTCGAAATCGAGGTTGCAACACACACGCACACACACACACACACACACACATATATGCACGTACCGCTTAAAGTTTGAACGTTAATCACGGCGGCCGCTTTGACTGCACTTACGTCTCTCAAGCGCTTTACAGCGCGCGCAATAAAACACGTGCACACACGCACCCACACACGAGAGCGGAGTAAAACACATACCGGTATTACTGCGCGCTTTCTACGGAGAGAAAGCCAAGCACCGTTTCACACACACACACACAGACACACACGTCTGCGAGCAGCGCCGTTCAGTGTTCAATTATCAGACTAGGCTGTCCGCGCATGTCTTCCACGGCGTCGCTCCCATGCCTTCGCACGATTCGCCCGTGCGGTGGTGCTAGTCAATGGGAGTGCTCAAGTTCAGAGAGGGAGAGAGAGAGGACGGAGGAGCTTGGCCATTCCGCGGAGGCCACGATATCAATCTGGCGTGCAGCAGGGGGGCGGAAAGCCTCCTTAATTGCTCACAGAGTCAGGGAGTGCGCCTGTCCATCTCCGGCGGAGATAGTCGGCCGTCGGCACGGCGAGGACCCGTTAACGAAGGCGCGTAATTAAAAAAAGTTGGCAGCGCCGCTCCGCGGAGGAATGTGGGCTGGGCGTGGCGTGGCACGGTGCGGTGTGGCCAGGGCGTGCCGGAGTCCGTCGCCGCGGTCGCACTTGTTGCGGCTCCCCGCACAGTTCGCGCCGCACAGTGGATGCCCTCTGTCCGCCTACCGTGGCACCCCGTCCGCTTTCCGGCGCGAGCATCTCTTCTTGTACAGTGCTGGCTATCGAAACTGCAGAATCAGGAAGTATACCAAATAACAAAACTTTACTTATTATGCGCATACAGTATAGTACTCGACATGTTTATGATTACTGCGCAATTCAGCCTGAAGTGCCTGGCAGAGGGTTCATTGAACCACCTTTAAGCTTCCAGAATTAGATTTTCACTCTGAAGTGGAGTGTGCGCTGATATGAAACTCCCTGGCAGATTAAAACTGTGTGCCGGACCGAGACTCGAACTCGGGATCTTTGCATTTCGCGGGCAAGTGCTTTACCAACTGACCTACCCAAGCACGACTCACGCCCCGTCCTCACAGCTTTACTTCCGCCAGTACCTCGTCTCCTACTTTCCAAACTTCACAGAAGCTCTCCTGCCAACCTAGCAGAACTAGCACTCTTGGAAGAAAGGATATTGCGGAGACATGGCTTAGCCACAGCCTGGGGGATGTTTCCAGAATGAGATTTAAAAAAAAATGTGTGTGAAATCTTATGGGACTTAACTGCGAAGGTCATCAGTACCTAAGCTTACACACTACTTAACTTAAATTATCCTAAGGACAAACACACACCCACACACACACACACACACACACACACACACACACACACACACACACACACACACACCCATGCCCGAGGGAGGACTCGAACCTCCAGCCACACAGTCCATGACTGCAGCACCTGAGACCGCTCGGCTAATCCCACGCGGCATTAGATTTTCACTCTGCAGTGGAGTGTGCGCTGTTATGAAACTTCCTGGCAGATTAAAACTGTGTGCCGCGCGGAGACTCGAACTCGGAGCCTTTGCCTTTCGCGGGCAAGTGTTCTAGAGCAAAGGCAAAGGTCCCGAGTTCGATTCTCGGTCCGGCACACATTCTTAATCTGCCAGGAAGTTTCACCTTTAAGCTATTTTTGTACCGTTCCATCCTCGAGAAAGGCGCTCGGAGAAAAACGAGCACTTAAATCTTTCTGTGCGATCTCTAATTTCTCTTATTTTATCATGATGATCATTTCTTCTAATGTAGGTGGGCACGAACAGAGTGTTTTCGCAATCAGATTGGTGGTTGAAATTTCACGAGAAGGTCCTGCCGCAACGAAAAACCGCTTTGTTTTAGAGATTGCCACCCCAGTTCACGTATCACGTCCGTGGCATTCTCTCCCCTATTTCGCGATAGTACAAAACGAGCTAACCTTCTCTGAACTTCTTCGATGTCCTCCATCAGTCCCATCTGCAGCCACTGGGGTAGTTACGGTTCCTTGCGTGTGCTCACGTCTGTAGCGACAGTGAATAGAAACGGGGAATTTACTGCCTATCACTGTTTCCCTGTCAGCCAGGAAATTCCACTCTGACTAAAGAAAAGGATCAATGGAAAAGCCAGAATTCAGTAACTGTCATTAATTGAAATTAACTGTGAATATATCGGGGTGTTACAAAATGATACCGACTGACTTCGAGGAGTTGTAGAAGGTGTCTTGAGGAGCAAATTGAGGATAGGAACCCGTGTCCGGAAACGTCGTCCAACGACGCTAGATAGCGTCGAAGTTATAGGCGGCGGAACCTGCTCAAGGCCACCCCTTCAGCAACAAACATTTTATAACTTTGTATTATAATTAAAGGAGCAGGATCCCACTGTTAACCCTGACTTGAGATAATTATTGACACTAACAATTTAATGATAACAAGACATCTGTAATGTTCATTTGCTGATTTTAATTGGCTGACAAGTCTTTTAAATTTCTAATTTTTCTCGATGGCACAATCTAATGTCTTGTGGTGGAGCTGCTGTAAGCATGGTGTGAGGATTTGTTGACGACGATTATTAGGCAAAAAGGCTTTTTTTTATTCTTATGAGGAGAATTAAATATATTTGGCCACCAAACACTTTCCTTGCATTAGTATTCTTGAAATTCTTCCCAAATGATTATTGTACTGTGGTCCATAATATTCGTCGTAACCTTCATACTGCCTTGCCTAACATTTTATCATTATGAAGTTTACAATCCAAGTTTTGCGAACGCCTTCGTAGTTACTCATATCCTTTCTCACTTACTGAACAACTGGCAACTCTCTATGGGAGCGCTCCCACCTATCAACGATGTTAGTGCCATGCCAACATCATTTTTGGTTAGAGATCGTTATTTGTTGTTGTTGTGGTCTTCAGTCCGGAGACTGGTTTCATGCAGTTCTCCGTGCTACTCTATTCTGTGCAAGCTTCTTCATATCCCACTACCTACTGCAACCAACATCCTTCTGAATCAGCTTAGTGTCATCATATCTTGGTATCCCTCTACGATTTTTACCCTCCACACTGGCCTCCAGTACTAAATTGGTGGTGATTTCCCTAAATCACTCCAGGCAAATGCCGGGATGGTTCCTCTGAAAGGGCACGGCCGACTTCCTTCCCTAATTCGATGAGACAGATGACCACGCTGTCTGGTCTCCTTCCCCAGACAACCAACCAACTACCCAACTAAATTGGTGATCCCTTGATGCCTCAGAACATGTCCTACCAACCGATCCCTTCTTCTAGTCAAGTTGTGTTACAAATTTCTCTTCTCGCCAATTCTACTCAATACTTCCGCATTAGTTATGTGATCTACCCATCTGCATTCTTCTGTAGCACCAAATTTCGAAAGCTTCTATTCTCTTCTTGTCTAAACTATTTATCGCGCATGTTTCACTCCCACACATGGCTACACTCCATACAAGTACTTTCAGAAACGACTTCCTGACGCGTAAATCTATACTCGATGTTAACAAATTTCTCTTCGTCAGAAACGCTTTCCTTGCCATTGCCAGTCTACATTTTATATCCTCTCTACTTCGACCGTCATCAGTTATTTTGCTCCCCAAATAGCAAAACTCCTTTACTACTTTAAGTGTCTCATTCCCTAATCTAATTCCTCAGCATCACCCGAGTTAACTCGACTACATTCCATTATCCTCGTTTTGCTTTTGTTGATGTTCATCTTATATCCTCCTTTCAAGACACTATCCATTCCGTTCAATTGCTCTTCCAGGTCCTTTGCTGTCTCTGACAGAATTAGAATGTCATCAGCGAACCTCAGAGTTTTTATTTCTTCTCCATGGATTTTAATACCTACTCCGAATTTTTCATAGCCTTTCGCTCCCTGTATTTTACCCCTGCCACCTTCAGAATTTGAAAGAGAGTATTCCAGTCAATATTGTCAAAAGCTTTCTCTAAGTCTACAAATGCTAGAAACGTAGGTTTGCCTTTCCTTAATCTAGTTTCTAAGATAAGTCGTAAGGTCAGTATTACCTCACGTGTTCCAACATTTCTACGGAATCCAAACTGATCTTCTCCGAGGTCGGCTTCTACCAGTTTTTCCAATCGTCTGTAAAGAATTCGCGTTAGTATTTTTCAGCCGTGACTTATTAAACTGACAGTTCTGTAATTTTCACATCTGTCAACACCTGATTTCTTTGGGATTGGAATTATTATATTCTTGTTGACGTCCGAGGGTATTTCGCCTATCTCATACATCTTGGTCACCAGATGGTAGAGTTTTGTCAGGGGCGGCTCTCCCAAGGCTGTCTGTAGTTCTAATGGAATGTTGTCTACTCTCGTGGCCTTGTTTAGACTTAGGGCTTTCAGTGTTCTGTCAAACTCTTCACGCAGTATCTTATCTCCCGTTTCATCTTCATCTACACCCTCTTCCATTTCCATAATATTGTCCTCAAGTACATCGCCCTTGTATAGACCCTCTATATACTCCTTCCACATTTCTGCATTCCCTTCTTTGCTTAGAACTGGGTTTCCACCTGAGCTCTTGATTTTCATACAAGTGGTTCTCTTTTCTCCAAAGGTCTCTTTAATTTTCCTGTAGGCGGTATGTATCTTACCCCTAGTGATACATGCTTCTACATCCTGAGATTTGTCCTCTAGCCATCCCTGCTTAGCCATTTTGTACTTCCTGTCGACCTCATTTTTGAGACGTTTGTATTCCTTCTTGCCTGCTTCATTTACTGCATTTTTGTATTTTCTCCTTTCATTAATTAAATTCAATATCTCTTCTGTTACCCAATGATTTCTATTAGCTCTGGTCTTTTTACCTACTTGATCCTCTGCTGCCTTCACTGTTTCATCTCTCAGAGATACCCATTTTCCTTCTACTGTATTTCTTTCCCCAATTCTTGTCAATCGTTCCCTAATTCTCTCTCTGAAAGTCTCCATAACGTCTGGTTTATCCAGGTCCCATCTTCTTAAATTCCCACGTTTTTGCAGTTTCTTCAGTTTCAATCTGCAGTTCATAACCAATAGATTGTGGTCAGAGTGCACATCTGCCCCTGGAAATGTCTTACAATTTAAAACATGGTTCCTAAATCTTTGTCTTACCCTTATATAATCTATCTGAAACCTTCCATTGTCTCCAGGCCTCTTCCATGTATACAACATTCTTTCATGATTCTTGAACCAAGTGTTAGCTATGATTAAGTTATGCTCTGTGCAAAATTCTAGGAGGTGGCTTCCTCTTTCATTTCTTCCCCCCAATCCATATTCACCTACTACTACGTTCGCTTCTCTTCCTTTTCCTACTATCGAATTCCAGTCACCCATTACTATTAAATGTTCATCTCCCTTCACTATCTGAATAATTTGTTTTATCTCTTCATACATTTTTCAATCTCTTCGTCATCTGCGGAGCTAGTTGGCATATAAACCTGTACTACTGTGGTAGGCATGGGCTTCGTCTGTTCTTGGCTACGATAATGCGTTCACTATACTGATCGTAGTAGCTTACCCACACTCTTATTTTTTATTCGTTATTAAACCTACTCCTGCGTTATCCCTGTTTGATTTTGTATTTATAACCCTGTATTCACCTGACCAGAAGTCTTATTCCTTCTGCCACCGAACTTCACTAATTCCCACTATATCTAACTTTAACCTATCCATTTCTGTTTTTAAATTTTCTAGCCTACCTACTCGATTAAGCGATCTGACATTCCGATCCGTAGAACGCCATTTTTGTTTCTCCTGATAACAACGTCCTCCTGAGTAGTCCCCGCCTGGAGATCCGAACGGGGGACTATTTTACCTCCGGAATGTTTTACCCAGGGGGACGCCATCATCATGTTAACCATAAAGCTGCATGCCCTCAGGAAAAATTACGGCTGTAGTTCCCCCCTTGTTTTTAGGCATTCGGAGTACCAGCACAGCAAGGCCGTTTTGGTTAATGTTGCAAGGCCAGATCAGTCAATCAACCAGACTGTTGCCCTTGCAACTACTGAAAAGGCTGCTGCCCCTCTTCAGGAACCACACGTTTGTCTGGCCTCTCAACAGATACCCCTCCGTTGTGGTTGTACCTACGGTACGGCTATCTGTATCGCTGAGGCACGCAAGCCTCCCCACCAACGGCGAGGTCCATAGTTCGGGGGGGGGGGGGGGGGGACGGAGATCGTTATTACACACAACAAAACCCGTTGCTTTGCCAACGTGTCTACTGCATTCTTTTCTTCATTGTTTTTAAATGGTTTGTAATGATTTTGTGCTACAATATATTAGTATTGGCCATAAAATGACAAAATACATATTAATCATGCGAAATTAGTATAAAAAATGTGAAAAGAAAAAAATGTGAAAAATACGAAGACAGTTTAGTAGTGTTATAAACTGTGTTCCTGTTTTGTTGTTGTAGTGGTGATCAACGGCAGTTACGAGTGGCCAGTTGAAGGCGTTGTATTGAACTGCAGCAGCGAATCATTGCAATCCAGTGGGCGACTCTGGGAATCTTTCTAGAAATCAGTTATATACCTACTGGGGTTTTAATTACTGACGTTTCAGCTGTGAGGTTTAACCCTGCCTCGCGGGTCAGATCGAGGCTGGGGACCCTTAGGCTGATTTTACGAATACAGCGGTGTAGTAAGTTAATGTGGGTCCGCCTCCTTTAAACGTTTCCTGTTAATTGGTGGCGCACTAGCTGGCTCATCGCACACCGCCAAGGCGGCGTGGGTTCTGGGCCGCGACTGCGAGTGTGATTTCGCATCACGCACGGAGGCTTCGAGGACAAACGACAAGTAACGTCTCAGCCGCTCAGTCGGCTGATTCAGTAATTCTTGCGCCTAAACTGTTAAGCAAGCAAGTTGACTCATGAAAAGACGAGGATTCCATGTAAATGCAATGTGAACGAAACACTGCCAAAGTTGGCGGTGCGTCGGAAATGTTTTCCAACATTCACTCTGTTTCTGGCATGCACACAGCTTACTACACTGCTGGCCATTAAAATTGCTACACCAAGAATAAATGCAGATGATAAACGGGTATTCGTTGGACAAATAAATTATACTAGAACTGACATGTTATTACATCTTCACGCAAGTTGGGTGCTTAGATCCTGAGAAATCAGTACCCAGAACAACCACCTCTGGCCGTAATAACGGCCTTGATACGCCTGCGCATTGAGTCAAACAGAACTTGGATGGCGTGTACAGGTACAACTGCTCATGCAGCTTCAACACGATACCACACTTCATCAAGAGTAGTGACTGGCGTATTGTGACGAGCCAATTGATCGGCCACCAGTGACCAGACGTTTTCAATTGGTGAGTGATCTGGAGAATGTGCTGGCCAGGGCAGCAGTCGAACATTTTCTGTATCCAGAAAGGCCCGTACAGGACCTGCAACATGCAGTCGTGCATTATGCTGCTGAAATGTAGGGTTTCGCAGGGATCGAATGAAGGGTAAACCACGGGTCGTAACACATCTGAAATGCAATGTCCACTGTTCAAAGTGCCGTCAATGCGAACAAGAGGTGACCGAGACGCGTAACCAATGGCATCCCATACCATCACGTCGGATGATACGCCAGTATGGCGATGACGAATACACGCTTCCAACGTGCGTTCACCGCGATGTCGCCAAACACGGATGCGACTATCATGATGCTGTAAACAGAACCTGGATTCATACGAAAGAAAAACGTTTTGCCATTCGTGCACCCAGGTTCGTCGTTGAGTACACCATCACACTGTCTGTGATGCAGCGTCAAGGGTAGCCGCAGCCATGGTCTCCGAGGTGATAGTCGATGCTGCTGAAAACGTCGTCAAACTGTTCGTGCAGATGGTTGTTGTCTTGCAAACGTCCCCATTTGTTGACTCAGGGATCGAGACGTGGCTGCACGATCCGTTACAGCCAAGCGGATAAGATGCCTGTCATCTCGACTGCTAGTGGTACGATGCCGTTGGGATCCAGCACGGCGTTCCGTATTACCCTCCTGAACCCACCGATTCCATATTCTGCTTAGAGTCATTGGATCTCGACCAACGCGAGCAGCAATGTCGCGATACGATAAACCGCAATTGCGATCGGCTACAATCCGACCTTTATCAAAGTCTGAAACGTGATGGTACAAATTTCTCCTCCTTACACGAGGCATCACAACAACGTTTCACCAGGCAACGCCGGTCAACTGCTGTTTGTGTATGAGAAATCGGTTGGAAACTTTCCTCATATCAGCGCCAACCTTGTGTGAATGTTCTGAAAAGCTAATCATTTGCATATCACAGCATCTTCGTCCGGTCGGTTGAATATCGCGTCTGTAGCACGTCATCTTCGTGGTGTAGCAATTTGTAATGGCCAGTAGTGTAGATTGTTAACTTGTGCTCACGAGTAGAAGTGTTGAAAGTGTTCGAACTGAGCTACACGGCCAAAATTTTAGGTAGGTTTTGATAATAAAGATGTGACCAATCGTAACTAGGATGTATCGATACGATATCTACAATAAAGTACTGATATGAGTAAAAGTATCGGATAAAAGTGTCGACTAAAAAAGATCGGTATCGAGTTGAAAGTACTCTGTACCGGGACTTTCTGACTCTTTTTTTCTTATCAGTAGCTGCAAGCGTGCATTCCGGCGCCCGCGCTTGCAGTCAGTTGTGCAACGGAGACTCGCAGGTGCCACCCAGAGTGGACCTCAGCCGCTGCTATCGCGTCGTCGTAGGGCCGGGCCCACGGCGGGCGCAGTTGCTCTCTTCATCCGCGCGCCGGGTTCCGCTCGGCCGCGCCTTGAGCCAGCTGGACTCCTCGCGATGACTCTTCCGCCAGCTGGCAGAAGCGTCTCGCTCCACGGGAACTGAGGGAACACGATAATCCGTTCTCCGGCGGACGTTGGCTTCGCTACCTTACGACATGCCTTGTGGGTTAAGATTTTTCTGTTATAATTGTGGAACTTGTGGAACACAGTAGGCCTTTACACTTCGTAAAATTCACTCACGAATTAGGCTTTCAGTCGGACCGTGCATTCGAACGTCTAAGTTGAGCTTGCCGAGCTTCTAACCTCATAGCGTGGAAAAATCAAGTTGGGGAGTCTTTCCGTACGTGCAGAGATATCTACAATGTCAGGTATTCTGAACATGCGTTTGAACGTTGCTCAGTGAGATGGAAGAAGGCCACCTACGTCATCTGACGCCATCTCTCCTCAGTACAGAGTTGGGATTTCAGTTGAATTCCATATTTGGTGGTTTCATATAAACTGAAGCTCCATAAAACCTGGTATAAGTAGGCGTATTCAAATACAGGGATATGTAAACAGGCAGAATACGGCGCTGTGGTCGTCAGCTCCCATATAAGACAACAAGTGTCTGGCGCAGTTGTTAGATCGGTTACTGCTGCTACAATGGCAGGTTATCAAGATTTAAGTGAGTTTGAACGTGTCGGCGCACGAGCGATGGGCCACAGCATCTCCGAGGCAGCGATGGAGTGCGGGTTTTTCCGTACGACTATTTCACGACAGAACCGTGAATATCAGGAATCTGGTAAAACAACCCATCTTAGACGTCGCTGCTGCCGGAGAAAGATGCTAGAAGAACGTGACCAACGATGAATGAAGTGAATCGTTCAACGTGAGACAAGTTCAACCCTTCCGCAAATTGCTTCAAATTTCAACGCTGTGCCATCGACAAGTGTCAGCGTGCGAACCACTCAACAAAACATCGTCGGTATGGGCTTTTGGAGCGGAAGGCCTACTCGTGTACCCTTGATGACTGCACAACACAAAGCTTTTGCCTCGCCTGGGCCTGTCAACACCGACATTGTACTGTCGATGACTGGAAATATGTTGCCTGATCGGACGAGTCTCGTTTCAAATTGTACCGTGCAGATGGAGATGTACGGGTATGGAGACACCTTCATGAATGCATGGACCCAGCATGTCAGCACGGGACTGTTCAAGCTGGTGGAAGCTCTGTAAAGGTGTGGGCCGCGTGCAGTTGGAGTGATATGGGACCCCTGATACGTCTAGATACGACTCTGATAGCTGACACGTACGTAATCATCCTGTCTGATCACATACATCCACTCTTGTCCGTTGTGCATTCCGACGGACTTAATCAATTCCAACAAGACAATGCGACACCCCCACACGTCCTGAATTGCTACAGAGTGGCTCCAGGGACACTCTTCTGAGTTTAAATACTTCCGCTAGCCACCCAACTCCCCAGGTATGAACATTATTGAGCGTATCTGGGATGCCTTGCAACGTGCTGTTCAGAAGAGATCTCCACCCCCTCTTACTCTTACAGATTTATGGACAGCACTGCAGTATTCATGGTGTCAATTCCCTCTAGCACTATCTCAGACATTAGCTGAGTCCGTACCACGTCGTGTTGCGGCACTTCCGCGTGCTCGCGGGTGCCCTACGTTATATTAGGCGGCTGTACCAGTTTCTTTGGCACTTTAGCCTGTATACAATCCTGTCTAAGCACCAGCAAACTGAGGATCTCTCAAAATGCGTCGTTAATTGTACGATTTGTTATAATAAAATGACATGAAACGCAATGCTGGTTAAAGAATTATTGCGACTTGTGCATTATGAAAGTATGCCGTTTCACGGCAGTAGCACATTTAGCATTCACCAAAAATACGAACGCTTTAGGCGTATTCGGACAGGCCAACTGATGCCTACAAGCCAGTACGAAGAACAGTCCATGACCGTGGGTCATTTGAGCAGCACGTCTCCTATACCTCCAGCCGTTATGGCTATGAGATGAGTGCTGGTTCTCCTGCGTCTTTATTCAAGCAGCTCCTCATTTGGCCTCTCATCGGCTTAGTGGACCCCGCACCAAACGTCACTACCTCGGAAAAATTCAGATGAGGTACCTTCGGTACAGAAAGCTGCGGCACTACCGGAAAGACTACGGAGGCGATGTAAACGCTAACGATGTACAACGTACCACATTGGTGTAAGGAGAGTCGAAACGAACAATTTGATAAAGGACACTTGCGACCCATCATGCTGGTAAACAGTCTCAAATTATCCTACAAGAACCACATACGTTGGTTCAAAATGGTTCAAATGGCTCTGAGCACTATGGGACTTAACATCTGTGGTCATCAGTCCCCTAGAACTTAGAACTACTTAAACCTAACTAACCTAAGGACATCACACACATCCATGCCCGAGGCAGGATTAGAACCTACGACCGTAGCAGTCGCGCGGTTCCGGACTGAGCGCCTAGAACTGCGAGACCACCGCGGCCGGCCCACATACGTTGCACAAGGTTTTCAATATCCCAATCGTCAGTGGGTCCACTCCCGATCAGGCCCCTCTCCAAACACAGGTGTTTGTGTTGCATTGTTAACAGCAGCTTACGTCGTAGCCTGGGCGGTAATTTTCCAATCTGACTGCTGATAGTGTCCGACCAGTGTTGCCGGATGGCATAGAATGTTGTTGGTAGTCCCTTACTTGTTCTCGGATGGCGGTCGGTGATGTGAAGGTGCTATGAAGTGCTTGGTGCAGAGTACGGCGATCCTTCTTTATGGTTGTCAGACGTGGTCGCGGGGAATCTCGACGACGAGTATGCCAGCCCACACGACCCCATAAAGTTCAACATCGGGCCAATGTCATATCTGAATGTCTCAAAAATTACGAAATCGCATGCCGGTGATGTGTACTCACCTTTTTTAGACAGACAGTATCCAGAATTTCCCAAGAGGAATGATCAGTATTCAGGGATACGGCACGAATGATCATTTGAAGCAAAAAAGTCTACGGGCATGGGTTCTAAAATGCATGTCTTCAGAGCTATGAACACTTGCTCGTCTTCACTACTGTGAAACAAATCTCGTCTGCTGCAAGCTCGTTGATTTTCATATTTTGGGAGCAGGCAGTATGAGCCAAAAATAAAAGTCTGTTAAACACAGGCTCTAAAATGTATACAGTAAGAGCAACGATCGCTTGTTCAGTAGAAGAGACGTGTCTCGCAGGTAGCGAAAATGAACACGTGCTCATAGCTCTAAATGTATGCATTTTAGAGCCCACGTCTCTAGCCGGTGTGCTTCAAATGATCATTCGTCCCATATCTCTGAATACTGACCATCTGACTTGGGGAAATCCTCTATACTGCCTGCCAAAAAAAGTGAGTACGAATCACTGGCAGGCAGTTTCCAAATTTGTGGGACACTCAGTGACCCATCCTGAGCTTAACGGAGACTTACAGTTGAGCATACTCGATCAGGTTTCGGTCCACTACGTCTGACAACCCCAATGAAGGATCGCCGTACTGTGCGTCAAACAGCCGGCCGAAGTGGCCGTGCGGTTAAAGGCGCTGCAGTCTGGAACCGCAAGACCGCTACGGTCGCAGGTTCGAATCCTGCCTCGGGCATGGATGTTTGTGATGTCCTTAGGTTAGTTAGGTTTAACTAGTTCTAAGTTCTAGGGGACTAATGACCACAGCAGTTGAGTCCCATAGTGCTCAGAGCCATTTTTGCGTCAAACACTTCACAAGCCCATCATATCTACACCTGCCAGAGACGGTATCGCCAAACGTGTTCTTCGTTTGGTGCCCTAGAACCAAATAAGAGAGCGATACAAAAATTGGACCTGGGAGGGCAGTAGGGATCGAACCAGAGGGTAAGGCTGCGCAACCTCGTGCGCTATCATCTAATCTATGAGAACAACTAATTGTATGTAGCGGGCAGCTTGAATCTGGACGCGCAACGTCCACAATGCCTAACTTCAATGCTAATAAAATCGGAAACGGCGCAACGTGTCGATTTTTTTCGTAATAAGTACACACATCAAAAAAAGTTTTGCACCACCTAGGTTCCGAGAGTTTCCGAAACTGTGCAGAAAACTGGAATAGAGATCAACATAAACATCATTTCCGCCCTTTTTATTGCTCATGGAAACCACACATTGCATGTGGTACCATCATGCACCCAGATCTTCAGAGGTGGTGGTCCAGATTGCTGTACACACCGGTACTTCTAATACCCAGTAACACGTCCTCTTGCACTGATGCATGCCAATATTCTTCGTGGCATACTATCCACAAGTTCATAAAGGCACTGTTGGTCCAGATTGTCCCACTCCTCAAGGGCGATTCGGCGTAGATCCCTCAGGTGGGTAGGTCATGTCGTCCATAAACAGCCCTTTTGAATCAATCCCAGGCATATTCGATAGGATTCATGTCTGGAGAACATGCTGGCCCCTCTAGTCGAGCGATGTCTTTATCCTGAAGGATTCGCAAGATGTGCACGATCGGCGCGAACTGTCGTCCATGAAGGCGAATGCCTCGCCAATAAGCGGCCACTATGGTTGCACTATCGTTCGAAGGATGGCATCCACGTATCGTACAGCCGTTACGGCGCCTTCGATGACCACCAGCGGCGTACGTCGGCCCCACATAATGCCACCCCAGAACATCAGGGAACCTCCACCTTGCTGCGCTCGCTGGACAGTGTGTCTAAGGTGTTCAGCCTGACGGGGTTGTCTCCAAACAATTCTCCGAAGATTGTCTGGTTGAAGGCATATGCGACACTCATCACTGAAGGGATCGTGAGGCCAATCCTGAGTGGTCCATTCGGTATTTTGCTGTGTCCATCTGTACCGCGCTGCATGGTGTCGTAGTTGCAAAGATGGACCTCGCCATGGATGTTGGGAGTGAAGTTGCGCATCATGCAGCCTATTGCGCATAGTTTGAGTCGTAGCACGACGTCCTGTGGCTGTACGAAAAGCATTATTAAACATGGTGGCGTTACTGTCAGGGTTCCTCCGAGCCATAATCCGTAGGTAGCGGTCATCCACTGCAGTAGTAGCCCTTGGATGGCTTGAGCGAGACATGTCATCGACAGCTCCGTCTCTCTCTATCTCCTCGATGCCCAAACAACATTGCTTTGGTTCACTCCGAGACGCCTGGACGCTTCCCTTATTGAGAGCCCTTCCTAGCACAAAGTAACAATGCAGACCCAATCGTACCACGGTATTGACCGTTTAGGCATGGTTGAACTACAGACAGCACGAGCCGTGTACCTCCTTCCTGGTGGAATGACTGGAACTGATCGACTGTGGAACCCCTTCCTTCTCATAGGCGCTGCTCATGCATGGTTGTTTACATCTTTGGGCGGGTTTAGTGACATTCTTGAACAGTCAAAGGGACTATTTCTGTGATACAATGTCCACAGTCAACGTCTATCTTCAGGAGTTCTGGGAACTGGGGTGATGCAAAACTTTTTTTGATGTGTATTTCTCAGTACAAGCTACTGTGCAACACCCTTACAAGCCTTTCGGGATGTTCCTGCCTATTATATATGTAGATGTATATTAAGAAGTCCCATATCACTCCAACTGCACACGCCGCACACGACCCACACCATTAGAGAGCCTCCACCAGCTTGAAAAATTCGCTGCTGACATGTAGCGACCATGGACTCATGAGATTGTCTCCATACCCGTACTCGTCCATCCACATGGTACAATTTGAAACGAGACTCGTCCGACCAGGCAACATGTTTCCAATCATCAACGTTCCATTGTTGGTGTTGACAGGCCCAGGCGAGGCTTAAAGCTTTGTGTCGTGCAGTTACCAAGGTTACGCGTGTGGGCCTTCGGCTGCAAAGCCCATATCGATGATGTTTCGTTGAATGGTTCGCACACTGACACTTGTTGGTGGCCCAGCGTTGAAATCTGCAGCAATTTGCGAAAGGGTTGCACTTTTGTAACGTTGAACGATACTCTTCACTCGTCGTTGGTCCCGCTGTTGCAAGATTTTTTGTATCCGCAGCAATGTCGGAAATTTGTTGATTTGCCGGATTCCTGATTTCACGGTAAACTTCTGAAATGGTCGTACGGGAAAATCCGCGCTTCATCGCTGCCTCGCAGATGCTGTGTCCCAATGCTCGTGCACGGACTATAACACCACGATCAAACTCACTTAAATCTTGATAACCTGCCATTGTAGCAGCGGTAACAGATCTAACAACTCCGCAGACACTTGTTCTCTTAAATATGGCATTGCCGACCGTAGCGCCGTATTCTGCCTGTTTACATATCCCTGTATTTGAAGATGCATGTCTGTAGCAGTTTCTTTGGCTCTTATAGGGTGTCCCTCCTAACTGTCGTCAGGTGCCTTTTCTGCGGAATGCGTCGGTTTGTTTCCCGTTAGCAACAAAATAATTTTAAATGGGAGTTTTACGTGCCCATCTGGTAGAATGGTCCCAGATTAATCCAATACGATATTCGTTTTATCGGTATGTATTACCAGCCACAGTGAAACACGAAAACTAATCGGTATGGTACTCCAGCGGTGAAGGAATCACCCTAGCCCTCGCTGGCTGCTTCTGCCATGCTAGTCGATCACTCCTGGAGTACCGGTTATTCTTCGGTACTCTAGAAGCGACTGCAAGCGCTGCTGCAGGGCAGAAGCAGCTGGTGAGGGCCAGGGCGGTGCCTTCACCGCTGGAGTACCGTGTTGATTATTGTTATGGAAAAAAATTCGGTAAGTTGCGCCATTTTGGAGTTAATTGACATTAAAATTATCTTGTGAGGCCACTGCGAGCGCAGATTCAAGTGGCCTGCCAGATACAGCTAATATCAGTGGTTCTCATAGCGTACATGATGGCGCACAAGACTGCTCAGCTTTTGGCTCGGGTTCAGTCGTAATTATCATTCCAGTTCCAATTTTTGAATCACTCTCTTGTTTGGGTTTAGGAAACCAAACGAAGTATACTTGAATCTGCCTGGCTAACTTCAATGTTAATTAACTCGGGAACGGCGACACGTGTCTAATATTGCTTTCTCTCTCTTTCTTTCTTTCTTTATCGTCGCCTTGTCCCACGTCACGTAGGATCGGCGTTGCTCTTCTGGATCCTTCTCCTCCATAGTTCTCTATCCATTGCCTCTTCCTTCTTCCATTCCTTCTCCCTTAGGTCCCCAGATATCTTATCCTTCCACCTCATCTTCGGTCTTCCTCCCCTTCTCGCTCCTTCAATCTTTATATCTTCAACTGTGTTTCCAATATACTCCTCCCCTTTTCTCTGTAAGTGTCCATACCACCTTAGTCTGCTCTCTTGTATCTTTTTCCCCATGGGTCCCACTTTCACAGCTCCTCTAAGAGATTCATTTCTAATCCTGTCCTTCCTTGTTACCCCACACATTCACCTCAGCATCCTCATTTCCGCCACTTCCATCTTCCTTTCCTGGGCTACTGTGATTGGCCATGTCTCTGCCCCGTATATCATAGCAGGCCTTACCACCGACTTGTACACTTTCCCTTTCAACCCAATGCTCACCTTATTGTCACACAACACTCCACTCATTTTCCTCCAGTTGTTCCAACCGCAATTTATTCGGTGTTGTATCTCGCTTTCCAGTCCTCGATCCCTCTGTATGTACGACCCCAGGTATTTAGATTTGCAGACCGATTTCAGCTCATCATCCTGGATCTTGCAAGACGTCATCTGCACATCCTTCAGTGCTAAATATTCTGACTTCGTCCTGCTAATTTTATCCCTCTTTCTTCTAGTGCGTTCCTCCAATCCTCCAGCTTTTCCTCAAGTCTGTCGATGCTCTTCTCACAAAGAACCACATCATCCGCAAACATCATATTCCACGGTGCTTCCTTCTTCACATATTTCACCAGCACATCCATAATCAGGTGAAAGAGGTAGGGACTAAGCGCAGACCCTTGATGTAACCCTACTTATACTGGAAACTCCTTTGTCATGCCCACACTACTTCTCGCCTGTGTCATTGCTCCTCTGTACATTTCCTTCACTAACGTCACATACTTCTCTGGCACGCACTGCTCTCTCATGCTTCTCCATATTTCGTCCCTTGGGACTCTGTCATATGCTTTCTCCGAATTGCGAGTGCAAATTAAAATGGCCAGCTAGATACAGTTAGTATCAGTGGTTCTCATAGCGTACATGATGGCGCACAAGACTGCTCAGCTAATTGCTCTTAACAGTTATTTCGCCGCACAACCTACCGTGCAACTCTCTTACAAGCTTTTCAGACTGTTTCTGACCACACTGTATAATGTTCGTGCATAACGCATAATAACGCTTAAAATGAACAGAGTCAGTCTGCAACACTAAAATATTGTCCTTATCACTTCAAGGTGAAAACACACAAAATACTAGAATATTAACTGAAGATAAAACAAGTCGTCGCAGTGTTGGCCATAGTATCTCGCAGTCGGGAGGGGCGGACTTCAATTGCTTACTCGGCTATCCAGGATTTTGGTTTACTGTAGTTTGTCTGAATCGGTAAAGGCGAACGCTTCTGTCGTTCCTGTAAAAAGGACGTACCGATTGCCTTCGCCATCCTTATGTAATCCGAGTCGGTGCTCCGTCTGTAATATGCTCGACTTCAACAGACGTTAAACGCCATTCTTTCTTCCTTCGTGTTGAGCATTCCGTTTGCTGTCTTGTCAGCAAGTGGAGAACATGAGCTTAGAACGGTAGCTTGTTGGAACGAGCCTCTGTGTCGGAGACGTCTCGCCTTGCGGGTGTTCGCTTAGAGCGCGGTCAGTAATTACACGGACATGCCCGGCACGACATGAGCATTAAGCTCTCTACTAGCGGACGGCCTCTGAAGTCTAGTGTACCTAGCTAGCCCTGTGCTGGTTGCATTCCGGCCACGTCTGTGGCCGTTAACTGCAGACAGCTTAATGCTTTCTTTCCGGCAACGTCATACAGCGTAGGCTTCCCATCGACCTACAAACTACCGGGTGGTTGTAATTAAACTTTCCCTACTTTACACGTTATAACACGGAAACTAATCACCGTACGAGTAGCGAACTTGGTAGCATTAATCTCCAGAGTATGGGGTGCATGATTTCCATGCGTCGCAACGCCATTGTCTCGTTACAACTATGGCCACAAGGTGCCGTGATTAGTCATCGTGATTCGTAGTTTCACACACCTGACCAGTTGCAGTGCACTTGTTGACGTGTCAACACGAGCTTGGACAGAAGGAGCGGGGCATTATTGGCGAAGTTCTATTATCAATACAACAGTAATGTTGCAACTGCAGTTTGAGAATATAGCCGGCTGAAAGGATTACGGAAGAGTCCTCTTTCTCCACCTGCTGCGCAGAGCATGATTAAGAAGTTCGAACCAACTGGAGAACTGGGCGTCGCTCCTGGAAGAGGTCGACGACTGGTTGCACCACAGGTTGCTATGGCAGGCAACGCTGCCCTCAATTCTCGATCGTCAGGCAGTGCGCGTGCTGTCATGACAGTTGAACATCCCGTTGTCCACTGTACGGAAGGTGCTTCGAACCATTCTCGAAAGGTATCCGTACAAGATCCATATCGTAAAGCACCTTGCACCAAGCACAACGAGTGTTGACTCCGCTCTCGACTTCCTCGCAAGGACTGATATTCGCCGGCCGGAGTGGCCGAGTGGTTCTAGGCGCAACGTCTGGACCCGCGCGACCGCTACGGTCGCAGGTTCGAATCCTGCCTCGGGCATGGACGTGTGTTGTCCTTAGGTTAGTTAGGTTTAAGTAGTTCTAAGTTCTAGGGGACTGATGACCTCAGAAGTTAAGTCCCATAGTGCTCAGAGCCATTTGACTGAGATTGACGAGAGCTGCCCATGGTCCATCCTACGAACAGACGAAGCTCATTTTTCTCTGACGGGCGAAGAGAACACACAAAATTGCCGAGTGTGGGGATCTTCACCTCCAGTCACTGTGCATGAAGATCCTCAGTATGGTGAACGCGATACCGTATGGTTTGACTTCACGGTTACGTCCATCATTCGCCCATTCGTTTTTGAATAGATTGGCGTCCAAGAACCGAAGACGTGCAGTGTGACTGGCCAGCGTTACTGCGATATGCTTCGCCAGCATGTCATACCCGGCCTAGAGGACAGAGACACATAGAACTCAACAGTTTTCATGCAGGATGGTGCCCCACCGCACATGGCTCTTCAAGTTCGCCTGCTTCTCCGAAACACATTTGGAAACGATCGAATTATCCGCCAGTCGCTTCCAAATGCTTGGCCGGCACGATATCCTGATCTCACAACCTGTGACTTGTGGTTGTGGGGCTGCCTGAAGGACAGGGTGTACCAGGGGAACATTCACACATCTGCTGATCTGAAGCGCAGCATATTAAGAGAGGTAGCTAGCATACCTACAGATATCCGTCTTTCTGCTGTGCAGAATGCAATCCTGCGCTTTCAGATTCTTCTAGACACTGATGGGCGTCATATTGAGCCCCTTTTGTAGCAGTAATGGTACAGGTATGTGATGGTATGTCGTATGATGTACCGTAGCAGTACATTAAAAGTGTGTCATTTGAATTGATTCTACATTATTTCTCTTTCCCATGTCCTTGACATTAATGCTACCAAGTTTGGTTCTCGTACGGAAATTAGTTACGAAGAACTTTACTACCACGGCACAACCAGTGTACGTCCGTGTGAAGTAGAAGTGAATCAGGAGTACAACAGATCTCCTCGCAAAGAACAATCTACTATTTGCAGCTCGCGCTTTCACCAAATTTGTGAGCTGACTGCATCGTTCAGCACTTTTTTGACTTCCGGTTGCACTACTTTAGAAGCCAATGCCTCACTGCGTATCGTGCATTGTGTGAATTTCACAGGTGGAGAAAGAGCACACACACCTGTCATGAACCCCTTTTTAGTTCCAGTAAATGCTGCCGCCCAGTCGGTACCAGCAAAGTTTGTCCGTTGTCAGCAGGAAAGGAATTCCGTTGAAAGAAAATGCCGACGCCTCAAGTCCTCTCTCCAGAGCTTTACAAAATAGGCACTCCTCGTGCATTTCAGTTTCATACAAGTTGCATGAAAAACATGAGGCTAGAAAAGATTGCAAATATCACTACTGACATCAAGTTGCAGATCGAATTTTGGGCTATCATGAAGACGTGGTGGCAACTGATTTTTCATCACCTGAGAGTGGTATCGACTTCAGACACCCACCAAAACCTTCTCCATGCATGATTTCGTACATTTTGGCGGTTGTGGGAAGAATAAATTTCTCATCAGTAATATGTGGTGATTTGGATTTTTCAGTTAAGTTGGGTACCTCTAATCTACAGACCCTACGGATCTCTTAGTACCTGATACCTATTTTTTGAGGAATCTGACATTTCCTTTTTTATAGCATTCTGGCTATCGTTGATTAAAATCTCCAAACAAAGAAAACATTGTTTAAATGAATCCTGGTATAACGTAATGTTAGATAATCAACTTGACATTTACACGCTTCGGTATTGCGTTTAGAAGTAATTTTGCTGATAGGAACATAGGAAGATCCGAAAGAAAAATCTGCTTTGATTAAATTCGAACCTTTTTACTTACTAGAAATTCATACTTTCGAAGGAGAAGAGATACTCGGTGAATCTCTTGCGCGGGTTATCTTGTGCCCACTGAGAATCATCCGCTTATTCATGGGAATCGCAGGACTTCTGTCACTCTCTTTTAAATCCGGTTAACTGCTTCCACTAAACACTGTGTAGAATTCAAATCGCTCTGAGCACTATGGGACTTAACTTCTGAGGTCATCAGTCCCCTAGAACTTAGAACTACCTAAACCTAACTAACCTAAGGACATCACACACATCCATGCCCGAGGCAGGATTCGAACCTGCGACCGTAGCGGTCACGCGGTTCCAAACTGAAGCGCTTAGAACCGCACGGCCACACCGGCCGGCCTGTAGAATTCAACTTCTAGCTAACTCACTACTTTGAACTCCGGAAGCGTGGCTGAAATCGAGAGGACAGTGACAATGGCTGTGATTAGCACGCTATTCTTGTAGTCAGTGTTACAAGGAAGTGGCGGTCACATTTTCAAGCGGGTTATTGTCATCAATATTTGTTCGGTAAGTAGCTAACACTGCGGGTGATCGGTGACGGGGCTGTGTGATGAAATATTACTCTCAATTTTTCTTAGCATTCCTGCAGACAGGATCTACTATTCAGTTCCTGTGAAATAAGACAGCAAATTAACGCGGGGGAATTTCCTAACTTGGTTCGTTGAAATGAGACTCAGACGCTAGCAATGTTAGTTTGTTCACGGGAAGTCTTTTTCTTACACAATATGAAACTAAATATTCCAATCAAAGCTGCCCACCCTCACCTCTCCAGGAAGGCGCACCCCGCATTTTGATAACGGCTGCATTAGGGACTTATTACAACCAGCTGAAATACTCTCGTACACATCACCACACAACTAGAAATCTATTGCATACATTTGTATGTGAGAGTGAAAACAGTCGGAGCGAGTCATAGATGATAAAAAAAGAGTAACGCACTCGGAGCTAACCGTTTTTTATTGCTTTGTGTGGGACACAGTTGTACTTCTCCAAACTGCTAGTTCTAGATGCACGAAATACAGATTTAAAGCGTCATACTGTAGAAACTCGCCATAGCGAATACACCAGCTGTATTTGAAATTTCGTCGTTTGTACGACTATTTTATATAAAACGAATAATTGCAAATGTCAGAGCAGAAGAAGCGTGGGAGCACCATGCAACAGACAGGTATAGCGCATGTTGCGGTCATGCTCTAGTGGCGCTAACCTCATCGCAATGGCGGTCGTGGTCGTTTGTGGCCCCTCTTGTACCAACCAATGGGCACGACATCACGGACTCATTCGTGCTTCGCGACAGTGCGGCCGACCGTGCAATTTTTTTATGATTAATTTCTTTATTTTGGCTTTGGGTTACAAGGGCCATACAGCCAACAACAGTTATAAATTGCCAAAGAAACATAATTGCAAAAAAGCAGAGTAGAACAAAATTAGGAGTTTGGCATACAAGCGCACTCTTAAAGGGTTTTTTTTGTTTTTTTTTTTTTTTTTTTTTTCGTCAGTCTACTGACTGGTTTGATGCGGCCCGCCACGAATTCCTTTCCTGTGCTAACCTCTTCATCTCAGAGTAGCACTTGCAACCTACGTCCTCAATTATTTGCTTGACGTATTCCAATCTCTGTCTTCCTCTACAGTTTTTGCCCTCTACAGCTCCCTCTAGTACCCTCTAGTATCTCATGTATTAGCAGATGTCCTATCGTCCTGTCCCTTCTCCTTATCAGTGTTTTCCACATATTCCTTTCCTCTCCGATTCTGCGTAGAACCTCCTCATTCCTTACCTTATCAGTCCACCTAATTTTCAACATTCGTCTATGGCACCACATCTCAAATGCTTCGATTCTCTTCTGTTCCGGTTTTCCCACAGTCCATGTTTCACTACCATACTGTACTCAAGACGTACATCCTCAGAAATTTCTTCCTCAAATTAAGGCCGGTATTTGATATTAGTAGACTTCTCTTGGCCAGAAATGCCTTTTTTGCCATAGCGAGTCTGCTTTTGATTTCCTCCTTGGTCCGTCCGTCATTGGTTATTTTACTGCCTAGTTAGCAGAATTCCTTAACTTCATTGACTTCGTGACCATCAATCCTGATGTTAAGTTTCTCGCTGTTCTCATTTCTACTACTTCTCATTACCTTCGTCTTTCTCCGATTTACTCTCAAACCATACTGTGTACTCATTAGACTGTTCATTCCATTCAGCAGATCATTTAATTCTTCTTCACTTTCACTCAGGATAGCAATGTCATCAGCGAATCGTATCATTGATATCCTTTCACCGTGTATTTTAATTCCACTCCTGAACCTTTCTTTTATTTCCATCATTGCTTCCTCGATGTACAGATTGAAGAGTAGGGGCGAAAGGCTACAGCCTTGTCTTACACCCTTCTTAATACGAGCACTTCGTTCTTGATCGTCCACTCTTATTTATCCTCTTGGTTGTTGTACATATTGTATATGACCCGTCTCTCCCTATAGCTTACCCCTACTTTTTTCAGAATCTCGAACAGCTTGCACCATTTCATATTGTCGAACGCTTTTTCCAGGTCGACAAATCCTATGAAAGTGTCTTGATTTTTCTTTAGCCTTGCTTCCATTATTAGCCGTAACGTCAGAATTGCCTCTCTCGTCCCTTTACTTATCCTAAAGCCAAACTGATCGTCACCTAGCGCATTCTAAATTTTCTTTTCCATTCTTCTGCATATTATTCTTGTAAGCAGCTTCGATGCATGAGCTGTTAAGCTGATTGTGCGATAATTCTCGCACTTGTCAGCTCTTGCCGTCTTCGGAATTGTGTGGATGATGCTTTTCCGAAAGTCAGATGGTATATCGCCAGACTCATATATTCTACACACCAACGTGAATAGTCGTTTTGTTGCCACTTCCCCCAATGATTTTAGAAATTCTGATGGAATATTATCTATCCCTTCTGCCTTATTTGACCGTAAGTCCTCCAAAGCTCTTTTAAATTCCGATTCTAATACTGGATCCCCTATCTCTTCTATATCGACTCCTGTTTCTTCTTCTATCACATCAGACAAATCTTCACCCTCATAGAGGCTTTCAGTGTATTCTTTCCACCTATCTGCTCTTGCACTCTTAATGTTACCACCGTTGCTTTTAATGTCACCAAAGGTTGTTTTGACTTTCCTGTATGCTGAGTCTGTCCTTCCGACAATCATATCATTTTTCCTGCAGCCATTTCGTCTTAGCTTCCCTGCACTTCCTGTTTATTTCATTCCTCAGCGACTTTGTACCTATGTTTTCCCTCCCAACTTCTGTGATGGCCCTTTTTAGAGATGTCCATTCCTCTTCAACTGTACTGCCTACTGCACTATTCCTTATTGCTGTATCTATAGCGTTAGAGAACTTCAAACGTATCTCGTCATTCCTTAGTACTTCCGTATCTCACTTTTTTGCGTATTGATTCTTCCTGACTAATGTCTTGAACTTCAGCCTACTCTTCATCACTACTATATTGTGATCTGAGTCTATATCTGCTCCTGTGTACGCCTTACAATCCAGTATCTGATTTCGGAATCTCTGTCTGACCATGATGTAATCTAATTGAAATCTTCCCGTATCTCCCGGCCTTTTCCAAGTATACCTCCTCCTCTTGTGATTCTTGAACAGGGTATTCGCTATTACTAGCTGAAACTTGTTACAGAACTCAATTAGTCTTTCTCCTCTTTCATTCCTTGTCCCAAGCCCATATTCTCCAGTAACCTTTTCTTCTACTCCTTCCCCTACAACTGCATTCCAGTCGCCCATGACTATTAGATTTTTGTCCCCCTTTACATACTGCATTACCCTTAAAGTAATATAAAAGCGCAGTTAGACAAACACCAGACAGCCAGCGGCAGTGATAACAAAGACAGTGGAGCAGAATTACAAACAGCACTACACAAAGACATTATGACAAACAAGTATATGCTCTTAAAGTAAAAGATAAAACATGAAAGGGCAGACACCATACATCATACAATAAAAACAACAATAGCGGAAGAACGAAATTGCAGAAGATATCATATAAGAATATAAGAAATGTAGCATACCGATTGACGTAAGCCGAGCGGTCTGAGGCGCTGCAGTCGTGGACTGTGCGCCTGGTCCCCTGCGGAGGTTCGAGTCCTCCCTCGGGCATGGTTGTGTGTGTGTGTGTGTGTGTGTGTTTGTCCTTAGGATAATTTAGGTTAAGAAGTGTGTAAGCTTAGGGACTGATGACCTTAGCAGTTAAGTCCCATAAGATTTCACACACATCTGAACATTTTTGATTGACGTAATTAAAGTGAAAAAAACAAACCAAAATGGCAAACACAATACAACCAACCGTATGTGCATTAGCGCCAGTAGACATAAAATGCACAAGAGAGCAATAATAATAATTTAATGTACAAATAGAGGTCTGTACGCAAATTAAAACACAAAATTACGCACCCGATTCCGAACTGGGCGGATGCCAAGTGAAAATGAAGACCCCGGCAACTCATAAATTAAGTTTGGATGCCGGTGGCTTTCAAATAGTCTCTGAGCGAATTATATTTATCAGAACGGTGGACTAAAACAGGAACACTGGTGGGGAGGGGGTAACCTCTCGCAACCAGCTTCTTATGCAAGACTGATTGTGCAGCTGTATACTTGGAACATGCGAATATGGCGTGGTTAAGATCCGCTGCTGTCGTTGAGTCCTTATCGCAGTTTCCAGAAGTGATAACCCTCAACCGATATAGACCTTGCAAAAATATTCGTTGGCAAAGCTGACTGTCTGCAACATATTTACCCAGTTTCAAGGGGATGGGTCGGACTCATCTGGGTTGAGCTCTCTTTCTGACGATCAGTGTAGGTGTGCTTATTTTTTGTGAGATGGCGCGAGGGGCGGGGTGAAGATCGCGGATTGTGTGGTGTATTTGACGTGTGACGTCCCTGTAGGCATAATTACATACATCTAAGTCGTCTCCTCTGGTTGGACTCCAGGGCATACCGAGCTTCACGTCGTATACATGTACTCTTTTTCCAGCAGCTCGCACGACTTTTCTTACGCACGAGGATGTGACAATGAGCACTATCTATGCATTTCAGTGACGCTACTCAAGAATGAAACTGAAAATTTGGTTTTCCAGTTGGTGAGTTGTACGTGTAGTTATAGTTAAGGGCGCACCACTGCTTGTGACTGTTGATATTTTTTTATATTGGTAGTCTATTTCCTGTAGCTGTAACTTTACATCTGTCAAATAAGATATGTGAGACCATCCTTGTGCTGTCAGTGGGGAGGTCACAGGAGAAGCGCAGATGAGTGGCTGATCTTTCTTCCCCAGCACTTAAACAGGCGCAGTACGTAGCCGTCTGGCTTAGACGCTGCCGACAAGGTTCACCTCCGCGGGCACCCTTTCTGTACAATGAGATGGTCTTCCGACAGCTCATGGCTAGTGTATTGTTAATAGAGCGTATTCTACGCGGCTAAATGAGGTCGATGATAAGCCTGTTTTTTTTGCTCCCTGCTGATATGTCAGTTCTGAGTTTCAAATTTCTGCTCTGTTTGTTGTTCACCCACAAAAATTTTCCGTCAAATGTTTTGTTTATGTCTGGACTGTTTTGTATACAAACAAGACGGGATTTAAGAAGTGCATGTGTGTGCAATCGCGCGCTTGTCATGTGCACGTGAATCTTGAGCGCCGTTGTCGCGATTAGTAAACAACACACTTGAGACGTAAAACTGCACGGCCGCAAACTTGACAGGTGCACCAGAGCGTTAAAAATGATGCGTCACTGTCTCAAAAACAGTTGCGTCACGTGTTTGCAGGGCGCGTCTTAACGCCTTGCAGGCATGCGTGGGAGAGATGAAACTCGGCGCGCCAGCCACCTGTGCTACCTATGTCATTCATTCTTTCATGATTGAGACAAAAAAAATTGAGTTCAATATTGGGTGGCTATTTGTCCATCTTATGTAGCTTATTAGTTTTGAAGATTGGATTGGCTTGGTTCAAATGACTCTGAGTACTATGGGACTTAACTACTGAGGTCATCAGTCCCCTAGAACTTAGAACTACTTAAACCTAACTAACCTAAGCACATCACACACATCCATGCCCGAGGCAGGATTCGAACCTGCGACCGTAGCGGTCACGCGTTTCCAAACTGACGCGCTTAGAACCGCACGGCCACACCGGCCGGCGAAGATTGGATTGTTTCACTCATTCCATCTGAAGCTAGACCTACAGGGCTTTTTAGATTTTATTCATTTCCATTTAGATTCCTCGTCGTGATTCAGATGGAGATAATTCTTACTTAGTCGTTTGTAATATTTGTGGCTTTACAGCCATTATATTCGGCTACAAGAAGCTGGTCTTATAGTAGTTGAGAAGGCAGCAGTGGCAAGATGATGTGATATACCGATGACAGATTGTTCATTCGGTATGGGTATCGTGAGAAAGACCGCCTAAATTGTGGTCTTCCTCCGCGATTGGCTGCTGCGTTCGGAAGCTGCGCGCCAAAATGATAATATTCTGTTATTATTGTCAGACAAACTAATCAACGTATTTACTTACATTTCCAATTAAAGCATCTCTCAATAGCGTAGTATCGTTCCTTATTGCACAAGTATTAGTAACAAGCAGAATAATATACAAGTGCTAAACGAAAAGGCAGACGAAGCACTTCGGTGGTCTAGGGATCGCGCTTAACTTGAATGACGGGTAAAGTGGTTCGGCTGCAAGATTGTAGCTGGTTCGGCAATCTCTGCCGCGGTATCAGTTAGGACTTAATTTGCAATGTTTAGTTTGTAAACGCCAGAGCTGTAATTACGGAAATACGCAGTTCATTAATTTGTTGAAGAATAGATTATCTGTGACTCTAATGTATAATGCAGTTCTGCAGTTTCTCGTGTTCTGCCAATAAAAAGCGAGTGGCATCCCGTATAAACAAACTGAATGAAAAATTTAATTATTTCTAAAATAACACTTCCTCGCTAAGAGCTTTTTACAGCCTCAAGATAACGATTCACGACTTACGTGCTGTTTTTTTGCGCAGGGGACAACTACTGCTGAAAACTGCATGTTGGTGAACAGTTATTAGAAGTTATGCATTCCACTCAGCGCGGTGGAAGCAAATAGGCACCTCGCGTGCACTGAAATCTTAGTATAAATGAGGTCATGGACAGGTCACCTGTGGTAACACAGATAAGGTATGAAGGAGAGAAATGTTTTTGAGGGAAGGGATTTATTATACGCATGTATGTATCACTATCTCTCCCTCTCCCTCTCGCTCTCTGGTTTACTACTTGTCGTTGTGGTGCATTACCGCAGATTCTACACGTGATGACTCATAGCCTGTTTCTCTTCCTCAGTTCCAAGAAAGCCGCTTAAATTAACTCCAGCCGACGCGACGGCCAGATTGCCATCAACGTTGCATATCGTCACCTCGTGAGTCACTTCGCGATTAATCCAGGACGCATAGTTAACGACACGACACCCTCCACAGGCTGACTAAGCACTGGCAAAGAATTTTTTTTATTGGTAGGATTTGAACCGGTTAGTTTGACTAAGGCGCATTGAACTAGTTTGATGAGCTAAACTATGTGATCAAAGGTATCCGGACAACTTGCTGAAAATGACTTAAAAGTTCGTAGCGCCCTCCATCAGTAATGCTGGAATTTAGCATGGTGTTGACCCACCCTTAGCCTTGATGACAGATTCCACTGTCGCAGGCATACGTTCAATTAGGTGCTGGAAGGTTTCTTGGGGAATGGCAGCCCATTCTTCACGGAGTGCTGCACTGAGGAAAGGCATCGATGTCGGTCGATGAGGCCTGGCACGAAATCGACGTTCCAAAACATCCCAAAGGTGTTCTATAGGATTCATATTAGGACTCTGTGTAGGCCAGTCCATTACAAGGATGCTTTTGTATTGTCGTGTAACCACTCCCCCCGCCACAGGCCGTGCTTTATGAACAGGTGTGCGATAGTGTTGAGAGATGCAATCGCCATCCCCAAATTCCTCTTCAACAGTGGGAAGCAAGAAGGTGCTTAAAACATTAATGTAGGCCTGTGCCGTAATAGTGCCACGCAAAACAACAAGGGTTGCAAGCCTCCTCCATGAAAAACACGACCACGCCTTAACATCACCGCCTCCGAATTTTACACACGCTGGCAGATGGTCTTCACCGGGCATTCGCCATCCCACACCCTGCTATCGGACTCCCACATTGCGTATCGTGATTCGTCACTCCACACAACGTTTTTCCACTGTTCAATCGTCCAAAGTTTACGCTCCTTACACCAAGCAAGGCGTCGTTTGGCGTTTACCGGTTAGATGTGTGGCTTATGAGCAGCCGCTCGACCACGGAATCCAAGTTTTCTGACCTCCCGCCTAACTCTCATAGTACTTGTGCTGGATGCAGATTCAGTTTGGAATTCCTGTGTGATTGTCTGTATAGATGTCTGCCTGTTACACATTACGACCCCCTTCAACTGTCGGCGAGCTCTGTCAGTTAACAGATGAGGCCGGCCTGTACGCTTTGGTGCTGTACGTGTTCCTTCACGGTTCCACGTCACTATCACATCGGAAACACTAGACCTAGGGATGTTTAGGAGTGTGGAATTCTAGCGCAGAGACGTAAGACACAAGTGACACCCAATCACCTGACCATGTTTGAAGTCCTTGAGTTCCGTGGAGCGCCCCATTCTGCTCTCTCACGATGTCTAATGAGTACTGAGGTCGCTGATGTGTAGAACCTGGCAGTAGGTGGCAGCACAATGCACGTAATAGGAGAAACGTATGTTTTTGGGAGTGTCTGGATACGTTTGATCACACAGTGTAGGTTACCGTGATGGATTTAGAGAAGCACTTAATAAGAATAACGTACATCAAACGTCGGAATTAAATGAAAGCTTAACACCATAAGTGGTAGGAGGCGCTCTTCAGAAGGCATTTGAAGACAACTCCATTCCCGCAACTGCGCGTTACCAATCGTGTTGCTTGTTTGAGAGCTAGAGAAAGGCTATACTTCATATCCTACCTATTTGTCGTGGATCTCTTGGTAAATAAAGAGCTATTCACTGGAGCCGGTACATTGTTATACAGTGGTAGTATATTGTTCATCATCATCGGCAGCGATTTGTCACTCATTACTGGGTTTGTGCACACTTCTCCGCATAATAAAAATTTCATCTTTCGCATCCAATCTTGCCGTGGTCATTTCTTTATCTCCTCAATCAGTATTCCATTAGGTTCTCCTCCAGGTCTTATCACGAGGGATCTAACACAGAGACTAAGATTCCTTTGCTACGTTGGTCAGTCAATTGTCAACTGTGATTCGCAGGAGGGGTGGATGACAATCAAAGAAGAGCTCCACCATTCGTTACTGTTTTGTTCAGTCGAGACGGTAACATGTCAGAACGGCTGATTAAACTCCAGATGGTGACGCTACAGCCAAACCTTACACATCACAATATCTCACGTTTCAAGCTATGAAAAATTACCTCTACCGTCGTAATTCTCGAGTGTTAACTACAGTGGTAAACGTAGACATTTGATACAGGGGCAATCTTTCATACAATGAAATGGGAGGGAGGGTGGAAGATTATATTGTTGGTACAGTATTTACAGTTAATGGTAGACAGACTGGCGTCATATACGTAACCGTAATACTACCATTGTACTATCTGCTGAAAGGTACCTGGTCTCCCCCGTGTAACGCAGAATTGACCACTAGATGTCACGAGCAGCGGAGACATCAGTATAAATGGAAGGAGGGGGGGGGGGGGGGAGGAGGAGGTATTGTGTTGTCAGTAGCGAAGCAGTAACAGCCGAATGGATAAATCAACAGGTCTCGGTGTCTTCGAACGTGGACTAATCATCTGATGTCACTTGACTAACAAATCCATCACATGAGGGACTTTTCAACTCTTCCAAAGAAGCCCAAGTCGATTGTTGGTAGTGTGATTGTGCTGTGGGTACGGAAAGGAACAACCACAGCAATAGCAAGAGGAGGCAGACCTCATGTACTGACCAACAGGGACTATCGAGCATTGCGGAGAGTGGTTGTAAAAAATAACGTGAAATTGGGGGAAGGAATTGGTCGTGAGTTCCACAGTGCTCCGAGCAGTCCAGCTATCACAATGACTGTGTGTACGGAGTTAAATAGAGTGATGTACAATAGTTGAGCAGCTCCTCATAAGTCACACATTTCTGTAGTTAATGCTAAGCAATGCGTGATGACTTTTGGGTGATGAGTCACGATGTGCCCTGTGCCAATCCGATAGAAGGGTTTGTGTTCGGAAAATCCTTGGAGGCTGTTACCGGCCTTCACTTGTATTGCCTACAGATTAGTACGGAGGTGGTGGTGTCACGGTATGGGGTTTGTTTTTCGTGGTTAGGGTGTGGTCCCCTTATTGCACATAAGAAAACACTAAATACGTAAGGATATGAACACAATTTACAGCAATGTGCGCTGTGTATAGTAGAAGAACAGTTCGGATATGACGACAGTGTGTATCAGCATGACAGTGTACTCTGTGAGGCAATGGTTTGTGGACGATAACATTCCTGAAATGTAGTGGCTTGGCCAGCATCCCGACCTGTACCCAGTGGAACACTTCTGGGAGAGTTAGAATGTCGATTTCGCTCCGTACCTCAGCATCCAACATCTCCAACTCCTCAGGTTTCCGCTCTTGAGGCAGAGCAGTCTGCGTTACTCCACAGACATTCCTACACGCCTACAAGTGTCCCTAGCGGAGTTCAAAGCTTGATAAAGGTGAAGGTGGGCGCACCACGTATTAATGTCCACTAGTAGGTGTCCGGGTACTATTGCTCAGATAGTGCGTGTTACGGTGCGAGATGCCGAGTGGGCAGTGTTGAGGAGAGTGTTCCAGTTGAGCAGTGATCGCTACATATGGCGCCGGTCCGTGCTGGCGGAGTGAGTGACTGGGGCGTGACCCGGCGACTGGCTCGCCGATAAGCCGGCGGCCTTGGTGTGGCACACACCAGCGGCGGGTCACCACGCTCCCGGCCGCCCCTCCGCGCGTGCCACCTTCCACACTGTGCACCCACTGTCGCCACTCGCGCCGATAACAGCGCGCACCGCCCGACAGGGAAACTGCCGCACCATCTCCAGCAGCGCTGTGCCAGTTTACGTTGGCTCTCAGAAGTCCACCACCAACTGAACACTACTGGCTCCTTTACTATTCCGGAAACCGTTTTAAGTAAGAACACGACACAAAAAAATCATACAACCCCCAAGAGACGTCACACTAATACCCCGTGATATCGCCTCCAGCACTGATCAGGGTCTGAGTTCAGCAGGGAACAGGGTTCATACACTACAGGCCATTAAAATTGCTACACCAAGAAGAAATGCAGATGATAAACGGGTGTTCATTGGACAAATATATTACACTACAACTGACATGTGATTACATTTTCACGTAATATGAGTGAATGTATCCTGAGAAAACAGTACCCAGAACAACCACCTCTGGCCGTAATAACGGCCTTGATACGCCTGGGCATTGAGTCAAACTGAACTTGGATGGCGTGTACAGGTACAGCTGCCCATCCATCTTCAACACGATACCACAGTTCATCAAGAGTAGTGACTGGCGTATTGTCACGAGCCAGGGTTTCGCAGGGGTCGAATGAAGGGTAGAGCCACGGGTCGTAACACATCTGAAATGTAACGTCCACTGTTCAAAGTGCCGTCAATGCGAACAAGAGGTGACCGAGACGTGTAACCAATGCCACCCCATACCATCACGCCAGGTGATACGCCAGTGTGGCGATGACAAATACACGCTTCCAATGTGCGTTCACCGCGATGTCTCCAAACACGAATGCGACCCTCATGATGCTGTAAACAGAACCTGGATTCATCCGAAAAAATAACGTTTTGCCATTCGTGCACCCAGATTCGTCGTCGAGTACACCATCGCAGGCGCTCCTGTTTGTGATGCAGCGTCAAGGGTAATCGCAGCCATGGTCTCCGAGCTGATAGTCCATGCTGCTGCAAACGTCGTCGAACTGTTCCTGCTGATGGTTGTTGTCTTGCAAACGTCCCCATCTGTTGACTCAGGGATCGCAACGTGGCTACAGGATCCGTTACAGCCATGCGGGTAAGATGCCTGTCATCTCGACTGCTAGTGATACGAGGCCGTTGGGATCCAGCACGGCGTTCCGTATTACTCTTCTGAACCCACCGATTCCATATTCTGGTAACAGTCATTGGATCCCGACCAACGCGAGCAGCAATATCGCGATACGATAAACTGCAATCGCGATCGGCTACAATCCGACCTTTATCAATGTCGGAAACGTTATGTTACGCATTTCTCCTCCTTACACGAGGCATCACAACAACGTTTCACCAGGCAACGCCGGTCAACTGCTGTTTGTGTATGAGAAATCGGTTGGAAATTTTCCTCATGTCAGCATGTTGTATGTGTCGCCACCGGCGCCATCTTTGTGCGAATGCTCTGAAAAGCTAATCATTTGCATGTCACAGCATCTTCTTCCTGTCGGTTAAATTTCGCGTCTGTAGCACGTCATCTTCGTGGTGTAGCAATTTTAATGGCCAGTAGTGTAAATTTCTTCATGGACGCTCCACTTATGCCCTCTACTATGGTATAAAATTTGAAAATAAATTAAATGTGGGCTGAAGTTACGAGTATTATTCAAATAGTAAATGTGACCCATGTAAACCCAAAGACATCAGACTGTGACTGTGGCAGAATGTTACTTTGCTACAGACAATTGTAATGGCTTGGAAGGGGCTCTCAGGAAGTAATGCCAGTTTCGGTTGAAAAAATGCGGAATCTGTTGTGGGACATTGTGGAATATTCCCGCTTCAGCCCCTATAACTTCATGAAGTTCCGATAGGTGGCAGCGCTATATAGGTTGGAGAAAAATTGTGTGACGAAATTTTAACCGTGAATGGCTGATGCCAGTAGGAACCAAAATTCCTAATGTGGTGCAAGTCGACAACACACCATTTTTGAACTACAGAAACTTGGCACCACACCCTCCGATTGGCCGTGGGGTTGCCCTGTTGCAGTTCGTCGGTTGACGGGCAGCGCTGTGGTTTTCGGTTCACACATATTAACGTCCGTCGCCCCGTCACTGCCCCAACGTGATACGCGGACGTGTCGAACTGGTCTTGCTGTTTGTCTCTACCTCACGTCTGAGCCATTCACACATAAGCTTCCCTTCGGAGCACACACACGTCACCTGCGATTTAGTCATAGAGTAAGCATGTCGGCACAGTAGTCTCTGAAGAACAATTTGATATGGTTTTTGTTTATAGAGGAATGGTACCCAGCAAGACGTCCTCCACACCTGTAAACGTTTACAGCGATTCACCGGCGACTTGGCGAAACAGGCTCGTTAGCGGGATATCATGGTGACGCTGGAAGACCTCGAACACGACGGGATGCTGCATTTGAAGAGACTGTTCTCGAGGTCTTCGAGGAAGCACCTACGACAAGTACTCGAGCGGTTGGACACGTCAGGGGGGGTCACTCATCCGTTAGTCTGGGAGGTTTTGAGGAATGCTGACGGCCAGCGTCCATTTAGTTTCCACCCTGTCAAGACCTAAATCCTGTGGTGGGCTATGAACACAGGCTAGGGTTTTGCCGGTGGTTTCTGCGACGTGTTGAACGAGATCCCGACTTCTCCGCCACTGTGTTGTTTACTGAGGAGTGCACCTTTCATCGGGATGGCCTTTACAACACTCGAAACGTTCATTACTTGACAAGGCGAAATCCTCACGTAACGCACGTCCACGGACACCAGGAACGGTTTTCGTTCAACATTTGGGAGGCATTGTGGGTGAGCACATGATTAGAACGGTCCGTCTACGTCCTCGACTTACTGGGGCAAATTACCTTCACTTTTTGCGAGAATGGGAATGAGATCGGAGAGAGATGAGAATCCTCAGTATCTACGAGGGGCGTTCAGAAAGTAAGCTCCGATCGGTCGCGAAATGGAAACGACTATGAAAATCCGATAAAGCTTTGCACAGATGTGTTGGGTAGTGTCTCTAGTATAACCCCAGTTAGCATCACGTCGCTCTTCTCATTTCTGAGCTCGCAGTGAGTGCGTAAAGATGTCTAGAAAATAGTGTCTGCCGCCAAGTACGAGGGCCTGGTGAGAAATTTCGCCTGAAGCTATGCAGCTAACATTACATAACTGTCGTGCTGTTTCGTCTTCAAGACAATTCTCAGCCGCATTCTCCAGGGGCAATGAAGATGCTCCTGCATCGTTTTCAAATGGAAATGTGAGATTACCCACAATACAGTCCGCAATTGTCTCCCCCTGAGTTTCATCTCTGGTCACATGAACCGCTGTCTTTGAAGACAACATTTTGACAAAGACAACGAGGTGTAGGCCAGCGTGGAGAATTGGCGGAAAGCACTGGCGGCTGCCTTCTATGATGAGGCTATTGAAAAGTTGGTACAACGCTATGACAAAAGTCTAAGTCAGAACGGCGACTACATAGAGAAGTAGCTGAAAGGTGTAGCTAATTGTTACAAGTAAAACATTTCTGATGTTCACTGTGGTTTCAATTTGGCAATCAATCGGAGCTTACTTTCTGAACAGGCCTCGTATTATGCAGTCGCAGAATTGACAAGTACTGCAGATATGCTATGAAATGACATTGCAGTACTATGCAGAAAGAATTTAAATATTTAGTTGACAATGAAAGAGTAATAAATTACAATGGTCGACAGACGGATTCATTGTTCTGTACATCCAGAAGTACCTCGCGCTAAATTTGCCAGCGTTATTCCACTGTCAGTTGCAACAGTTTTCGATGAACTGTTTTTGTAGAGTTGGCAATAAACGTACCGTTTCCAAAAAAAGAAAAGAAAGGAGAAAAGAGGCCGTAAGACGCGTTACTCGAAGCCAGGAGATCGCGTGATCGAATCCCTGTCGGCCCTTGGATTTTTCAGCCAGCGTTTTAATCTAGTCTTCACTTGTCAACGATTGGAGAAGTCGCCAGAGACGACACGTGGTTCCGATTCCACTTTAAACCGTTTTCCCCTTTCCCCAGTTGGATAATGGGTTTGTTAGGGACACGCGTCCCATCACAATTCGTTACCCCTTTCAGACCCAAACAAAACTATCATTTCAACATTTCTGGAGGTTTTCATCTTAATTAAAAATTATTCGCAGGCGCTGGTGAATTGGTACATTGTTGTAAATAGTTTTACCGTCATAATTGCAGGGGTGAAATTTACTTTTGTGTTGTATTCAATTACTGCATTTCATTTAACCCTTGTGTAGCAGTTATGTGTTTCCTGTATGCACTTCCTAAACACCCGTTCTTTTTATTACAGGTGTTCAAAAAGTGATCTAACTTTACAGCGGAATGTTCCTTTTTTGTTGCAGGTATGGTCCATTCTTAATCGAGGAAGAAATGGGTTGGATCTTACAGCAGTGAGTATTGATTGTCACACAGTATATTGTATGTGCATGTTACGCCGTGGCTCAGAAGGCCTTCAGAAAAAATTACACAAGGCTGCGCCAAACAAGTTCGCGCTGACAGTAACTGTAGGAAAGTTCCAGAAGACAGAAAATGTGGCAGATGCAGCCAAAACGGTCGGCCGAAAGAGCTGACACCGAATAAGTTGATCGATGTGCAAAGGACATATTGTTTGAATCCTGCGAACACTGTGCGACGTCTGTCTAGCAAGTGTGGTCTGTTTAGATAAAAGTGTTTAAAGAAACGAGGGCGTACTGAATAGTAATGCCTCCGAATTCTTTATGTGAAAACTGTTAAAGTTTTTTTACATTAAAACACATGTTATTAGCATTCAACTTCTTTATTCTTCGTGTCTACACGTTGATAGTGATGAAGCGGTGCAAGCAGAGGTGAAGTTGTAGCTGCGTCAACAAAGTCAAACATTCCACAGTGACGGTGTCAGCCAACTGGTCTTTCGTTGGGAGAAATGGGTCGGGAGAAACGGGTTCGTCGCCAGGATGACTGTGTTGAGAATTAAGTGTGCAGACATTAAGAATAAAGACGTAGAATGTTAGTCAAGTCAGTTTTATCTAAAAGCCTTTCAGAATTTAAAAAAAAAAAAAAATCAGATACATATACTTTTCAGCACGCCAGCGTACATCGTTACAGATTTCGTGAGTTCTTCAGATTTGACGAAACATGTTCCCACTTAGGTGGCTATGTGACTGCACAGAATTCACGCGTTTGGACAGCGGAAAATCCTAATTAGCTACAAGAGTACCCCCCAGCCCCGCTGTTTGGTACGTAGTATCAGGTAGGCGAATTTCCATTACATTCTTTCATGGCACTGTGTACACTGAACGCTACGCACAGAGGATTCGACAATTTATAAAGACTATATCTACATATGCCAACTGCCTTGCCACAGTGGTAACACCGGTGCGCATCAGATCACCTAAGTTAAGCGCCGTCGGGCTGGGCTAGCGTTTGGATGGGTGACCATCCGGTCTCTCGAACGCCGTAGGCAAGTGGGGTGCGCTCAGCCCTTGTGAGGCAAACTGAGGAGCTACTTGATTGACAAGTAGCGGCTCCGGTCTCGGAAATTGACATGAGGCCGGGAGAGTGGTGGGCTGACCACATGCCCCTCCGTGTCCGCATCCAGTGGCGCCTGTGGGCTGAGGATGACACGGCGGCCGGTCGGTGCCCTTGGGCTTTCATGGCCTGTTCGGGGAGAGAGAGAGAGAGAGAGAGAGAGAGAGAGAGAGAGAGAGAGAGAGAGAGAGAGAGAGAGAGATCTACATATCAGCTACACCACATATGCTTTCACCCGGATAACTGTACGAATATTACAGCCATCACTGACGTTCTTGAATCAGTGTTTTCATGTAGAGGTGATGTCGCAGAGGTCCTTATGACTTTGTTTTTGTGGCATACCGTAACAATACTTGTTATAAAACTCACCCTTGCGGTACGTAAGAATTGCAGAAAGAAACTGGACACTGTGTTGCTGCGATTCCTCAACAAACGTAACAAAATGTATTTAAGAACATGCAACGCTATATTCACTTACATGAATCATGTAACGGTGGCCACTTGTAACAACTTAGGTGATTTGCGTATTTTCCAAGAATCTTACTTTTCGAACTTCCTTTAAAACGTCAACGTTATTATCGCCCATCCATACACTTGCTCCACAGGAAGAGCTTCTGTCTGTGCAGTTATGTAGAAACTGTAAAGTGTCAACGTCTGCGAACGTGCGTGTCCGTGATACGTGGCGCCTTGTCAGTTGCGTCTCACTGTGGAGTTTGTTGAGTGTCTTTGGGATGATGTCTTACGTGACCCACGATGAATCGAGCTGCCCTTCCGTGAAAATGCTGATTAGAGTATCCGCGGGACTCTTACACCGAAATACTCATAAAATATATCCTGATAACCTCAGAAATTTTGCTTATTTTTTTTTATTTCTCCCATATGTATATGAAAAAGTTAAAACAGTGTAAGAGGAGTGGCTGAATGTCGTGAACGATTAAAAAGTATTAATACGTACCATTATCTCGTAAAGACACACGTGTATTGAGAAAACGGTGCTGTAGTTTATTTTTACTATCAAGCTGGTAACTTAAGGACAGCAGCCAGCCACAAGTACGACACGGAGCATCTATACCAATGTCACTGTAACCGGTTTCGTATTTGGAAATCCTCATCTTCAGATGGTTGTTACTGTTTAAATCTTTTGTTGAAGCATCGCTCTGTGCTCAGTTTTCGGTTTGAATTGAATATTCAGAATGTGTTTTTGTACACGAACGCTAGATGTATATATATGTGCAGTTCATTTGATAATGATGTCATATGTTCTATTCTAACATACCACACGCTATTATAGAGACTCACAATATATGCCCCAAAGTCATATGAAAAATCTTTTGTGTTCTGCCTTACGTAAGGTCTTGTCATGGGGAAAGCCTCGTCGGAGAGGTCCACCGCATGAGCTTTTAGGGAAGTAACTCCAGTGATAGTTTCCCGTTGCCTTCCACTGATGATGATGAAATGATAATGAGGAGAACACAACACCCAGTCCCTGAGCGGGAATCAAACCCGGGCCCATTGACGTGACAGACCGCCGCGCTGGCCACTCCGCTATCAGGGAGGACAAAGTCATATGAACAAAACAAAACAAAAAAAAACAACAAAAAACAGTAATTCAAACTTTCTGGTAAATAAGTTTTATTTTATTTTATTTGGCCATAGGAGATGCTGCATCGTACCGCCATCACATTGTATAATAAACACTGCAACTGTTAAAGACATAAATAATAATCTTGCCACAGCAAGTTTTCCTTCCCGTGTCACATAGCTCTAACATTTACTTGTGACAACTACAAATAATTTAAGTGATATGATTGAAACTGGACAACATTCTGATAATAATCAGATTATAAATATTTAGGGGAAGTGTGTCGTTTAAGACATGCGTTTACATGTCGTCGCAATGTGAATGTGACTTTGGATTAGATGATGAGGATGCTGGAATGACTGAGATGACGACTTATCGACGTGCTGCTGAATTGCAGTAGCAGGACCATAGAGGAATGTAAGATTGAATCGAAGCTTAGTATTGTCCTTTGTATTTACTTGTGTTGGGCATCACCTAGTTTTCCTGCCGTATCTTTTTAACATTGGCCTGTATGCACTGCAGCAGATCCGTAAAGGGACTTGCGATATTTTGAGGTGTCAGGGATGTAGTAGCCTCCCTTGTTAAATTATCCACTATTTAGTTGCTGCTAATTACTCCATGTTTCAGACGAAATAAATTCATTTATACACTCCTGGAAATTGAAATAAGAACACCGTGAATTCATTGTCCCAGGAAGGGGAAACTTTATTGACACATTCCTGGGGTCAGATACATCACATGATCACACTGACAGAACCACAGGCACATAGACACAGGCAACAGAGCATGCACAATGTCGGCACTAGTACAGTGTATATCCACCTTTCGCAGCAATGCAGGCTGCTATTCTCCCATGGAGACGATCGCAGAGATGCTGGATGTAGTGCTGTGGAACGGCTTGCCATGCCATTTCCACCTGGCGCCTCAGTTGGACCAGCGTTCGTGCTGGACGTGCAGACCGCGTGAGACGACGCTTCATCCAGTCCCAAACATGCTCAATGGGGGACAGATCCGGAGATCTTGCTGGCCAGGGTAGTTGACTTACACCTTCTAGAGCACGTTGGGTGGCACGGGATACATGCGGACGTGCATTGTCCTGTTGGAACAGCAAGTTCCCTTGCCGGTCTAGGAATGGTAGAACGATGGGTTCGATGACGGTTTGGATGTACCGTGCACTATTCAGTGTCCCCTCGACGATCACCAGTGGTGTACGGCCAGTGTAGGAGATCGCTCCCCACACCATGATGCCGGATGTTGGCCCTGTGTGCCTCGGTCGTATGCAGTCCTGATTGTGGCGCTCACCTGCACGGCGCCAAACACGCATACGACCATCATTGGCACCAAGGCAGAAGCGACTCTCATCGCTGAAGACGACACGTCTCCATTCGTCCCTCCATTCACGCCTGTCGCGACACCACTGGAGGCGGGCTGCACGATGTTGGGGCGTAAGCGGAAGACGGCCTAACGGTGTGCGGGACCGTAGCCCAGCTTCATGGAGACGGTTGCGAATGGTCCTCGCCGATACCCCAGGAGCAACAGTGTCCCTAATTTGCTGGGAAGTGGCGGTGCGGTCCCCTACGGCACTGCGTAGGATCCTACGGTCTTGGCGTGCATCCGTGCGTCGCTGCGGTCCGGTCCCAGGTCGACGGGCACGTGCACCTTCCGCCGACCACTGGCGACAACATCGATGTACTGTGGAGACCTCACGCCCCACGTGTTGAGCAATTCGGCGGTACGTCCACCCGGCCTCCCGCATGCCCACTATACGCCCTCGCTCAAAGTCCGTCAACTGCACATACGGTTCACGTCCACGCTGTCGCGGCATGCTACCAGTGTTAAAGACTGCGATGGAGCTCCGTATGCCACGGCAAACTAGCTGACACTGACGGCGGCGGTGCACAAATGCTGCGCAGCTAGCGCCATTCGACGGCCAACACCGCGGTTCCTGGTGTGTCCGCTGTGCCGTGCGTGTGATCATTGCTTGTACAGCCCTCTCGCAGTGTCCGGAGCAAGTATGGTGGGTCTGACACACCGGTGTCAATGTGTTCTTTTTTCCATTTCCAGGAGTGTATATATAATGGACGTATGGTCTCAGTACATAGAGACCATATGTTCATCATATGTTCACAGTGTCCAGTCACATTAATGAAACCACCTGTCACAAGGCTGAACAACCATCTTCTGCAGCGTGGACTACGGCGAGATGTGCAGGAAGAGTGTTAGTGAGGTTCTGAAACGTACCGACAGGTATGTCGAGCCATGCCGACTCCAATGCTGTGGCCAGCGGCGCTATGTTTCTCGGTTGAGGAGCCATGGTGTGAACAGCCTGACACATTCCGCATTTACCTGACACGTTCCACATTATTAAGAAGTTTCGTATTCATGATGTATGGAACAAGTACCAATCTAATCTCATCAATGTGATTCCACAGCTTTTCACTTGGGTTGGGGGAGTTTGGTGGCCAGGAGGGTATGGTAGGGAGGGATCCCCAGGGGATCATAAATCAACCCACAGGTGGCTATAAATCAATTAGCATAACAATAAGTTAAGTTAGCATAACAATAGGTTAAGGTCATAAATCAATCAAGTTTGCTGCCGAATGTATGCAGCCCGCAGGGTGGGGTGACACCTCCATTAGCCTACTGCCCCATACATATCACCGCAGTTGTTGTTCACCCCTGTCATGTACGACCTGTGGTGCACCGTAGTTGCCTCGGGGAAAGTTTTTTGTATTGCACCATTTTTCCATGAGCGGTGTAACTTAAGTACGATGGCACGCGAACGTTTTACAAACTTAGTCCTTTCGAAAATGCTTCCACCCTTCGCTCTGAAAGCCAACTACTTTCCCTGTTGGATGTCATATAAATCGTTTCGGTTCCGCATTACGACGACCACACTGTTTGACCCCCCTCCCACCTGGAACTCTTTGCATACCCTTCCCTCCTAATGCTGCCTACTGCCGTCTGTCAATGGTTATTGCAAGATGATGTCGAACTTAGGCGGTGATCACGTTAATGTGACGAGACCTTGTATTTATACGTTTCGATCGGTTTTGCTGCGTAATGAAGTATGTCATTCCTAAGTAGAACAAAATTATGATATATGGAAGTCAGGCAGGTGTGTTATTAATTAATTGAGTAAATGGACACTGACAACGTTTTGTATAAGTGAGGAAAAAAATCAATCGCTCTAAAAGAAATTATTCTGTTGGCCTTCTTTCCGCAAAGTCTTTCCTCTTCTTATCCGCCTGACAAAGAAAAGTCGAAGGAATAAAAAAGAAAAAAAAAAAAAGGCAGTGACGTAGTTTAAAGCCCGCCACAGCTTCCGGATCGTCTGTGCTGTTACTCCACCAAACTCTTCGGCTTATTCTCGGTTCTCTTGAGTAATGCCGCACCGCGGAAAGCGATTTAAATGTCTGCAGCTATTTCATCCGACGGCGCGCTGAGTAAACCGGTTTCCGCCGCATACTAGCCGCATTTTTGGGCGTGCGCTTGTAATTGCTCGCTGGCTCGCTCGCCGTGCAGTCGTGTTTTCGGGCCGCTCTGCAATTTCCCGGGCAGTAGTGCGAAGCCAGCGGGCAGAACGATCGCCCCCATTCTGGCTGCCGCTGGCGGCGCCTGGCCGTGTGGCGCGCGCATTTCGCGAATCGCCGCCGCCCCCTTCCCAGGAGCTTGCTCAGCGTTAACAATCGCACATTAAGAGTTGCCATTAACCGGCATTATCTCGGGAAAAACATCTTTGCGTGAATTAAAATTCCGCTGAGTGAGTAGATGTAGCAGATAAGTTTGTATTGTTTTAGAGTCTGTCGTACCATGCCTTTTTATCTCTCGGGTGGGATTACGCAATAGTGATGGGAGTTAGCTTTCGATTAAAATACGCCAAATGCTCTCGGCAGTAGTTCAGGGACGTCTGGAGATAAGGCTACTGTACATTCTCATGCTGATAATCGAGACTGACTCTGCCAAGGCGGCGGGCGCTGTTTGCAACAGTGCGACGTGACAATGAAAAGTTGCAGCAGAGTGGTTGGAAACAGTTTTTCGAAGTCACTGAGATGCAAAACTTCGTCTCCAACGACTTATTTTCTTTAGTGATACTTAGAGCCTTCCGCGACACGGGCGGCAGAAGGGGAAGGGGGGCTGTCCGGTGTTATATTTCGCTGCTCTTCAGTCAAAGTTTTGAAAAACTTAAAAAAATTCACAAAATAAAACATAAATGACGAGTTGCGTTCCTTAAAAGGCGAAACGCTGATTTGCTGATTGTTTAAAATTTTTTCTGAGAGGCGAATGAAATGATGGCTTTTTGTAGACTTCCAGGTGGAAGAGTATTATGGAGTTTGTAGGTTTTTGTGTATCGTATAGTACGGATCAGTGTTTCTCAGTATTTTTGTATTCACGTCCCCAGTTTCAATAAAAATTTTCGTGGCGCCCCCCCCCCCCCCCCCTCTCTTTACTCGTTCGATAATAACATATATAAAGTTTTTTGAGTATTTCGACGGCAAAGCTGCGAAGTTACAAACTTTACGAATTACCAAGACTTTATCGCTATTTCGCAACACCGACCAGCTACATTGACAAAACCAGAATCGAAAGCCCTCTGTTGCTCTCTGTCTTACAGGTCGCGCGCGAAAAGTTTTGAAAAACTTTGCTCTTCAACCTGAACCGAAGGGAGTCATTAATAATTACTGACCTTGTTATTAATTTAGTACTTAACAATTAAATGCATGGTGCTCTATTGATACAGCCGTTATCTGCAAGTGCATTATTATCAGCATAAATCAGAGTTTTAATTTCTCATTTTGCCAGAATGTATTTTTCTTTGTTTTCTTTTCGGCGAATTAATACGTTTTTCAGTTCACTCTTTTTTTTTTCTTCTGAATAAGCTCACGCCTCCTATTTAGTGTTTCCACAGCCCCTTGCAGGGCAGCCGGCCGAAGTGGCCGTGCGGTTAAAGGCGCTGCAGTCTGGAACCGCAAGACCGCTACGGTCGCAGGTTCGAATCCTGGCTCGGGCATGGATGTTTGTGATGTCCTTAGGTTAGTTAGGTTTAACTAGTTCTAAGTTCTAGGGGACTGATGACCTCAGCAGTTGAGTCCCATAGTGCTCAGAGCCATTTGAACCATTTGAACCTTGCAGGGCGCGTCCCACAGGTTGAGAATCGCTGATATGGATTTTATGTGAGTGCCTGTTGGTGACAGGAATTTAAGAAGATAATGAGGCATGAGGTTCCGAACCGAGCCTTAGGATGTGAATAGAGGGGAGTGCTGAAGATGCAGAAGAGGTCCGGGTTCTACTTGGTACGGTAGGACGGGTCTAACACCTGGGCGACTTTCACGGTCGGGTAAGGGCAGGTGACTGAAGTTTCTTTGCGGAGAAGACTTAGAGGACGCGGAGGTTTAGTATTAGGGGAATGTGGTGGTAAGTGCGCGGCAGAGTACCACGATCAGAGAGGGGCGAGGGGGGGGGGCTAGAGTGTCGGTAGTGTCAAGTCTGCTGCTAATGAAGAATATCCGTAGGTGAGAATGGTGGAGAACTTTATAAGCTGATACAGGATTCGTGTAAGGGAAAGTAAGCTGATCCAAAAGGCTAGACGCACGCTGTGGCGTTCTAGGATAGTGTAAGGCTTGATAGAAATTTGGAGGAGTGGAAATCCATGCTACATTTGCATAAAAAAGGCTGCAGGTGGTAAGGAAAGACAGGCTTGTGAGGCAATTCTGAACACATTTCCCGGGTTTATACAGGTGTAGTCCTCCTGCTAGGCCAATTAGTAGCCTAGTTTTAGTCTATGGTGGACTTTCTGTTGAATGGTGGGGTTTCCATGTTGGTTGGCGATCAAGCGTTAGTCCGAGGTGTTCTAGTCTGTTCTCGAACGACGCCCTATATCAACATGTGTCCTTAATTCGCAAACCACCTCACTGTGTATGGCCGAGGATATCTTGTACCACTACTAATCGTTTGCTTTCGTGTTCCAAACGCAAATGAAACGGGGGAAAAATTGTCTGCATGTCTCCGTATTAGCGCTAATTATTCTTACCTTGTCCTGGTGGTGCCTGTTCTCTAAACTTTCTCAACAGTGTTTCTCGAAAAGAACGTCGTCGTCCCTCCAGAGATTAATGTTTGAGTTAACGAAGTATCGGTGGAAGCTGGCGGTAACAAATCGAGCAGCTCTTCTCGTAATTGCTTCGATGTCTTCATTTAATCCAGCATGGTGGGTGGCCCAATAACTCGAGCATAGCTGAAGAATGGATAGCGTAAGTTTTATACAGGCAGTCTCCTTTGTAGATCAACTGTGCTTTCCTAGAACTCTCCCAATAAACCGAAGTCGACCACTCGCCTTTTCTTCCAGCGTTCTTGCGTGCTCGTTCCACTTAATATCGCTTTGCAACGTTGCACCTAGATGTTTGATCGACGTGACTGTGTAAAGTAGCGAATGACTAATACTGTCTGTATTCGGCAATTAAAGGATTGTTTTTCCTATTCATCTGCATTAGCTTACATTCTGCTACATTTAGAGCATGCTCCCATTCACCTCTCCGTGTAGCAATTCCCTCTAAGGCATTCTGTACCCAGCAACAGTCACCCAACGATCTTACGTTCCCGTTTACTATAGCGCGTCATCAACAAACAGTCGCAGATTACTGCTCACCATGTCCATATGTAGAGAACAAGAATGGTTCTACCACAAAACCTTGTCTCTCATGAACACTGGTCGTCCAAATCAAAGTATTGCGATATATTATTTAAGAAGTCTTCGACCTTCCTACTTATCTGGGAACTTAATCCGCAAGCTCGGACTTTCCTTAATACTCTTTAGAGGGGCACTTTGTGAAACGCTTGCCGGAAATCTATGTATAACGAATATGCCTGTTGATCTTCATCCATGGTTCGCAGGATATCGTACGAGAAAAGGACAAACTGAGTTTCGCACGAGCGATTTCTGAAGCCGTGCTAATTTGTGAACAGAAGCGTTTCCGCCTCAAGGTATTCCGTTTTATACGAACTCTGAGTGTCTTCCAGAATATTGCAAGAAATCTATCTTAGGGATAATGGTCTGTAATTTTGTGGGTCCGCTCCTTTACTCTTCATATATACAGGAGTCACCTGCATTTTTATTCAGTCGCTTGCGACTTTCCGCTGGGCGAGAGACGCACGGTAATCGCAACTTACATAAGAGACCAATGTCGAAGAATACTCTCTGTAAAGCCAAATTCGGAATCGATCCAGATCTGGCGACTGACTTGTTTTCACCTCCTCCAGTTGGTTCTCGATGTCAGGGACGCCTATTACTATGCCCCTCAAAACGTGAGTCTGTGCGGTAGTCAAAACTACGGTATGTCTGACGATCCTCTTGCGTGAATGATTTCGTAAAAACGAAATTTAAAACTTCAACTGCGCTTTTGTTGTTTTCTATTGCTATACCAGAGTAGCAGACGAGTGACCGGACAGAAGCCACCAGCTTAGTGATTTTACGCACTACTACTTTCTCGGCAAGAGCTTTCGCTATGCAGTGAAGTTACTGCATACTTCGGTCATCGATCTGTTTATAAACGCACTAATTTCTTCTAACTTTTGCTTGTAGACATTTCCGCGTTCTGTTTTGATGTTAGAGTTCAACAATCTCTGTTTGCTTTTAATCCACCTACCCGGCACATACTTCTCCAGAACGCGATTTACAGCAAACTCAAACGTTGCACGTAATACCTCTACGTCCAGCATACCGTAAACACGTGATGTCCGTTCATTGTCTAAGTGGGAAGCTACCAACTGCTTATCTGCTTTTCTAGCACGAAAAACTGCACGAGCCTTGTTGATACATGTATTAACTTTAATAACCTGCGTTACTGTGATATCATGATGACTAATCCCCGTCCCCATACTGACCCTGTTGCTAAAGTCAGGCTTGTCTGTAGCTAGAAGGTTTAAAATATCTCCACTACGTATAGGTTGACGAACTAGCTGCTCAAGAGCGTCTTCGGGAAATGTGTTCAGAATTGCCTCACAAGCCTGTCTTTCCTTACCACCTGCAAGAAATCCATCCTCTAATATTGCTTTACCCTTATGTTTTCTTATAAGTAAATTGAAAGCATGTCGGTCACCAACTAGTTTTATTGAAGATTTCTACTGGGCAAAGTATTCTCGGCGAATGTTAGGGTACTTAGCTTAGGGCGATAATTGTCTTGTTCCTAAAGGTCTTTGCGCAGCTTCGGAGACAACATTTGTATTTGCAATGGTTGAATGAAAAGTAATGCCTCGACCTTCGCAATTTCTCAGTAGACGGCAGCACTGCATTGTGGCAGGATCTGCGCTGTTCAGTAGACTCTCCTCTGCTGCTCCAGTTGGCAGGAAGCCTTAGCAGTTAACGGTTATGTTGTGGGATGTCAGGAATGAAACCGTGCGCATATGGTAGGTCAGTGCGATTAACGGAATGTGCTGTAATTGAATCTAGACAGCAGGAGGTGCCTCCACAAAGGAATATCAGCACGGAACGCAAGCTGTTTGTGATGAATGTGTTCGGGTGATCGCTGTGCGTTCTTGCTCCAATACGTGTAATGATGTCGAGGCCGTGAAGTCTGCCTTGCGTGACAAAGAAAGACTTGGACAACCTTTGACAGCAGATATTGAGGTGAACATGCAGAATGTTAAGAGGCTAATTCAGAATGACCTCCGTGACACTCCAAGAGCATAAATTTGTTAGGCAGCCGACGACTCAAGTTGATAAGGATTTATTACGGCAGTATGACTTCGAGGAATGTAGTGGGAAACGCTTGTCTGATTGATGCAGACGAGGTCACTGTGTTGTTAGGCCAAAGCTACATTTATTTTGATGTTTTTTCCCCTTCATATTAGATGCTGAGACACAGCGGAGTGACGTGGACATATTTGCAATCAATGATACTTACGGCGTTTTCTACGTTGTTTTTGTAAATGTTCTTCTAGTGCTCCCAGTGCAGCATCGTTCATACAGTAATCTTTGGAGCATACACCACCTGACAAAAAAGTGAATTACCCTGAAGACATGGCAGGATGTCAATATACTTCGTACACTTAGACAGCATCGCCCGGTATGTAATTGATTTAGAGTTGCAATGTGGCAGGTAGAAGTGCCACCGCAGTGTATTAGTGGTGTATGTATTTAGTGTTGTTACCAGGCTTGGTAGGGTGTATATAAAGGGTGTAAACAGCGTCAGATGTTGAGTGATTACTTTGAGGGAGATGGAGATGGCACAGTTTCGTGTGGTACAGCGTTATCAGCACGCGAAAGAGGTGGTGAACGGAACCTAGGAAATACACAGGTTCGTCCAAGATTCTGTTACTCTGTGGGGAGGCGTCAGTGTTCTCCATGATCATCTTACCGCGAGCCAGAACGTCGAACAGATCCCGTTGGACCGTGGTGGGTGCTGCATCGCTGGTGACCCTGAATTCCTTAGTATGCACGATAATGCCAGAGCCCATGTGGCGGGCGCGACCAGGGGTGTCTGGTGACGCCTGGACATTGCAGTAATGGAATGGCCAGCGGTGAGTCCCGACCTAAACTCTATCGTGCATACGTGGGACAACGTTGACAGACGTGTTCGTCGTCGTCCTGTTCCACCACAGACTCTCCAAGAATTCTCAAGGGCTCTAATTGAAAATAGGGAACGCATACCACAGTGTGACGTCCGTATGGAGCGTGCCACGTAGATGTCAGGCGGTGATATATTCTCATGGAGGGCATATGTGTAAATCAACCAGTCCGAGGGGGTGAGCGATTGTTTCCACTTTGTTTCCGACACCATGTAAGGTGCCTCTTACGCGAGGAAGATATTTTTACCAGTTTTAATAAATTATTGTCTCTTACTGATGTATTCACGATAGTTAGGAAGTGCTGTAGTCCGTAGCCGGCCATGAGTCGGAGAACATTTCCCATGCTGGCTTTATAGGTGACGAAGCGACCATATGTCGCGTGTAGTGAGGTGGGGCTCGGCGATGAACAGTGGCAACAAGCGTCAGCCTGGGAAATATGCATGACGGGAAGTACCGCCATCTTGGTTCCAAAGTCACCGATTTTGTTTATTTATATTTAATAATTAAAGTCATTTATGACAACATTAATACTAGGAGGAGACTCTGGATGTTTAAAACTATTTATCATAATTTTGCCTCGTTAAAATTCACACCCGCTCATTAACAAATGCATATCTTAGTAAGTACGAACTTGATCGGAAATCCACGAACTGTGACGAAACTAGCAAGAGATACGGACTGCGCGCCAAAGTCGGCAGTCGGCGTTAAGAGCTCTTCCTGTCTTGTTCGATGGTAGCCATGCTCTCGGTTACGAGTAGTTTGTGACAGGAGTGTTTCATTATTGATCTAATAGGAATAAAAGTGATATTACGGTATTCTGAATGTTAATTTCGAGTAAATAGATACCCCAAAGCTGATCGGCAGCAATTTCAGATAATTAGCTTCCACTGACAGAGACATCCAATGCGCCAATGAAGAATCTGCACGGGACGACATTTACGATAGCAGCCCCGCGCACAGGTAGGAGGAAATCCGAGGACACGACCCACCAAGGCGGATCAAGGAAGGTCCGACTTACACTCGCAAACTCCGGGTGGAAATGCTGACCAGTTATACTGTACGTCACATATACCACCCTCTACGGACTCGCGGGTAAGCTGAGTAATAACAGTATCAGTTTAGAAGCGAGGGGATCTTGCAACCAGTCGGACATTTCAGTTCTTTTTATGTAAATTATCGAGGATGTAGTGATGTTTTGTTGTGCACTTAATTCATGAAAGATAAAGGTATAATTTGGAAACATACCCAGTCCACAGTTATTGTTTAAGTGAGTACGACAGACGCCGAAAGTCATGTTCCCCTAATTCTTTTGAGCAGTATGTATCTCCACAATGTACGTAACCTCTTTCGAAATCGCAGATGAAGAATTTGTGTCCAATACACTTTTCTGTTGCGAAGACATGAAATTCGCCCTTATCTTTATTATTTTAATGTTCGATCTGACTAATTCACGCGTATGGTGGAAGTTGTCTGAAGTACCTACAACAAGGTGACTGTCACGTTTTCCAATCTATAGCGCTTTTAGCGTCTCTCTCTTGACCGGAATGGCATTTTCTAGGGGCTGCAACGTCTTTAATTTATGTGCCGGAATCAGCCATATTCCGCCACAAGTGATATTTTGGAAACTGATGTCCACGTGACACTCCATATTCTCTTATTTCGTGAGTGTACTTGTGTTTATCAGCACAGATATGTGGGATTTCTAATTTTATTAAAGGATTTAGTGGCTCTTCGCACCATTTGCATTAATTTACAGTCTCTAATCGTTACTTCACTTTGCTCTGCTCCCGTTTCAGCGTATGCTACGGAAGTCCACGCTCTTTCGTTTAGAAGGAAGGATGTTCGCAGTTGGAAGGATGTTCGCAGCTACGCCACTTAGCGGCAGACACCTTGCGCTGACTAGTTTACGTTATACGCGCTCGCCGCCATCAAGGATGACTTTTGCCGGTCGGAGCTCCAGGAAGACGAACGGGATTTTGTTTTATTTTTTTCATAACAGACATCCGCCGTCATTATTTATGGCATTTAAGGATCTTCGGCAGTCTGAAGGTTGCCCTGCAGCCGTGCTGGTAGCCCCAAGTCGCTTACACAACCGGGACATTCTTTCAACCGCCGCGGCGGCTTAATCTGTTGTTTGTACTCCAGCGCGTGCTTTTCCTCATTCCAAGAGCGGCACATCAGGAAGGGACGCATCTCAATAAGACGGCGTCCATCACTACAGCCGGCCGAAGTGGCCGCGCTGTTCTGGCACTGCAGTCTGGAACCGCGAGACCGCTACGGTCGCAGGTTCGAATCCTGCCTCGGGCATGGATGTGTGTGATGTCCTTAGGTTAGTTAGGTTTAACTAGTTCTAAGTTCTAGGGGACTAATAACCTCAGCAGTTGAGTCCCATAGTGCTCAGAGCCATTTGAACCATTTTGAACCACCACTACAGTACATACCACCCTTTCTTCGTAGTCTATATTACGCATTACGAAGATCTGCGCACGTGAATGCCAACGTTCGTACATGGTTAGTAAGTCTTGTTGCATACAAGCCCCGGATAGCATACCGATAACTTGAAAAAACGTGGTTTGTTGTTGGATTCCTAATGCTTCATCCACCGATACTCCACCTTTAGTTGCTGATGCAAAGGTACTAAAAGTTTACGTAGTATTTGTTTTCCTGACTTAGATTACTTTAGTGAAAAAGCTAATTTTCATTGCAGTGGTATCCTCGAGTTGTGAAGTAGACAATTTCTAGAGGTCGAAAAAGGGAAAAAGGAATTTCTGTTCCTTGTCTTCGGGGCTCGGTAACGGTGTTCAAGCGTAACTTGATTGTTTTACCGATATAGTAATGTAGAATCTCGTTTATCCGGTCCTCAGAAATCCGGACCTGCAGTTCCTGCGATCGGATTTTTAGAAGTGCCGACAACAATGCGCAAAACTCCGTCCGAAGAGGCCGTGGGAGCTCCAACAGTATCTATCGACCTCTGTGTTATCCTTAACCGATAGGAGTCAGTGAATGCGGCTATGGAGGGACATGTGGTCTGCATATCGCTCCTCTGGCCGTTGTCAGTTTTCGTGACAGGAGCCTCATAAGGACTGAGTGTACCCGGTTTACAAACAGCGCTCGGTAGATCCGAACGGTGACCCATCCAAGTGCTAACCAAGCCCGACAGCGCTTAACTACGGTGATCTGACAGGCACTGATGTCAACAGTTCGGCAAGGCCGTTTGCCAACAATGCACAAAGATAGTATATTAAAATTAAATTCGGGCAAAGGCCATACACGGATCTTCTCACGGTGTCAGATAGCAAGATAAGAGTTGTGCAATACTGTATTGCCCTGTTTGATGGGAGCCCGTGGGCAAGAAGTAAGATGCACCGGACAGTGTGAATGTAAGAGAATTATTCGAAATCTTGCCGTTTAATTTGCTGGTGCAACTTCAATGCGTGCACAATGGAAGATTAACCGGAGACAAGACGAAATTATCTGTTTTTCTGTAGACGCTGTCTGTTTGTCTGAAGATAGTTGTCATGGATTAGTTGTCGAAGCTGGCGCTTGCTCTGAAGGCATTATGACACATACAGAAGCAAGGAAGTAGTGTGACAAAGTAAGGATTTATCTGGATCGTGAGACAGAAACAACTTCGGTTGAATTCATGCTGGTGAAATGCCCGCGTGATTGTGCTGCACATGGGTGGCTCAAAGGAAACTTACTGGTTATTTGAGCGTGTAAAACTCACTGGTCGTTTTTTTCCGATGCCCGTCAATATTTACGTAAAAATGTTTAATTTGCCTGTGTACGGAAAATAAAAACACTGCACGACAAAATGTGAAACATGCAGAAAGGGAAGAGGAAACTAAATAAAACTTTACGGGTTCAGAGGGTATGTGATACACTTTCAGTAATTACAACAGCGAGTCAAATTTATAAATAACTTGGTAATATGAACCTACTTTTCAGTATGACGCTGCACACCGCACACCCTCTGGCCCAGACGTATGCGCTGATTCGGTTGGGAACGGTGTCACAAGGTCATAGTATCGTCACCTGTGTCAAGCTGGTCCATAACTGTTCAACATCACGCAGATAGTTCATAGAGACACATGCCATGTGTGGGCGAGCATCTGTTGAACAATGGCATCACAATAATTTCGCATGAGAGGTAACACACGAGGACACAGAATGTCCGTTGTTCCGGCAGAGTACCGTCAGTCAACACGAGCCGTGACCTGAAATCATACCAGACGGCCCCCACACCATGACGCCAACAGTGCTACAGCAGTCCCTCCTCAAAACATTGGAAGATAGCGACGTCTCCCCATACAGCAACTGTACTCGCCGATTATGGTTGTGCGGGGTGGTGCCGAAACGCGACTGATCGCTGAAAGCAATGCAGGGCCATTCATCAGCAGTCCGTGCATGCCTTCACGGCTCCAATCCAAACACAGTCGTTTCCGTTTTGGTGTTAGCTATAGCCTACGCATGAGATGGTTATTCCCAGGTCCAGCTGCTGTTAGTCTCCGACCAGTGGAACGGAATGGCGCAGGGTGTCCTTTACTTGTTTTGTTACGGCAGGCGCAGATGTGATGGTGGTGTGGTGTGCTTGGTGCCCAGTGCGGCGATTATCCCTTGTGGTGGTCAGCCGTGGTTGAGTGGAAGCTTGACGGCTAGTATACCAGGCCTCAAGTTTCCGTACAGTCCAGCATTGGGCCCCTGTCACATCAGAATGCCCCACAAATCTAGATACTGCACAGTTTGACAAGCTGGTGAAAGGAGTCCCACAATGAGGCCCCATTTGGAACTCTGTCAGATGCTGACAACACTATCGTCCGCTGGTACGCAGCATCTTTGTGTGCTTCTGTGATCACTCAGCATAGGACGTTGGTCATGGCCTTTATACTGGGTTAACTTTAATAAAACTGATAAACAGCAGGGCCAGATCGCTGACTGGAAATCGAGAAAAAAAGGTCCTTCGAACATGTGTCCGGAAATGTATCGTTGCCACAGTGGATGGCGCCGACGAATGAGAGGTGCTCTGACAAATTGCCGCGTGTTCCTTGTGTGTTGCAGGCTGTTTGGTTCACGCAGCGTGCTGTAAGCAGCGGAATGGTTCGGTATTCATGTCGGGAACTGGACGAGATGGTGTTTTTGCACTGCCAGGCAGATGGGAACGGTCGATAGGCAGCACAGCCGTACCAAAACAAGTACCCTCACAGACACCAACCACATCAAGCAACATTTCAAGCTCTTTTTTGGTGATTGTGTGATCATGGTTCCTTTCAGATAGACGAATGTGCAGGGAGGTGGCAGACTGTGCGTTCACCAGATTTGGATGATCGGGTTCTATTGGATATTGGGACGAAAGCTTGTACAATCTCCAGGCAAGTAGCCCGCCAACAAGGTGTAAGCCAAAGTACGGTTGTGTGTATCCTGCATGGCCTGCAACGGGCGCAAGGATTATCAGCACCAGATTCCCCTCTAAGTGAAGGATTTTGTCAATGGCTTTTGCACCATACTATACCTATTAAAGGATTTCCGTCACCAGTCCTATTTACTGGCGAACTGTTCTGCTGCTTACAGTACGCTGCGTTAATCACACAGCCTGCAACACACAAGGAACACACGGCACGTGGTCAGAGGAACTTCATTCTTCAGCGCCATCTACCGTGGCAATGGTACATCTTCGGACACACGATCATAGGACCTTTCTTCCTCCATTTCCAGCCAGGAATACGTCCCCGCAGTTTGTCGGTTTTATTAATGTTCACCCTGTACACCCTATTAGGCAGGGCCGGCCAGAAATTCTGTACGCGTGCGGTGCTCCTGCACATGTGCGACTTCCGGGTCACAGCGTGCACGCCGCAGCCGTCAGCGTTCATGTAGTGCCTGTTTCTACGCACAGATGTCGCTCCTCTGTTACACAAAGTGCGTTATCGACACCTCGTATGTATATCACAACCTGGGCTGTATCAGTAAGATCTGTTGCTTCATCGAGCGCAACAGCGAAAGCAACAAAGTATTTAGCCTTATTTATTAGCTGTCTGTGCAGATCGCCGGCCATAGCACTGATACGACTTGTCACTGTTTGTTTGGACAGACTGATTTCTTGAAATCTGCTAACGTTCGTAGGACACTCAAGTTCTGCAGCATCAATCAGACACCCTTTCACAAACTCCCCTTCGGAAATGGATTTCCCAGATTTTGCAATTCTTAATGCGATTTTAAAACTTGCTCGCAGTGAAGATTTAGTGTGGTTGTTATTCTGTAAAATTGAAAACAGTACATTGTACAGCGTACAGTAAAACAGACATAAATGTAACACAAGAAACTAAGAGTTCAAGAAGGATCAGTTACTTTGACGTACAGTAAAATCGAGTTGATGTGTCTCATCCATTTTCTGAAGGACATTTAATTTTGCTTGCCGTTCTTCACTGTTGAGTACATTGCACTCGTCTTTGTGATATGTATTGTAATGTCTTTCAATTGAAAACTTACGCTGGACGCCTATTATTCGGCGGCACAGCAAACACTATGAGTTTTCACCAACGGCTACAAAAAAGAATTGCAGTTCCCAGCCATTTTTAAACGACTGAGAACATAGATCTCCCGTCCTTTGCTTTTTCACAGTACTTGCCATTTCTCAGTACTTCTCTGTTAAGGTTACGGTCACCAGGGGTAAACGAGACTGGGTATGTTGCGCTCTTGCTTGTACCACAGGGAAGTGGAGCCGCCGCCTTTCATTTAGGACACAGGTCTAACAACAGATGTCGCTGTCGCTCGCTGTCGCACACGTGCGGACATGTGCAGCACTTCCGCACCTCTGCACACTGTGCAGCGTTTGGCCGGGCCTGCTATTAGGGCTGGTGGCGATATTAAATACAAACAACAGTTTGTTTCGGATTATCGGTGGGACCTATGATCCCAACTAGGCCGGATTAATGAGATTCAGTTGTATCGAAGTAATGACAGTAGTAAAATAAGCCTAGACTCCAAATTCTGGCGGACAAACCGGCCTACTTAAACAGCACAATCTCGCCTGCAATGCCTCTACTGGGCTCATAGGAGCTTGTGGTAGCGGTCGAGTGTGGAACAGACCCAACGAAGCTTTGGACTCAAGAAGTCAACAAGGCTCTGTAAAAGTTGGCGGTGGCTCGATAGTGGTTTGGGCTGTGTTTGGAATGATCATTGGGAACCATCTACAGCCATTTACGGAATTCATGTTCCCAAACAGCGACGGAATTATTATCGATGACAATCCACCATGCCACCAGGCCACAATTGTTCGCGAATGAATTGAATATCCAGATCACCTTACATGAATCCCGTCGAATATTCGTGGGACATAATCCACAGGTCATTTTGTACACAAAATCCTGCACCGGCAATCCTTTCGCAGTTCCAGACGGCTATAGAGGCAGCATGGCTCAACATTTCTGCAAGGGACTTCCAACGAGTTGTTGAGTCCATGTAACATCCAGTTGCTGCACTACTCCGGGCAAACGGAGGTCCGACACGGTATTAGAAGGTATCCCGTGACTTCTGTCAGCTTCGTGTATATGATTTCACTCTCTCCCTTTTGTACTCTAACCTCATTTCACGTTTTAGTGGTGGAACTGATCGCTCTGAGCTGCGGCACACTTTCTTTACGCACTGTTTATTGCGGTTACAGCACCATCCGTCAGCAGATTTTCGAACTATTTCGAAACCTCTGCATAAAATTCGTACAGCGTTCCCAATAAGCATACACGGATCTATCGATCATAGTTTTCAAGATATTTAATTTTGAAATCTGGAATACCTTCTCAGGTCGCCCTTTGTGAGTCCATTGCGTTAACGTCATCACGTCCGTCGATTCCACCCGGATGATACCCTTGTGTAACAGTTCCCTCCTGTGCTATGTGTAATTACTATGTCATAATTACCCCTACAGTGTGGTACCTGACAGTGTGTAGTCCAGCTCTACCTTGCAACGCGCCGCCTTACGGTAATGGAGGAAGGCACTTTGCGGTAAGTACGCGTGACACAGTTTCCCACGTCTAATGACAGTCTCCGGCTGCTCGCAGCGACGCGACGATAACATGCTTCATAGGCAGAGGCCGCCCTATCTTATCTCAGTCGTGTCGCAACACTAACGACACCGGTTTAATAACGGCGCTGCGTACTCCACATTGTCGCCTCCGAGAATGAGCATTAACTTGTCACACGCTCAGCTGCTGTTGTGTCTGGGACCAGCTTGCTGCATAGATTGTGCGCATCGTGTCGCAGATATTGCTGTCCTCGCGTCTCGGGCAGATTAAGTCTTGCCGACAACTTATTTTCCTAACCAGACATCGGGGATTAGTGAGCCAGTTTACGTAGTGAATAAATTGATGAAACCAGTACAAATGGTTCAAATGGCTCGGAGCACTATGGGACTTAACGTCTGAGGTCATCAGTTCCCTAGAACTTAGAAATACTTAAACTTAACTAACCTATGGACATCACAAACATCCATGCCCGAGGCAGGATTCGAACCTGCGACCGTAGCGGTCGCGTGGTTCCAGTCTGAAGCGCCTAGAACCGCTCGGCCACACCGGCCGGCGTAAGCAGTACAGAAATACCAGATGCACAGGACACTACTGACTTCTTTATCACAAGATGTTTCAGCACAAATGCTACCTACTGTGAATTAATGACTTTTATGACAGTGTGAAAATTACTTTCAAATGATGACAGATCTTGAAGTAGTTCTTATAAACAGTATTTGAATTATTTGTAGAATTATAATTGTTGTCTCACTTGCACGAAATATCTTCAGAGTTTTAAAAGATATTAGTAATTATAAATCCACTGGAGGCACCAAGTGACATACTGAAATATTAATGGGTGAAACAAAAATAAAACAGTGGTATCTTGCATAAAGCAGAATTTACGTAACGGTTCCTCTGGAGATAAAGAGCCGCAACATCCAAAAGTACTGAAAGTATACTGCTTCTCAGCTCGAGTCTATGCTCCAGTAATGAATAGCCCATATTAAGACCAGGAATTTAGTTCCATCCATAGGGATGTTCTGTAGTTCAAAATGGCTCAAATGGCTCTGAGCACTATGGGACTTAACATCTATGGTCATCAGTCCCCTAGAACTTAGAACTACTTAAACCTAACTAACCTAAGGACAGCACACAACACCCAGCCATCACGAGGCAGAGAAAATCCCTGACCCCCCCGGGAATCGAACCCGGGAACCCGGGCGTGGGAAGCGAGAACGCTACCGCACGACCACGAGATGCGGGCTGTTCTGTAGTTGCCTAGACCTTATCGCAGTTCCAGGTGCATCAGGGATGCTACGTTTGAACAAAAAGCGTACAAGTATGGACTACTATCGAGTAGGATTACAGCACCGTTTGCAAAAATTACATCCAGAAGAACGAGATCCTTAAGGGTGAATTTCATAGGGCGGGTGTCAAAGCTACCTGTAGATTCTGAATACGGTATGTTTCAAGCGACTATGGGTGATAGATGACGTGATGGTGAACAACTTATGTCAGAGACAAAATTTTCGTACTAGCTTCCTGGCGACGCTATTCGTTGTTCAGGATTCGCTGGCCCTGGGATGGCAAGATTTCGCTGAACTAGTAGGGTCTAGTAACCAGGTGTGCTGCATACCATCTACCCCAGTAGGTAAGACAGTGTGGAGAAGACTAATTTAGAAGCGAATCAGAAACTTCAGTTTTGCTGAGGCTACCTTCCTTGATACAGAGCAGATGACTGGAATGTAGGCAACGCACAAGGCATATAGACACCGCACAGTGCCAAAGCCCTGCTGACTCTCAGGGACATAACCAGGTCAAAAGGACGTCTAGCATCAACAGGAACTATCGACGAAGAAATTCTCTCTAACAAAGGCGTAGAAATCTACATCTACATCATCTCCGCAAACCACCTAATGGCATGTGGCGGAGGGTACTTATGGTACCACCAACTGATCCTCCCTTCGCTGTTCCACTTGCGAAAGGCACATGGGAAGAATGATTGTCGGTAAGCCTCTGTATTAGTTCTAATTTATCGAATTTTCTCGCCGTGGTCGTTTCTAGGCACTACCGTCTGAAACCGCGCGACCTGTACGGTCGCAGGTTCGAATCCTGCCTCGGGCATGGATGTGTGTGATGTCCGTAGGTTAGTTAGGCTTAAGTAGTTCTAAGTTCTGGGGGACTGATGACCTCAGAAGTTAAGTCCCATAGTGTTCAGAGCCATTTGAACCATTTTTGAATAAACGACGAGGAAATGGAGCAGGATGTGGTGGTATATCTAGAAAGGTATGACGTTAAGACGTCTTTCAGGTTTTCTTTTCTTCTACATGTACATCATACTCCGCAAGCCATCTAATGGTGTGCGGCAGAGGGTACTTTTGGTACCGCTATCTGATCCCTCCAATCCAGTTTCACTCGCGAATAGTGCGTGGGAATAATGATTGTCGGTAAGCCTCTGTATTGGCTCTAATTGCTAGAAGTTCTTTCGCGTGGTGATTAGTCGAGATGTGTGTGGGGGAAAGTAGTATGTTGTCCGACTCCTCCTGAATAGTGCTGGAAACACCGACATTCATGGATTAAAAAAAAAAAAAAAAAATGAAGTCCTATTCGCTGATCTTCTTGAAAGTGATCTACAGAGATCTTTTTAACGCCATAACAGAGGAGGTAACGCTTTTTAAATACATCAGGTGCAACGTTATGCAGGACATTACTCGCATTTTTATATCCTAGCACTAGTTGTCGCCAAAGATAGTGCTCACGTGCAATCGGGTAGAATCAAGTCGTGTGAGGCGACGAACGCAAGGATGGACTGGTGCGGGGAATAGTGCCTAATGCGTGATGGGGATGATGGGATGACGCCAACGACGACGAGAATGCGCCATTAAGATATCCGTGTGAGTGTCCGTTACAACTGTTCACGTTGTTGAGCAACAGCAACGTCTGAGGGCCGGAAACGTGACTCAGTGTTGTTAGGGGTGAAGCGACAGGCAGTGACAGGTGAGTTCTCACACTAAGGGAGTGCTCCTTGATTCACAGCGAGCCTCGTCGCAAACAAAGAATGCATCGTAAACAAAGGTCGGAGCTGGAACGCTGCGTCACTGTTGGCACGCGCTGTGCTGGCCTACTATCATTGTGCCACACATGCGGGACGGGCGCGCCCGCGCCGCACCGTTACGCGGTCAGCTGAGAGTCGTGCAAATCGACAACATGGGCAGCAACTGTCATAAGGATACCTGCCGAATAGCATGCGCAGATACAAGGCGAAGGGGGGGGGGGGGAGCGGGGGGTCATGAGGTTTATGATATCCGTCGCGTTCAAATGGCTCTGAGCACTATGGGACTCAACTGCTGTGGTCATAAGTCCCCTACAACTTAGAACTACTTAGACCTAACTAACCTAAGGACATCACACACATCCATGCCCGAGGCAGGATTCGAACCTGCGACCGTAGCGGTCGTGCGGTTCCAGACTGTAGCGCCTTTAACCGCTCGGCCACACCGGCCGGCTATCCGTCGCGTCTCCGCCCTCCCTAAAAAAAGAACATTCTACCGAAAAAGATCATTTTTTATCTGTATCAATTTCGAAACTTTTCAGTTGGACACGAGAGTAGAAAATTAAAAGTTATGTCTAACACACGATGCTTTCCAGTCTCTTGGCTGAGTACTTGCCCACGTGGATGGTATTTCGGCCTGAAAGGCAGGGTAAAGACGCCCAATTACAAACTGAAAATATGCGCTACCAACAATAACTGAATATCTGCAGTCCACAGGTGTAGCCGGCGAACAACATGAAAATGAGCAAGGCAGACACTCTATCAAGGTCAATCTAGCAGATAGATTGGCTTTACCGAGCGTAGTTCAAAATAACGGAACGAAACAGCAGTCCCCAGTTACACACTCCAGTAACCTTAAACTGCAGACCTGAGACAGAATATGCCTGATGCTGAGTGTGCATTTCGGTCTGATGTAGCCTAGTGTAAATTATTGCGTTGTCAAAGTTTAGATTCATCATCACCGTGAACAAGAAGTCTTTCATGGGGCTGGAACCACGTTTGGCACTAATGATTACACTTGTCTTGGTAGCCAAAAAAAAAAAAAAAAAAAAAAAAAAAAAAAAGAGAGAAGAAAATTCTCATTATTTGTCACTTCTGATGACGCATTTCGGTATCGCCATCATCTCTCATCAGATCTCAGTTTTACATCCCCAAATGACCGACAAGCACATATTTCATCGCTGTAGTCTTTCATGGGGTGTGTGACCATGTTTGGTATTAATGATTACATTTGTCTTAGTCGCCAAAAGATATGTAAAACAGTGATTGTGACACCGAAACGCGTCTTGGCAAGTGAAAAATAAAGAAATAATCTGTTTATGGCGATCAAGACAAGTATCGTCATCAGTTGAGATTCTTGCTAGTACGGATCTCAAATCAGTTACCTGACACTTTTAAAGTTCAAATTTTCAGTCGAATGCGTTTCGAATTATTGAACTCCGATTTATTAGAAGTTGTAACGGGGCGATCAATAAATTGCCATCTGAGGGCGTTGCAGCAGCCTGTATGCAACGTAGCGCGACTCAGATGCTGTTACATAAGCACCGACATGTCGAGGGATTAGTGTGGCATTCGTGGTTTCCGACGTGCGTGGGGTAAATGCGGAAACGTGAACTATGGCGATGTTACTACTAAATGTGTCCAAACAGGACCAAAGTGCTGTTATTCTGTTCTTGGCTGCCGAAGGACAAACATATGTCCGTCGGAAACCACCGATGTGGAATGGTGCGTTAATTTCCGTGCTGGTCGCTATTCCACGCTAGACGCCGGTCGATCTGAGAGGCCAGCCTCAAGTGGGAAATACTCGAGTACCCGGCCTACAGTCCTGATGTCTCCCCATGCAATTACCACACCTTCGGTCCTTTAAATAAAGGCCTATAAGAGTCGACGATTCTTGTCGGACAAGGATGTGCTGCATGTAGTTACAGACTTCTTCAGGCATCAGGACACAGTGTTTTATGAAACGGGTGGAATGACTGCCTCAATATTCACGGCGACTTCGGCTGATTGGCATACCGATTCTGGACTGTACAGCTTTCGAGTGGAAAGTTTTTGAGTGCCCTTTATGTATTAACGTGAAGCACTAAGCGCTAATGTAACCAAATTATTATTAAAGACGTTGTATATATTTATTATTATTATTACTATTATTATTAATATTACACTTATAGCTATCGCAGGTCTCGGAGACATTTCCGGAAGTGAAGACGGTTTATTGTCCGTTTTCACAACTACCATCCATAGCTCTTATTACCGTCGGGCACGAAAAGAAATAGTATTACGCTAAATGGCAAAGATCCCTTGTACAGACTAATGGCTTTGCTTTCGACTTCAAAACGTCTTTAAAATCGATGCCGAATGTGGAACAGCGTTAGCTCCCAATTGATCGAAATTTTCTGACGAATTAATTTCAAACTTTATACTAACCCAGATAAAAATGATCACTGCTCATTCACAGTGGTCTCTTTTTAAAGCGGAGTGATGTAAATTTGTGCATGGACAACTCATTCATTCCTGGCAGCTAGATGTCGCTCGCGCGAAGTGTACCCACCACTTTCGGCTTCACGTGTTCGATGCGTCTAGAATCTAGATAAACCAGATCGTATCTCAAAGACTAAGTATTCAATCCGAGTGAACGAAGGTGGTTTCGAAGAGGAATATATGTATTACGATGATCTGGCATTCCAAGTCAGTATCTCTAAAATTCAAGAAAGGTAGGCCGCTGTGAATTTAAAAAAGAAGTGCAAAATTTTACAGTTTTATGAAAACCTGAGAGCATTGCTTAGAGCACAGTATCCTGAACAGCGTAATCGATAAAATACCGGATGGCACCCAAAACCAGTGCGGAATAGTAAGTTGATCGGACAACACATCTGGTATCTTACGTTCCTATTTCCAGTATCCATCTGGATTTCGTTGGTGAGGGTATGGAAAGTGCTACTGAAATGATAGTATTCACATCGGATCTACTTGGCATAGTCAGTGTGGCGGCAGGGTCCAAAATCGAACTTGTACCATGGACAACTAGTACTCTCAAATATTAATTTTTGCTTCAAAACACTATACACGATTGACGTTTTCACCAAAATACGTAGAATTCATCGTCCATCGTGCGGACCGTAGCTAAATGAATTGGGAATAACTACGTTGACATAGGCAAGTATCCATGGATGCCTACTGTTGAAGTTTGAAACAACGATCAAGGTCGTCCCACAAGGTCGTAACAATGGGAATGTGATTCAGGAAAGTTTGGGACCAAGAAAGTACTTTGCATACGGCCGTGCCCCTCTGCTAAAGTGCCGTCGATTCTGACCGTCTGGCAAGATGAATTGCAACTGTGAGAGATGCTTTCAGCTCGGCTGGGGAGATAAATAGCGTGGGAAGGAGCTTGGAGAACACACTCATAAAAATATTGGTTGAAAAAGCCTTCCGCGTATATTACCGGTCCTAGAAAAGTTAACGAAACGTTTCCTAGAGGCCTAGATGATACCTGTGCAGCCGGCCGGGGTGGCCAAGCAGTTCTAGGCGCTACAGGCTCGAATCCTGCCTCGGGATTGGGTATGTGTGATGTCCTTAGGTTAGTTTAGGTTTTTAGTAGTTCTAAGTTCTAAGGGACTGATGACCTCAGAAGTTAAGTCCCATAGTGTTCAGAGCCATTTGAACCATTTTTAGTACCTGTGCACCCGCCACCGGTAACTGTCATGAACATTCCACACTAATTTCGTAGCACGTTTTCCAAAGCGGATTAATGTTTGCTGGTGAATCAGCAGTATGTATAATAAATTGTAAGCGCTATCTGTCCGCGCGTGCCGCTGCAACTCTACAGGGTGTTACAAAAAGGTACGGCCAAACTTTCAGGAAACATTCCTCACACACAAAGAAAGAAAATATGTTATGAGGACATGTGTCCGGAAACGCTTACTTTCCATGTTAGAGCTCATTTTATTACTTCTCTTCAAATCACATTAATCATGGAATGGAAACACACAGCAACAGAACTTACCAGCGTGACTTCAAACACTTTGTTACAGGAAATCTTCAAAATGTCCTCCGTTAGCGAGGATACATGCATTCACCCTCCGTCGCATGGAATCCCTGATGCGCTGATGCAGCCCTGGAGAATGGCGTATCGTATCACAGCCGTCCACAATACGAGCACGAAGAGTCTCTACATTTGGTACCGGGGTTCCGTAGACAAGAGCTTTCAAATGCCCCGATAAATGAAAGTCAAGAGAGTTGAGGTCAGGAGAGCGTGGAGGCCATGGAATTGGTCCGCCTCTACGAAACTAAAATGAGCTCTAACATGGAAATTAAGCGTTTCCGAATACATGTCCACATAACATCTTTTCTTTATTTGTGTGTGAGGAATGTTTCCTGAAAGTTTGGCCGTACCTTTTTGTAACACCCTGTACAACCCAGCCCCGCAGCCCCAAGGGGGAAGGAGGAGATTCGTGTTTAACGTCTCGTCGACAACGAGGTCATTAGCTCGGATTAGGGAGGGATGGAGGAGGAAATCAACCATCCCGGCATTTGCCTTTAACGATTCAGTAAAATCACGGAAAACCTGAATCAGGATAGGCAGACGCGGTTTTGAACCGTCGTCCTCCCGAATGCGAGTCCGTTGTACTAACCACTGCGCTACCTCGCTCAGTCCTCAAGGGGGCCAATGTGGTATGGAAGTCCTCCAGCTGTGAAGTAGTTTTGGGTTTGGAACTGCAGGCGTTCGGTTCGAAGGTACAGTTGCTTAAAGGTGGCATCGCAGCAGTGGACTTCTTATGGGGAGTAGGCGATGCAAGTGGGAATCGAGTGCTGAAATGGCCCAAACTGCCAGAAAGTTCTATAATATTGCAGAGAGAATTTTCTAAAATGATCCATAATTTTCAGAATGTTCCAGGATGTCCGACAATGTTCTGGAATGTTCCATAACCCAGCTGTTGTGGGGATGCGTTCCAGGTCAGAATGGTCTTTATAGCCAATGCCCAGAAGCATGCGTCGATATGGTTTCGGAAATCGATTACCGGATGAAGGAAAAGTGAAAGCGGTAGATGGTATTGTTGAATACTTAATTGGATTTACTGAAGAGAATTTTTGAGCGCGAAATACTATCAGTATTATGATTTTTGAATGTTCATTTATACGGTATTTTCAAAAGTTTTCACTGATTTGGAATATTCTCAGAAAAAAATGAAAACGGGGACCAAGTGAAAGTTACTCAGGTAGGTAGGAGTTATTTGTCAGTCCCCAACGCCGATGCCTGTGTCTGTGTGCCGTAGATGAATATGGGAAAATTTTCTGGATCTAAAAACTTGAATCTAAATCTTCGTGGTATTAGTTTCAAGGATCAAGCACTTGCGTGCTACGTGGCACCACATTCCAATTCGTATATTGTGCAATGCAAGGGATATCGTAGGGGACGCAGATTTTTTTTTTTTTTACCTCGTTGTATTAAATAACAGTCTTCAAAATGAAGAGCCCTCTATTTTTACCGGAAAGCGGCCAGCACATTCCAGCCAGTGTCTTACGTATTTTTCCGTAACAGTGGCCTTGACCGGTCTCCTGTTCTGACAAGACTGATACTGGCTGAAATATTCCGCCTCTAATGCTCGCTAAGCTAACGGATCCAGGTTTCTGGCTCATTCTATCAGTGGAAAAACGTAAGAGGTCAATAATCATGCTTAAAAGGAGCGAAGATTTACTCGTATTCAATAACGTATACAACTATTGCCTCTTCCGAAACTCTCATCACTTGTTATCACACATTTCATATTACAATAGTTCCTTTAGAATTGTACTTGCAGGTCTCTCCAAGAAGCTGAGACTAAAGTCTGTGAGAGACAGTTGCCATCCTATAAATTGCCTACGTTTGACAACACAAGTTGCTGTATACTGTAAGAAGGGACTACACGTATTTTGCTACATGCAGATCATGTATTTTTTCGGTGATAGGATACCGGTTTGAATATCGTCAGATTCTGCATTTGGAAGAATTCATTAATAGTTAGCGTTCCAATTGAATTAAATATTTTTGGTCTCCTTTATATCTCCTCTGAATTATGCATAACTTACACGGTTAGAATGATGAGATACTACGAATTAAGAAATTTTATTCACACCAAATCAAACGAACTTCAGGAATCACGTCATGGTATCTTAATTCTGTGTAGCGTGCCAGTGTTTGTTTGAAAGGTTAGAAATAGAATCTGAAATCCAAATGCTGTCAGTGGCGTGCGGGTTGAAGGTTTCGGTTGCACTGTTTCACTGAAAATTTGCAAATTATATCCAGGGTTTCTTCATTTATTTAGAGATAATACAATGAAAAATATATGAAACACTTAGCTCCAACTTGCGAAAGAAGTGTATATCAGTACACATGTTTACTGAAGTAGCAGTATACTCTAGAAATGTTAATGTAGGAAATTTGTTAAAAAAAAGTGAATGTTCGTAGAATTTACCCTTCGCCATGCTCTGTACAGTGGCGTGCGGAATGTAGAAACTCACTGGTCATTAATTACTTACATAAAAACGAATTCTCAATATACCATTTTTGAAATAGGATTAAAAAGTATAAAATAATTTATTCTAGCGCCATACTGATTTCTAACCGTCGAAATGTGTGATTGTGAATTGAAAGATTTAAAACGAGAAACGTGGGACGCATGCAATAGATAATAATGAGATGAACTGTCGATGCACAAATTAGTAAGTAGTGTAATAGTAAAGACATGAACTATTCATGCGCCAATTACACATTACAACATGATTTTTCATGTCTGCTTGGTGATCTAGACAAAAGCTAGGCACCACACAACGTATATCATACATGTGTTGAGGAACTGAGACAGTGAAATAATGGGAAGAGGAAATCAGTGTGTTTCGCAATTCCCATCGTTTGGAGAGAGCCCCAAGATTATGTATGTGATATTGTTCTCATGTGGTTAATGTTGAAGGTCACAACGCAAAAAGTAAGGAGGATATAAGAAAACCCTAATATTTCGTTGGCCCTATGCATAATGAATCTGTCCCCGTTCGAATTCTACGTACAATTTTTGAACATTAGTGATGAAAGAGTAGCTCAGAATGTGAATACAGTGATATGATGGTGATGATCACAAGCCGGAAGGAGATTCTGCACACCAGAATTGTGTAGTCAAAACGAACTAAATGATTTAACTCGCAACTTGAATCTGAGAAAAGATGACGGCGAATTACTTGGGTCAAGAGTGAAATCAAAAATGTTCCGCTAAACGGAGTTCATTCTGTTGATACAGGTACAGATAAAAGGAATTGTAAAAATTGTTTAAAGAAGAAGAACACATGGTTTTTTGTTGTTATGTTGATAGTTTATTGAATTTCTTTAAGGTCAATTACGATCCAAGTCAATAGGAGTTGTTTATAAACTCTTGAAAATATAGCCTGAAAGGTATACTTTCACGTAATGGAAATTTGTTTGGCTCAATACCTGTTGTCCATTCAGTACATGCAATATGAAGACCTCAAAGCTTTGTTGAAGTACGTGAACTATGAAAAACATTCTTGAACAATATGTGGATGTTTGAAAGCAGTTTTCATATTACTACTTAAACAATCCAGTTGCACGAAAATGACATGTTACATTTGTGAGTGGGACAACCGAGTCAAAGAAAAGAATAGGAAGGCAACTAATCGTTCGGAAAGAAAAACTCTACAACGTACTTCGCAGAATACGATAAATCAACCAATTTTTAAACCAAGCAAGGTACCATTACTTCCTCTTCACATGAGGCTTTGGTTAATGGAATTTCCCGCTGAAACATTTCCAAAAAATGGTTATTGCTTTCTGCACTTAGTAACAAGTTTGCAAAGTATCTTATGAGAAACTGAAAGAAGGGGTCCTTGCGGGGCCGCAGATCAGAAATTTAATGAAAGACAGTTTGTTTGGAAGTACAAGGAATTCAGTGGTATAAACGGCTTGGGTTTGGTTTAAAGCAGGGCTTCGCAACAAACGTGCTCGCGGAGCAAGCTGTGAGCAGCAAGGCGCGAGCACGGAGCAGCGCGAGCACGCTACCCCCACTACCTGACCAGAGCGGAGAGTGGGGAAAGTCACGTGGGGCACACAACAGCTGCCGCCAGTCAATGTAAATCCGCGGCCACCTGCAGGGATATCACTCACGAATTATTACTGCGACAAATGAAACAAATAAAGGAGAATGTACACATGCCACATAATTTTATTAGCTTAGTGTATGCCTCTACATTCGCATTAATTTGTGAACTGTTACACAATAAAAGGTGTCACTGAAGTGTGGGATTCTCGGTTATCTTGTACTTTTTGCGCTTTACAATTGCGTCTATGTTCGGAATAATTGCCCTTGTGCATTTTAGGCGCAGCGTGCAGTTTAAATTTCGATCAGACAATGCGTTTCTCAGGCGCGTCTTGTTACATTTCATTGCAGAGAACAGTTGTTCACAAACATACGTGGAACCGAACATTGATATTATTGTAGCCGCCAGTTTGTGCAAACGAGGAAATCTATCCTGAGGGAAGTGTCTGTAGAATTTCAAAATGTTTTTCTTGTTCTGAAATTTGTCTCTGTATTCTCTATCACATTGCAGGTCAATAATTTCTTGCTGCAGCTCAGGACAAATCTCTTAAATATTCGCTGAATATGGAGAGAACAGATCAAACACACTGTCTAGTGCTGTCAGATCTTGAAAGCGCTGATCAACTAAACTATGTGAATAACGTTCAGAGTCTTTGTGAACATCTTGCATGGATGATAATTTAGGAAAATGAGCTAGGTTTCCTGTTTCCAGCTGACTCACCCAAAGTGTCAATTTCATTTTAAAAGCTCGTATTCGATCTATGAAATGAGTAATTAGCAGATCTTTACCTTGTAGTAAAATGTTCAAAGCATTCAGATGGCTAGTTAAATCTGCTAAGAACGCGAGATCACATTCAAACGTGCGCGCGCATTTCCCCTCCCTCCCCTCCCTCCCTACTCCGCGACCTTGCACCTGTTCGCGAGCACGTGCCTGAGCAGACGCGAGTACTCGCGCTCAAAACCGGCCAGTTGTTAAGCCCTGGTTTACAGAAATAGTGGCCTACTTTTTAGACAACACAAACACCCAAATTATTAAACGATGGTTAAACAGTTTTACATAGCTTCATGAAATTAGGATGTAACATGAGTGTGAAGCTTCATTCACTACGTTAACATATTGATTTTTTCCACTGCGAATCTTGATGGACGATTCCATCAGGACATAAAGGAGATGGTAGTGAGATATTAGGGAAGGTGGAATGCTAATATTTTTAAAATGATAGCTGACCACTGTTTTATATTACAGAGAGATGGCACCAGTGAAAACAGACAATCAACGAGAGAGAAGTTTCATACCATGTCGGAAAGGACACGATTCGGTGAAATGCGCGAAGGAATGTTAAACTGCCGTACACATATTTTTGTAACAGTTATTAGCATTTTTAAGTGAACATACACGATTATCTTCTCTAATGCTGAAGTGTGAAGTGATTCTATACAAGGTTAAAAATAACTAATTTATTTTTAATGCAAAAAAAAGGATCCCAGTTACAAAAAGATGCGGCTTCAGCTGAAACTTCAGACATACTTTCTACAAGAATCTGACGTGATACGGAGAAAGCGGATCAGAATGAAAAATACCTTAAAAATCATCTTACACTCGTAAAACATCGTCCAATAGTTTTAAAATTCAGCATAGTGTTACGTATTGCATGTGCCCACGTCTTTCATTTTACATATTATAAGTATTTTCTAACACATTAAAATATCAGTATCACACATTTTCACAACTGTCTGTAGGGTGTTAAGTATCTATACTGGGCTACGAGGTATTAGAAAAGGCAGTGAAACGAAAGCCGAACACCCGCCACGACGGGAACATGTAATGATTGCATTCAGTAGTGACCACCACACGCGTTAAGACGTTTGTCCCATTGGGATACGAGGCGATCAATTCCTGTATCGCTGACGGATCCACAACCGCACCTACTACTGAACTTCCTCATCTGACTGAATCCGACTTCATCTCATGTCTTTCTTCAGGTCGCCAAAGATGTGAAAGTCTCACGGTGGAAGATCCGAGCTCTAAGGAGGATGTTGCAGTGTTTCGCAACCAAATCGCTGAAGAGTAGCCTTCGTCCGACAGAACTCTATGCGGTTTACTTTACGGCGCGTCGCTGTTTCTGCAGTCTCCTCATAGCGCTGCGAATTGATTGTGGTTCCACGCTTGATGAACTCCACGAGCTGACGGCCCCAGTAGTCGACGAAGGAGGTCATCATAACCATGCCGAAACTTGTGTGGACAGCTTTGGTTTTCTTCGGCGGAGGAACTGTGGGGTCTTTCCACTGTTGGCTTTGCCGTTTCCCCTCGGGCTGTCGGAATGCTGTCGGACGGAATCATCCCGTTGCGTGACAACGCCCGCCCCCAAACTCCCAATCGCACAAACGCTACGCCTCAGCGACTTGGTAGAGAATCACTGCAACATCCTCCGTACAGCCTGGATCTCTCACCATGTGATCTTCACATCTTTGGCGACCTGAAGAAAGACATGCTTTAACGTCGGTTTCAGTCGGACGAGGAAGTACAACATTGGGAGCGGTTGTGGATCCGTCAGTGACCGGCTGCGTTCTACAGTATAGGCGCTTGTCGTCTCGTCTCCCAGCCAGTGGGATAAAAGTCTTAACGCGTGTGAACATTACTTTTGAATGAAACCATTCCAGGGCGGGTTTTAGATTTTCATTTGACTGCCCTCATAATGGGGTTAATGTGCGAAACTTAGTTTCTTAGCTTTTCCAGTCTCCAAAAGATTGCAACATCTAAACGACTGCGACAACAGTATCTTCAGGAGTACCGCAGGGAACTGTGATAGGACCACTATTATTCTCTTTGTACTTAAACGATCTGCGGGTAGGTTGGGTAATAATTTGCAACTGTTGGCTGATGACGCTGCAGAGAGTATAGGAGGATACGGGATGACTAGGACTGTCTGTTTGGTCTAATGAATAGCAGCTTGCAATAAATTTAGAGAAAAGTAGTTTAATTCAGATGAGCGGGAAAAACAATCCTGTCATGTTCGATTACAGTACTAGCGGTGCGCTGCTTGACACAGTCATGTCGATTAGATATCGGGAAGTAATGCTACGAAGCGGTAGGGAATGGAATGAGCACGTTAGATAGGCAGCAGGGAAGGCGAATGGTCGACTTCGCTTTAGTGGGAGAATTGTAGGAATGTGTAATTGGTGTATATAGGAGACCGGCTATAGAACACAAGTGCGACCTATACGTGAGTACTGCTCGTGTGCTTTTGATACCCACCAGGTGGGACTAAACAGTTCAGAGGCGTGGTGCTAGATTTGTTACCGCCAGATTCGATCAGTACGCAATGTTGAGGAGGTGCTTCGTGAAGTCAAATGGGAATCCCTGGACAGAAGACGACGACGTTTTCGCGAAGCATTATTAAGAAGGTTTACAGGAGCGGCACATGGAGCTGACAGCAGAACGATTCTACTGCTGCCAGCGTACATTTCACGTAAGGATGGCGAAGACAGGAGAAGAGTGATTCGGAAGTACAGGGAAGAGAATGACTTGTAGTGGTACGAGGTAACGCCCGGCGTACGGTGGCATGCTGGGTACTCATACAGTTGGAGACGTAGAGAATAATGCTGTATGGCGTGACCCTTAAAATCTGCTTCGAGGAAGCCCTTCAGAAATGGAGAAAAGATTACAGCACACTGGGAATACCCACAGGAGACAGAATTTAGTACACTCCTCTTTTGACTGACCATCAGGTAGTTGTAATTGCAGATATGGGTGAGGCAAGATTAGTGATGTTGGCCGGTAAAATGTTCAGTGGGTAGGGCATTTGTAAATGATCATTTGCCCGGAGTTCTGCCCAAAACCTGGGCATTTATGAAATAAAGTACTTTTTAAAGATTTTATTGCTAGAATGTATAACTCACCAATTAAAATAAGGGATGGGACGATATTCACGATATTAGAAGTTAGTAAATGTTACATATGTTAGTAAATGTTACATATGTCGTTCATTGCCTATATTACTAAGAAAAACGGAAAGAAGAGAGAAGCAATTTCTTTTATACTAGAGTTCCAACTTTCTGTACCGAGCTGCTTATCATTTACGATGTCCTTTTTATCTTTCCCATCTCTAGTCTTCTCTTCTTCTTTGCTTCTCCTCTCTCTCTCTCTCTCTCTCTCTCTCTCTCTCACACACACACACACACACACACACACACACACACACACACACACACACACACCGCGTCGAATAGTTGTGTAGTGATAGCCGGTGTAATGGACATTATCCTTAGGTTATCGGTTTGTAATTTAACACACTTTACAACCCGTGTCAAAGCTCTGAATATTACCGAAGAATGATTATTGATATCAAAATTATTACTGAGTTTATTAAACAGCTGACATGTGTTTTTATTCTTAAGTGTTAAACTGTTTTTAATGATGGGAGAAAAATGGTTTACAGGCAGATGTAGTGACATTTGAGACAGACTATAGTTTCCTGTTGCCGCGCGGGGTAGCAGTGCTGTCTCAGGCGCGTTGCCACGGTTCGCGCGACTCCGCCCGTCGAAGTTTCGAGTCCTCTCTCGGGCATGAGTGTTTGTGTTTTGACCTTAGCGTAAGTTAGTTTAAGTAGTGTGTAAGCCTAGGTACCGATGACCGCAGCGGTTTGGTCCCATAGAACTTACCACAAATTTCCAATTTCTTTTCTGCTCCTTTCTTTATCTACTTTCGTATGACTGCACTGCTGTGGAGATAAAATGAGAACGCTGACATAAAAAAGATTTAATAACAAATAGTCGATGTGGAAGACGCTGGAATCATTCGATTCCTATACAAGTCGATTCGTAAAGAATCTGCGATTCTTGGACTCCTCTAATCGAAACCGGCACGTGACTCATCCCTAAATCATTGTGGATAAACTTTTTGTACTCTAATATTTTTTCAGCAGTATAGTATAGTATAGTATAGTAGAAATACTATCTACATTCTATCTAGTTAATATAAACTGTACTTTATTCCAGGAATTATTTGTAAACTTGAGTTTTATTTTCTTTTTTATTATGTACTACCCCAAGAAAGGTATAGTTACGTTTGCAGTGCAATTCACTTCCCCTAATAACTTTTCCCTAACTCTTAAGCAGCTTTTTCAACTTCGTTACCCAACCACTACAGAAAGAGTATTGCAAGACACCTTTTCGAACACAAAATATCAGTTTAAAATTTTTTTAGACGTGCCGCTTATCAGTTAATCCTTGAAATACATAAATGCCCGGCCATTCATGAATTTTGGGCATTTGCCCCAACGTATAAATGCCCAACCAGTTCACAACATTAGGCAAGATGCATACTGCGAAAGCCAAAGGAAGGGTAAGAAGAATGGCGACTGACAATTAACACGCAGAAAACTGAATATTTAGCAGCTGGAGAATCAAATTAGAACATATAGAGACGAAAATGATAAAATTGTATGAACGTGACGCTTTTAGGTACTTGGGATTATCTGGTTGGTTGGTTGGTCGGGGAAGGAGACCAGACAGCGAGGTCATCGGTCTCATCGGTTTAGGGAAGGACGGGGGAGGAAGTCGGCCGTGCCCTTTGAAAGGAACCATCCCGGCATTGGGATTATCTGTATCAGGAAAAAAGCAACAGAACAGTTGATACAAATAACAGAAGAGGCCAAGGTGAAAGAGCAGTAAGCAACTCAGAGAAGTTTGTGGCACGACTGTATAACAGAACAGACGAAGCAAATGATCTGTAAATGCACTGGGTTTCGATTGAAGCATTTTCGTTACATTCCAGATCTGATCAGACGAGTGTCGCTTGCAGAAGACGCCCAGTCCAGTACGACTGTCGCTCAGAGCCGCGACACTCCGCCGACGACCGACGTCGGCCGAAGACGGCCGATCTTTTCAAATCGGTACACCAGTACGGGCGCTGCTTCAGTGTCACCGATCTCATCTCCCGAACGAACAGACTTCGGACGACGTCCCCATACGCAAAACACGTCTTGTGAGAAATTTTCCGAGGATGAGAAATACAGTAACAGTGATACGTCTCCCAATTTGTAGTCTGAAATCGCTGCTTTATTGGAAACCACAAGTTTCGAAACGACTTAAAAATTTAATAATCCGACTGCGTGGTGAAAAGCACTTCCTCCGCAGCTTTTACGTGAAAACTCTAAAACCTGTTAAGAACACCAACGTTATTAACATTGTGCACCTTTATTCTTCATATCTACATATTTATTTCTCAGTATAGTCAAGCTGACGACGAATTCGTTTTTCCTAACAAGACACCAGTTTGTCGATACCGTCAGTGTAGAGTGGTTGACTTCCTTGACGGAGCCACACGGTGTGGCCGAGCAGTTCTAGGCGCTTCAGTCTGGAACCGCGCGACCGCTACGGTCGCAGGTTCGAATCCTGCCTCGGGCATGGATGTGTGTGATTTCCTTAAGTTAGTTAGGTTTAAGTAGTGCTAAGTTCTAGGGGACTGATGACCTCAGATGTTAAGTCCCATAGTGCTCAGAGCCATTTGAACCATTTGACGGAGCCACAACTACCGTCTGCTTGCACCGCTTCACCGTATCAAAGTGAAGTCCACGAAGGTGTTCTGTAAGTTTTGGAAACAGATGAAAATCGAATGCAGCCAAGTCGCGACTGTGTGGGGGATGACCGATGGCAGTGAAGTCAAGGCGTCGGACTGTTGCAGGCGTCGCGGCGCTCATGTGTGGTCTGGCATTGTCATGCTTAAGGAGAAGGTGCTCCATGTGTGAATGAACTCTTCGAACTTGAAGCTCGCATACAACACATTGTTTGTCACACACCAACATAGTTACCTTACACAGCGCCGTATTACACGCTACAATACAGAACTCCCTAGAGGCAGACAGCGACAGATATGTAGATATGGAGAATAGAGATGTAGAACGTTATTAACATATTGTTTTAGTAAAAAGGCTTTAAGAATTTTCATATAAAAGTTCACAGGAATTAGTTTTCAGCAAGGCCTTGCAATTATTTGAACCTCATATTGTATTACATTATGCATTTTCTGTGGTTGTGTAGCCTTTTCAGTCAGCTGTCTGTATACTTAACGCAGCATGTCATCTGCAACAGAGGCAAAATGCCTATCGGAAATTTTAGGCGTAGATTATAACCTAAAAAAAAGGCTCTGTGCACTGTGGGACTTAGCATCTGAGGTCATCAGTCCCCTAGAACTTAGAACTACTTAAACCTAACTAATCTAATGACATTACGCACATCCATGCCCGAGGCAGGAATCGAACCTGCGACCGAAGCGCCTAGAACCGCTCAGCCACACCGGCCGGCGATTATAACCTCACAAAATTATGTTTCCAAGTGAGGAACGTGCTATAGTGGAACTTTTTTTAGTTGCGGTAGGTGGGCATTACCTGTCTAGGAGTTAGTATTACTGCTCCGTGATGTTTCTGTGCTAGGTGGGTGATAGTTCTGTTGTTTGAGATGCTTTGCAAATGTACAGGTTGTATTAAAAAAGAATCATCAGATTAAAAAAATCGTAACTATTATGTTAGCTGAGATACGTGCGTCAACAACGTACTGTTGGAAAGAGCAAACTCTCTAGTTTTACATGGTTTCCGTTAGGTAGCAGTGCGCCTATTTCAGTTCTAATAAAAATGGTGTCGGGACAACAGAAAGCGTTTTGTGTTTTACGTTTTGCGCAGTGCGGGCAGTAACAACTGTTCAGCGTGACTTTTGTTCTAGGTAGATATGGTGTGGATCCTCCTACAGCACAGAGCATTAGACAATGGAATGAACAATTCCGAGAAACAGGTTGTGCCGGCCGAAGTGGCCGCGCGGTTCTGGCGCTGCAGTCTGGAACCGCGAGACCGCTACGGTCGCAGGTTCGAATCCTGCCTCGGGCATGGATGTGTGTGATGTCCTTAGGTTAGTTAGGTTTAACTAGTTCTAAGTTCTAGGGGACTAATGACCTCAGCAGTTGAGTCCCATAGTGCTCAGAGCCATTTTTTTTAGAAACAGGTTGTTTGTGTAAAGGCAGGTTACCGGGCCGTCCATTCCCCCAGTGTCTTAACACAGACGTCGAACACATCCGTCATACTTTCAAAAGGAGTCGGCAGAAATCCGTTCGCCGTTCAGCTAGACAGCTCACTTGGGGACTGATTCGAACGACTTGATTTACCAACAGGATGGAGCTCCGCCACACTGGCGTATGGAAAGGGGTGAATTTTTAAATCAAAGGACTACTGAACGACGGATCGGTCGCACTGTACCAAATGATTCAGCCTTACATTTCTGACCTCCAGGGCCACCGGACCTGCCTGTATGTGATTATTTCGTGAGGGGGTTTATAAAAGACTCTGTTTATGTGCCTCCTTTACCAGCAACAATGAATGAACTGAGACATCGTATAACAGCAGCTGTGTAAGCTGTGACCCAAGACATGCTCGCTGCAGTGTGGGAACAATTTGAATACCGCATTGACGTATGCCGTGCATCTCAAGGGGGCATACCTATGCAAAGGTATCTTTCTGAGTTTCCTGTTCATCAAAAAACAAAACTCACTGTATATGTTTATTAGTTTCAGAAATATAGACGTGCCAAATGGGACTGTACGTGTTTTAACTTCCCTCTGCTTTATATTTTGAGAATATCGCATTCTAAAATTTATGTTTGTCTTTCAGACGTATTCCGAATGAAACCATTGAAGGTTAATTGATGTGTGTCTGTTGTTCCTAATTTATCTGAAGTTGTGGAAATAGTTTGTAATCTTGCTTTTCAGTGTCACTGCGAATCGTCTCGAGTATGTAGCAGAGCCTTTATCTTATATATATTCGTAATACTTGTCTGGTTCTTACAGTAGCTAAGGCAAGAGTGTACGATACTCGCCATGTAATTTTAGAGAGAGGTACAGCTCACTCACGTGTACTCGGCGTCTTTTTAACAGCAAAAACCGCAGTGCACCTATCGTTTCCAGCCCAAGGAGGTTAAAATACACTACTGGCCATTAAAATTGCTACACCAAGAAGAAATGCAGATGATAAACGGGTATTCATTGGACAAATATATTATACTACAACTGACATGTGATTACGCTTTCACGCAATTTGGGTGCATAGATCCTGAGAAATCAGTACCCAGAACAACCACCTCTGGCCGTAATAACGGCCTTGATACGCTTGGGCATTGAGGCAAACAGAGCTTGGATGGCATGTACAGGTACAGCTGCCCATGCAGCTTCAACACGATACCACAGTTCATCAAGAGTAATGACTGGCGTATTGTGACGAGCCAGTTGCTCAGCCACCATTGACCAGACGTTTTCAATTGGTGAGAGATCTGGAGAATGTGCTGGCCAGGACAGCAGTCGGGCATTTTCTGTATCCAGAAAGGTCCGTACAGGACCTGCAACATGCGGTCGTGCATTACCCTGCCGAAATATAGGGTTTCGCAGGGATCGAATGAAGGGTAGAGCCACGGGTCGTTACACATCTGACATGTAACGTCCACTGTTCAAAGTGCCGTCAATGGGAACAAGAGGTGACCGAGACGTGTAACCAGTGGCACCCCATACCATCACGCCGGGTGATACGCCAGTATGGCGGTGACGAACACACGCTTCCAATGTGCGTTCACCGCGATGTCGCCAAACGCGGATGCGACCCTCGTGATGCTGTAAACAGAACCTGGATTCATCCGAAAAAATGACGTTTTGCCATTCGTGCACCCAGGTTCGTCGTTGAGTACACCATCGCAGGCGCTCCTGTCTGTGATGCAGCGTCAAGGGTAACAGCAGCCATGGTCTCCGAGCTGATAGTCCATGCTGCTGGAAACGTCGTCGAACTGTTCGTGCAAATGGTTGTTGTCTTGCCATCGTCCCCACCTGTTGAGTCAGGGATCGAGACGTGGCTGCACGATCCGTTACAGCCATGCGGATAAGATGCCTGTCATCTCGACTGCTAGTGATACGAGGCCGTTGGGATCCTGCACGGCGTTCGGTATTACCCTCCTGAACCCACCGATTCCATATTCTGCTAACAGTCTTTGGATCTCCACCAATGCAAGCAGCAATATCGCGACACGACAAACCGCAATCGCGATAGACTACAATCCGACCATTATCAAAGTCGGAAACGTGATGGTACGCATTTCTCCTCCTTACACGCGGCATCTCAACAACGTTTCACCAGGTAACGCCGGTGAACTGCTGTTTGTGTATGAGAAATCGGTTGGAAACTTTCCTGATGTCAGTACGTTGTAGGTGTCGCCACCGGCGCCAACCTTGTGTGAATGCTCTGAAAAGCTAATCATTTGCGTATCACAGCATCTTCTTCCTGTCGGTTAAATTTCGCGTCTGTAGCACGTCATCTTCGTGGTGTAGCAATTTTAATGGCCAGTAGTGTATATTGGTACCTCCGTGGTGGAATAGATTCTAACTCCCTTGATCCCGCCAAAAAGCGACGGAGGAGACCGGACGCACCGTGACCAGGCTGTCGGCCGATGTTATCGGGCGACCTCTGGCGACCGCTGACGGTGCCGCTGTGAACGCAGCCCAAGTTCCACGACACTTGGTGCCGCCGCGGCCTCCTCCTCGGCTCCGTGGGACCGCCGACTTCCGGCCGCGTCGTGTCCGCCGTGAGAGCAGCCGGGCTGGCCGCGATTACCCGCTGACGTCACCGTCTATTACTTCTATTGAGAAGGCGGCGCCGCGCCGTCTTTTTATCAGGAAGTGCCGCTGTCGCTGCCGCCGCGCCCGGGCGCCCATTTTCCTCGTGACGATCAGCCGGCGTGCCCCGCATATCAAGTCCGCCCCCGCGGGGGCGCTGACGCCGGAGGCTTCGCGTGGGCGGCGCGCGGCCGCAGCCGGCGCCTACTGTGCTCGCCACAGATGGCGCCCCGAACGACCGCACTTAAGCCACTGGTGACGCACTTCCGGGCGCAGGCTACACGATACTGCGCCGGAAGTGACCTTACAGGACAGTGAGATCCCGATTATCTGACGTAAGGATTATCCATGGATACATCGGTGGAAAAAGTACGGAATGAAACCCACAGTGTATAATCTTCTTCTTTCTTATATATATTGTGTACATATACACTGACGGGAAAAAAATCGCAACACCAAAAAAAAAAAAAAAAAAAAAAAAAAAAAAAAAAAAAAAAAAAAAAAAAAAAAAAAAAATTATGTAGAGTATTCAAATTTCAGGAATACGTTTGTCTATTTTTTATATTTAAGTGCTTAACATTGTAAGATCACGGGTTACTGTAACTGAGAGATAAGCCATTGGAAATGTGAAATGCAGGTACATTAATAAGGGGTGTAACCGCCAGAATGTCGAATGCAAGCATGTAAACGTAGATGCGTTGATTTTTTACAGGTGCCGGATGTCAGTTTGTGGGATGGAATTCCATGCCTGTTGCATTTGGTTGGTCAGTACAGGGACGGTTAACACCGTTTGGCCGGCCGGTGTGGCCGAGCGGTTCTAGGCGCTTTAGTCTGGAACCACGCGACCGCTACGGTCGCAGGTTCGAATCCTGCCTCGGGCATGGATGTGTGTGATGTCCTTTGGTTTGTTAAGTTTAAGTAGTTCTAAGCTCTAGGGGACTGATGACCTCAGAAGTTAAGTCCCATAGTGCTCAGAGCCATTTGAACCATTTTTTTGGAATGCTGTTCGTGAATGGCAGCACAACAGGTCGAATCACCAGACTGACGTACAGATTTGCAGTCAGAGTGCGTGGGATAACCACAAGAGTGCTCCTGCTGTCACACGAAATCGCACCCCAGACCATAACTCCAGCTGTAGGTTCAGTGTGTCTAGAACGCAGACAGGTTGGTTGCAGGCCCTCTACTAGCACCGTTGTTACCAACACACGGTCATCTCTAGCACCAAGGGACAGCCACTTTTCATCAGAAAACACAACGGACCTCCACCCTGCCCTCCAATAAGCTCTCGGTTGACACTCCTGAGGTCGCAAATGGCGGTGGTTTGGAGCCAGTATGGGGCGTCTGGCTGGGAACTATCTTTGAAGTAACCTGTTGTGACAGTTCGTTGTAGCACTGTGGTGCCAACTACTGGTAAAACTGCAGCTGCAGTACGGTGCAACAGGTTTACCAAAGAGACTGCTTACACTACGCTTGTCCACCGTATTCTGGAGTACTGCTGAGCGGTGTGGGATCCGCATAAGGTGGGACTGACGGATGACATCGAAAAAGTACAAAGAAGGGCAGCTCGTTTTGTATTATAGCGAAATAGTGGAGATAGTGTCACAGACATGATACATGAATTGGAGTGGCAATCATTAAAAGAAAGGCGTATTTAGTTGCGACGGGATCTTCTCATGAAATTTCAATCACCAGTTTTCTCCTCCGATTGCGAAAACATTCTGTTGGCACCCAACTACATAGGGAGAAATGATCATCACGATAAAATAAGAGAAATCGGGGCTCGCGCGGAAAAATTTAATTGCTCGTTTTTCCCGCGTGCCTGGGCACAGGCGATAGGCGCAAGGTCGTCCGACTACAGCGGCAAGGTGACATGAGGCACTGCACGCTGACTCCAGAGCGAGGCCGCTGTGAAGTTCCGCTACAGGGAGGCCTATGCGAACTACTACCGACAAGCTAGGTGACCTGTCATGCGGGACGCATCAGATGTTAAGCAGATAAAATGGATCTTTTTGGTACAGAGTGAACGTTTAAGGAGCGTGAGAGGAAACATGGGAAAATATGACATAGTAAATGTAGGTCGCGCCTTACTGATGCTTGGAGTTGGGCAGCTGGCAAGTGCCAGTAGCTCACGCTGAATTCCATTGCAGTCTGGCAGATGAGGCGGCGCATTTCCCATCATTGCCACGAGATGTCACTCCAGACGTCAGTTGGATATGGAATAGACAACATCCATGCCTCCTGAGAACTTTAGTGGCGCTACTTAAATCATTTTGTTCTTCTTCTGTCATCAGATTGGTTAGCAGCAGCTCGCAATGCATTTCTGTCTTCTTCTCATGAGAACGGTATATGTGGTGCGTCTGGTATCCTCCATGACCCGGTTAATGTATTCTAGTCTTGGTCTGCTTTTGAGTCTTGCCCTTCTACTGCTCCTTTAATGATACTTTTGATGATACCATCATGTCTAAGGAGATGGCCGCCCCATGTGTCCCTTCTGTGTTTGATGAGCTTCGGAAGATGAGGCTTATCTTCCTCCACTGTAGGAGCACTTCTTCGTTTGATATAATTGGTAGTCAAATGAAAATTGAACGAACAACGAAATGGTTTCATCAGAAGTTATCACTTCACGCATTGGGACATTTATTCCATTGAGAGACGAGATGATCAGTTACTCTTTGTAGAGAGCAGTCGGCCGCTGACTGACTGACAACCGCACCCACTCTTCCACGTCCTCCACCGACTGAAACCGACGTCGACCTGACGTGTTGTCACCATTTCGAGCTCGAGGGGAAATGGTAAATCCAACAGTGGAAACATCCCACATCTCACCCGCCAAAGAAACCGAAAGCTGTTCACACAAGCTCCAGAAAGGTCATTATGACCTTCTCCTTCGACTTCAGGGGCCCTCTGCTCGTCGAATATCTCGAGCGTGGAACCACAATCAGTGTGCAGAGCTATGAAGACACTTTGCAGAAAACGCGACGCACCATAAAGTCGAAACGCCCAGGAATGCTGTTGGACGAGATCATCGTGATGCACGACAACGCATGCCTCCACACTGTCAATGGGACGATGGCTACGCTTCAGTGGTTTGGTTGGGGAACACTGAAACATCCTCAGTAGAGTCCGGATCTTTCACCACGTGATTTTTACATCGTTGACGACCCGAAGAAAGACATTCATGAACGTCGGTTTCAGTCGGACGCGGAAGTGCAAGAGTGGATGCAGTTGTTGATCCATAAGTGGCCGACCGCGTTCTACGGAATAGGAATTGATTGTCTCGTCTCCCAGTGCGACAAATGTCTTAACGCGTCTAATGACTGCTTTTGAGTAGATTCATTCCGTGCTCCCGTTGTGGCTGGTGTTCGGTTTTCATTGGACTGTCCCTTATATCTTGTCCACACAGGAAATCTTGAACACTGCAGTAGCACCACATCTTTAGCGCTGTTATAAGTCGTTTAAGCTATGTGAAGCTGATAGTATTCAGCTACTTAACTTTATTGTCTAAATTTTGATCGTAACTCTGTGCAGTGGATCGTAAACAAAACTAGTGTCTTATATACTGCTCCCCTTGCAAAGATGGAGCGAGGCGCTATCTCCATTATAATAGAACGAATGTTATCGCTAACACACAGATTTCAGGCTGTGAAGACGTAGATGAAGATGTGCTACTACATTTATTTTGTTAGGGATGTAAGTCATAAATTAAAATACAAACACTTGCTACCAGATTTTCCTTATGCCCCCAAGACGAGACTGAGAGGGAAATCACGTATCACCATCCCTTTTGTACATGTCCACTTGTGGGACAGGTTAATTTCACTGGGAGGTCTCTCAGACTGTGATTATTGGTGGTCACCAAAATAGCGGCGACCGTTAGAAAGGCTGCCTGTGTTCAGGAAGACCGCCAGGAGCGCAGAGATACATTCCTAACAAGGGAACCTCCCCATCGCACACCCCTCAGATTTACTTATAAGTTGGCACGGTGGATAGGCCTTGACAAACTGAACACAGATCAATCGAGAAAACAGGAAGAAGTTGTGTGGAACTATGAAAAAATAAGCAAAATATACAAACTGAATAGTCCATGGGCAACATAAGGAACATCAAGGAGATTGTAAGCTCAGTAGTGCCGTGGTTCCGTGGTTAGCGTGAGGAGCTGTGGAGCGAGAGGTCCTTGGTTCAAGTCTTCCCTCGAGTGAAAATTTTAAGCCGACCGTTGTGGCCGTGCGGTTAAAGGCGCTTCAGTCTGGAACCGCGTGACCGCTGCGGTCGCAGGTTCGAATCCTGCCTCGGGCATGGATGTGTGTGATGTCCTTAGGTCAGTTAGGTTTAATTAGTTCTAAGTTCTAGGCGACTGATGACCTCAGAAGTTAAGTCGCATAGTGCTCAGAGCCATTTGAAAATTTTAATTTTTTATTTTCAGACAATTATCAGAGTTCAGGCACTCACACATAATCAACATCGCCCTCCAAAATTCCAGGACATGTTCAGATTTGCTTGGACATATGCAGGATTTGACGGTCTACACACGGAAAAATTTGAAAACGTTAAAAACATATGTTTTGACAGAGCACAGAGAAAACTGTGCGACTGTGAAACTGTTGCATTCATTTGTTGCAGTTTATGTGACACACTCTTATGTTTTCATCACTTTTTTGGAAGTGATTATTACATCCACAAGAAAACCTAAATCGGGCAAGGTAGAAGAATCTTTTTACACATTCGCCAAGTGTGCAAGGTAGGTGGGTCGACAACATATTCCTGTCATGTGACGCACATGCCGTCACCAGTGTCGTATAGAATATATCAGACGTGTTTTCCTGTGGAGGAATCGGTTGACCTATGACCTTCCGATCAAATGTTTTAGGTTCCCATGGGAGAGGTACGTCCTTTCGTCTATTAATCACACGGTTTTGCGGTGCGGTCGCAACACACAGACAGTAAACTTATTACAGTGAACAGACACGTCAATGAACGAATGGACAGATCATAACTTTGCAAAAATAGTAATTAAACTTTTCGCTCGAGGGAAGGCTTGAACCAAGGACCTTTCGCTCAGCAGCTGCTCACGCTAACCACAAGACCACGGCCCACTTATGCTCACTTCCTCCTTGATATTGCCTATGTTACCCATGGACTACTCAGTTTGTATATTTTGCTTATTTTTTCATAGTTCCACACAACTTCTTCCTGTTTTCTCGATTGATCTGTGTTCAGTTTTACAAGGCCTATCCACTGTGACAAATTATAAATCTGAGGGGAGTGCGATGGGGAGGTTGCCTTGTAAGAGGTGGTTGGCTATTAGAAACAGCAAGATAACGGCATCCCAACAGATCTGGAGATGCCCCTCAGAAGTAGCTTACTATATGGACATAGCTTGTTCTACAAACGACCATTCAGGGTGGTAATAGAAAATTGTGAGTACACTGTCAGCTTTTCTCTTAAAGGGATCGAGTTTTTCATTAGGACCCAGCAGGGTAACTCAGTGTGACTTTTGTCAGTGTTCTCGAGCTTCCGCATAGTGTCCCATCACAAAGAACATAGCTGAGGGTGCCATGTTGGCCCAAACCTGTCCCTAATGCCTCAGGCACTCACAGGAGTGGTGAGAGTATCTGAAAATCAAGTCCAGCGTCTACTTTTACGATACGTAAAAGATGCACGTCAATCACGCCATCTGAAGACAACGGCGGGCCGCCATCTGTATACTACTGCATACATAACCAAATACTGTCATATACATAACCATTTATATGATTGGTTCGCATCACTTCTTACACAAACAGTGACTTTATCTAATACGTATAATTACAACAATGTGTTCCCAAAAGAATTAAGTCCTCTCTTTCGGGTAGGCAATCGAAACTGAGAAAAAAAACTGCAAGGACGAAGTGAAAGGCCATCAGATCTATGGCGGGCCGCCTGCGATCAGCGGGCTACGGTCTGTGCATCCCTGTTCTGTCCGCCCCGGTAGCTGAGTGGTCAGCGTGTCAGACTGTCAATCCTAAGGGCTCGAAACTTCCTGCAGATTCCACTGCAGACAGCGATCGCCAGAGTCCTCCCCAGCCTGTGACCCCCAGCACCGCCACCAGCCACCTCACCACACTCACCACAAGAATAACGTGTGCAGTGATAGTGAACAAGTGCAACACAAAAGATAAAGAGCTTTCTCTTCTCGCATCAAATAGTGAAGTATAGTAGTATAAAGTGTTTCTTCCTAGTGGAATCAGTGACACAAAGTGCTCCTTAGTGAAAAGTGCCAACTACTCATTATTATTAGATATTTTGATTTCCTTTACTTAGTGCCTATAAAATTCTATTGATTACTCACACTATCCCTTATGCTTCTCTTATGTAATATGACAAAATTTTCTCTCTTCTTCAATTAGGTATATTCTGTAGTATATGTAAAAAAAAAAAAAAAAAGTTTCTTCCACTTCTGCTCCACCTATTATGGTGACGGTCCTTCATACTGTCCCACTAAACAGTGTAACTAGAGGAAGAGATCAAACCAGGATACACAATGTGCCTGTGTCATCACAAGTGCATCACATACAGAAACATAAACTCAAATCAATGCAACGATGCCAAATATAAACTGTTATGCCTGTCCTGCAATGTCTACCCCCCTCAAAAAAAAAGGGAACAAATGGCCATGTAAAAGGGTTTAAGGAACAAACAATAAGAGAAAAACGAAAACATATAAAATGACAATAATATTAGCCATCACTAGGATAATAGATTAATAGAATAAAATGTCTTTTTTTAAATGTATCGTTGTTAAAATATTTAAATAAATGTATATGGTTACAAAAAAAAAAAAAAAAAGGTTCGATTCCCGGCTGGGTCGGAGATTTTCTCCGCTCAGGGACTGGGTGTTGTGTTGTCCTAATCATCATCATTTCATGCCCATCGACGCGCAGGTCGCCGAAGTGGCGTCAAATCGAAAGACCTGCACCAGGCGAACGGTCTACCCGACGGGAGGCCCTAGCCACACGACATTTCCATTTTCCATCCCTGTTCTAATCTGAACATTTCATTGTACACAGTGTTAATAAATGTTTATTACTTGTTTCTGTTTGTGTTGCGCATTTTGCTTGTTTTCGATATAACGCTCTGTGAGCACGTCTATTGGTAGTGTGCTAGCCAGCTACCTTCTATAGCAACAACTATTCCGTTTATTTGACACCACAACGGTCGTCAAGCCACAGCCACTAAACCAATGAAATTTTTAAAAGGTTACGTAACTACTTTCGACGCACTGAATCGTCATTTTCAAATGTGATTACATTTGAAAATGACGACTCAGTGCGTCGAAACTAGTTATGTAACCTTCTAAAAATTTCATTGTTTTAGTGGCTGTGGCTTGATGACCGTTTTTGGTGTCAAATAGACATTTTAAATTTCGTTCAGTCACTCTCCTTGAAGATAATTATGATGAAATACAAAAACAATTACTCTGTAGAAGGGGTTCGCTTCCCACTACCTTGGATGTTGGGCATCAGCCTTGTTTTGCAGAATACAACCCAAGCGCTATCGCTTAAAGAACAACTGTGTTCGAAGTGGAAAATCTGTAAGGAAAGAACTTTATAGATAGGTTGGAATTCAGGTAGATCTGAAAATCTACCCTTTTCATCATTGGGAAAAGTTTACAATCGCGATGTTTCAGAAACGTTATTACGAGGTCACTCCAAAAGAAATGCACACTATATTTTTTTTAAATCCATCTTTTATCCTACATGTTTGAAAGTTTTGCAGTGTGTAGATACATCGTTTAGGGACAATATTTTCATTTCTACACATAATTTCCATCCCTCTCAACTGCCTTACGCCATCTTGGGACCAGCGCCTGTATGCCCGCGCAGTAAAATCCTGGACCAACCTGTTGGAGCCACTGTTTGGCAGCGTGCACAAGGGAGTCATCATCTTCAAACCTTGTTCCACGAAGAGAGCCTTTCAGTTTCCCAAAGAGATGATAGTCACATGGAGCCAGGTCAGGAGAGTAAGGCGGGTGTTTCACTGGTGTGAATCCGAATTTTGTGATGGCTACCATGGTTTTTTGACTGACATGTGGCCGTGGATTGTCGTGGAACAGCAAAACATCCTGCTTTTGCCGATGTAGTCGAACACGACTCAGTCGAGCTTGAAGTTTCTTCAGTGTCGTCACATATGCATCAGAATTTATGGTGGTTCCACTTGGCATGATGTCCACAAGCAAGAGTTCTTCGGAATCGGAAAACACCGTAGCCATTACTTTTGCAGCAGAAGTTATGGTTCTGAATTTTTTTTTTTTTTTTTTTTTTTTTTTTTCTTGGGTGAATTTGCATGGTGCCACTGCATCTTCGTCTCTGCTGGATGGCTCCATCACCTGTCACAATTCTTCCAAGAAATTCATCTCCACAATTCCCATATTGTTCCAAAAGTTCGTTGCCTACCGTTTCTTTTTTTTTTTTTTTTTAGCCACTGTCATCATCCTGGAAACCCACCTAGCACAAACGTTTCTTAACATCGACACTTTCAGTATTCTTCAAACACTTCTTTCCCCTGTCCCAGCGTAGCGTGACAATTCGTTCACTGTGATGCGTCTGTCAGCAGTCACCAATTCGTTAACTCTCTGCATATTGTCTGGGAAGTGTGCAGTACGAGGCCTGCCGCTGCGAGGACAATCTTCAATATTGCCGTGCCCACTTTCATCACGTAACCTGCTTGCCCACCGACTAACTGTGCTGCGATCGACAGCAGCATCTCCATACACCTTTTTCAACTTCTTGTGGATGTTTCCCAGTGTCTCGTTTTCACAGCACAGAAATTCTATGACAGCACGTTGCTTCTGACGAACGTCACGTGTAGCAGCCATCTTGAAGACCTGCTGTGACAGCGCCACTCACGGGAACAGGTTGAACTAAGTTTGAAAACAAGCGGGAAGGATGTATCTTCACACTGTAAAACTTTCACGCATGCAGAATGAAAACTGTATTTTTACAAAAATAGTGTGCATTTCTTTTGGAGTGACCCTCGTACATTGCCAGTCGTAAAGACGGCGTAGAAGAAACTCACGGATGGATACAGCTTGTTTTCGTGTGCGTCGTTTAACGTGAAGAAGCACTTTCGTTCTCTCAGTTTCGTGTTAACATTTTTCACTGAATTTCGGAAGTACAGAGTGAGGCGGATGAGTGTTTCGGCTGTGCAGCGCAGCGACATCGTCAGTTACCACCAGCGGGCGAGCGGAGCGGCGCGCGTGCCCGGCCGGCTCGGTCGACTTTACGGCGGTTTTACGGCAGGTCGCGGCCGCTGCGCCGTTAACCTTGGCGGCGCGCTCCACGTGCAACGGGGCCGGCTCAGCTGTGACCACTTTCTCCCGAGGGCGTGGCGCGCCGCAGACGCCGGAACGTCCGGCTCGGCGACGCCGCGCCACGCCTGGCCCCGCGGGCTCGCGCTACGCAACCGCACGCACTGATCGCCGCCGCTGACAGCACAGAGGTCGCCCTCGTCCGTGCACACTTAGAGGACCTGGATACAGATGGGGAGAGATTGGCTAACGCCGCTACGGCGAGTACGTTTCGTCTAAACTACAGCGGAATGTACGAACGGATGATAGTAGAGTGCAAAATGCTCTCTAATACCTCTGTCACTGAACGAAAAAAAAGACGACATTTCGAAAAATACGCAAGTAAACGTTTTTTGAACTATTGGATGCTTACTAGACCAATCATGCATCATGGTAGCGTTATTCACGCTTATACACTGAAGAGCCAAAGAAACTGGTGCACCCGCCTAATATCGTGTAGGGCCCCCGCGAAAACGCGGAAGTGCCGCAACACGACGTGGCGTGGACTCGACCATGTCTGAAGTAGTGCTGGAGAGAATTAGCACCATGAATCCTGCAGAGCTGTCCATAAATCCGTAAGAGTACGAGGGATTGGAGCACAGCACGTTGCAAGGCACCTCAGATATGCTCAATAATGTTCATGTCTGCGGTGTTTCGTAGCCAGCGGAGGTATTTAAACTCTCAGTTTCTGGAGCCACTCCGGCCGGAGTGGCCGTGCTGTTCTAGGCACTACAGTCTGGAGCCGAGCGACCGCTACGGTTTGGCGGCCGGGGTGGTCTAGCGGTTCAGGCGCTCAGTCCGGAACCGCACGACTGCTACGGTCGCAGGTTCGAATCCTGCCTCGGGCATGGGCAGGTTCGAATCCTGCCTCGGGCATTGATGTGTGTGCTGTCCTTAGGTTAGTTAGGTTTAATTAGTTCTAAGTTCTAGGCGACTGATGACCTCACAAGTTAAGTCGCATAGTGCTCAGAGGCATTTGAACCATTATGGAGCCACTCTGTAGTAATTCTAGACGTGTGGGGTATCGCATTGTCCTGCTAGAATTGCCCAAGTCCGTCGGCATGCACAACGGACATGAATGGATTCAAGTGATCAGACAAGATACTTACTAACGTGTCACCGGTGAGAGTCATATATAGACGTATCAGGGTCCCATATCATTCCAACTGCACACACCCCACATCATTACAGCTTGAATTAATTAATAGAGATAGCAGTTTCAGCTTGGATAAGTCATGGAATCTGGCGCTTTCTGTAACAAAGTTAGAAAGATGTCGCGACAGTGCAGTTAAGATTGATACAGCGACATCCCAGCGTGGATCGACTGCGCAACTACAGATATAATTCATGCACACCGTACTTCTTTGCCGCCGATCAACGTCCCCGGCTAAGAAGGAAAAAAAAGAAGAGGTGGAGGAAGAAGCAGCTCAATTTAATGGAACAAATCTACATCAAATTGCAAAGTAATGTAACACGTCACAAACTCGTTCCCGAGATAAAATTCTTACATTCGGGACGAGCTTGTTCTATAAAACAAACTGCAGTTAAATAAAATTGATTCTTCTGTGGGGAGAAGGCTTCCCCCTCCAACGATCTCCTGCATAAGGGTTCCGGATTTAAGGGTTACGTGTCTGGCCGGTTGCTTACACACGAGAGAATGTTGGATAATTATGGATTATTACTTTTCAATTCTAATGATTTCCGAAAACTGCCACCGTTCCACTTGAGGCAGGTAGTTATGAAAATATAACCCAGCAATTTTCGTTCCTCCGTGCAGAGGGTAGGCCTACCGTGGCGAACGTTCTCACGTGTGCGGCGACTGATGGCAGTCCCAAACACTCCAGGGCGCGTCGACCAGTCCTGAGCGAACAATAGACACGCACCGACGGCGTGACTCCCTCTATGTTTACTGATTCTGTACCACAATTGATTGTCGAGGTAGCAGTCTCCGATTTTTCATCAGAATTCCTCCCTAAATGTACCTCGTCCGTCCCATCATTCGTTGAATACGATATTCATGGTATTATACTGTCCAGTCACATTAATGTGAACAACTGGCAAAGGCCTGAATAAGCACCATTTGCAACGCGGACCGTTGCCAGACGTGCAGGAAGAGGAGATCCAGTGATGTTGCGGTAGGTACAGACAGGAATGTGGAGCCGTGTCGACTCCAGTGACTTAGCCAGCTGTGATAAATTTCTCGGTTGAGGATCCGCGGCGATCGAGTTGGTCTCAAAGCTTCTTGATTGGATTTAAATCCGGGGAGTTTGGTGGCCAGTGAAGTGCGATAAACTCTTCCTGGTGTTCTTCGAATCACGCACCTACGCTGCAATCTGTGTGACACGTTGCATTGTCCTACTGGTAAATAACATCGTATCGAGGAAACACAAACTGCTTGTAGGGATCAACATGTTCCCCATGGATAGATGCATACTTACGTTGATTCACTGTGCCCTCCAGAATGACAATTGTTGCAGAGTGTTTGCTTTCAGAAGTTTCGCGTCATACTCGCCAACGGCCATCTGTCTGATGGTACATAAAGAGTGATGCATCTGAGAAGGCCACGTGGTAGACGTCCAGTTTCGGTATTGGCGCACAAGTTCCAGTCTTCGTGGCGTGGGTGCATGAACCAGGTGCCTGCTGCGGAGGCACAGACGCAGCAACGTTCGCTGAACAGGGTTGAGGAGACACTGTTGGTAGCTCCTTAGTTCATCTGGGCGGTCAGCTGCTGGACAGTTGCGTGTTTATACGCCCGTGCACATCACCGCAGCCTTCGTTCACCCCTGTCATGTCAGGTCTGTGGTACACACCAGTTGCATCAGCACTGTTTTGGGATAGTGCCATTTGGCCACGCACCGTATACTTTAATCAAGACGGCAACCGAATGTTTACGAGCCGTATCGTTTCGGAAATGCTTCCATCCTTGACCCTAAAGCCAATGATCATGCCGTTTTGGACACGAGATAAATCGCTCCGTTCCCGCATTACAGTGACTGCACTCTGTGTGCACTTCCCGCCGACACACTTTATTTACTCTCCACTGCTAGTGAATCATGGATAGGAGGATATAAACATACAGAGAATATACAAGGGGGGGTAGTCACCAGGTTATAATTATCATCTCAAAAAAAAATGAAGTTACGTAAGTGTGTTTTATGCGTTTGCAAATGTATATCTGCAGCCCTGATGCGTAGTAAAAATCAACGCTCAGAGTAACGTAGCACGCGCTAGGGCAGCCAAAACAACATGGCGCAATCCATTGATAAAGTGGACGACCAAAGAAGTCGTCTTGGTCGGCCTTCCACAGCTGCAACATTTCCACTTTTGATGAAAACGGATTACCACACGATACTCGACTTATCAATGGGTCGCGGTGTTTTATTATGGCTGCCCTAGCGGCGTGCTACGATACTCCGCCGCGTGAATTTTCCCGGGTACCACGGCTGCAGATATATGCCTGCAAACAAGCAAAAAACAGTTACGTAGCTTTGTTTTTTCGAGTTGATAATTACAACTTTATGACTATTATTCGCACAGGCAGAGTCAGAGACAAAGATTATGCTGCACGTTAGCAAATATGCGCTTGGTAGTTTGTTTGCCAGCAACGTTTGACTGCAAGTAAATCAGGCACCCGCTTCTTTGAAGTTACTTAATGCCAGACGTTTGATAGCTCCATATATACTTCGTTCCGTTTATTCTCCGTCATTTAGCTCTACAGCCTTACTCCGCAATGTGCTTTGTACCACTGCTAGTCATTGCCCATTCGATCCATTCACAAATAGAAAAACGACTGTCTGTATACCTCCGCACACCTCCTAATTTTTCCTATCTTCGGAGTCCTTACGAGAAAGGCATGTTGATGACAGCAGAATCATTTTGCAGTCAGTTTCAAATAAAAGTTTTCCTAATTTTTCAAGAGTGTTCCGCCAAAAGAATGTCGCCTTCACTCCGGAGTTTCCCACATGAGTTAACGAAGCATCTCCTTAAGACTCACGGGTTTAGCGGACGTGCCAGTAACAAATCTACCGGTCCGGCTCTGAATTGCTTTGATGTCGTCCTTTAATCCGACTTTGTCGAGATCCCAAACGCTCTAGCAGAACTAAAGAATGGGTCACACTAGTGTTCTATACGAGGCCGTCTTGACAGGTGGACCACACTTTCCTAAAATTCTTCCAATAAACCGAAGTCGACCATTCGCCATCGCTACTACCGATATTACGTGCTCGTTCCATTTTATATCGCCTTGCAACATTACTTCTAGATGTCTAATCGAAGTGATGGTGCCAAGCAGTACGCTATCAATGCTTATTCGAACATTACGAGATTGTTTTTCCTACTCGTCTGCGTTAACTCATTCTTTTTCTACATTTTGAGCAGGCGACCATTCTTCACCCCACTAAAAATGTTGTCTTAGTCATCCTGTATCCTCTTACACTCACTCAGCACCGACCTTTTCCAATAGACCACACCACCATCAGCAAACTGCCGGTCATCGCTACCTATCCTGCCTGTCTGATCATTTATGTAGATAGAGAGTAATAGTGGTCCTATCACATTTCACTGGATACTCCTAACGATACGCTTGTCTATGGTGAAAAGTCGCCCTCGAGGACAACGTACTGCATTCTATTTCTTAAGAAGTCTTCAAGCCAGTCACATATCTGGGAACATATTCCGGATGCTCGTACGTTCGTCACCAGTATTCAGTAGAGCACCGTGTCAAACACTTTCCGGAAATCTAGGAGTATGGAGTCTTCCTGTTGCCCTTCATCCATGGTACTCAGAACATCATGTGAGGCAGCGGCAAGCTGAGTGCCGCCCGAACGATGCTTTCTGAACACGTGCTGATTTGTGGACAGTACCTATTCTACCTCAAGGAAATTTTATATGAGCCTATTTCAGACGGAAACGCAGAAAACTCAACAAATTTATCTGTCCGTACATTTTTAACGGTTATACTTCTGACCAGTGTAATAATACTCGAGCTCCAAAAAAATGGTTCAAATGGCTCTGAGCACTATGGGACATAACATCGGAGGTCATCAGTCCCCTAGAACTTAGAACTACTTAAACCTAACTAACCTAAGGACATCACACACATCCATGCCCGATGCAGGATTCGAACCTGCGACTGTAGCGGTCGCGCGGTTCCAGACTGTAGCGCCTAGAACCGCTCCGCCACCACGGCCGGCATTCGAGCTCCATTCGACAGTTACGCACTTCGGTTAAGAATGTCCAAGTAGCTGTTGTTACGCCACAAAAAGATCCTTAGTGATATACAGATAAGCTTCGGAAGATACGGTGATTACGAAATTGTTGCCAAACTCTGTTCTCCCCGTCACGAGTATGCAGTAGATTTTCGGTGGTGCAGATGTGGATGTAAAAACCATTTCCTCTTTTTTCGTCCACGAGATACGGAAGGTAATAGATACCGGCGGCTTAATGAAAGAACCGCGAACATACAGCATGTCAGATTAGATTCCTGATTGGATTGATGAGTTTGTAGCAAATATAAGACAACATGTCATTCTTAACAGGGAGAAACCTTCAGACGTAAATTAGTGTCTTCTACAAGTGTGTATTTTGGACCATTACTTCGCACAATACATATGGTTTTTCAAAATCTTTGTATCAGGCATCTGGGGTGTGACAGATCACGTCATGGTGAACAACTTTTGTTAGAGACGATTGTTCGCTGGTACTTCACGGTGATGGTAGGCATACTTTTGTATTGGTTATCCACTTGAGAGGCGGCAGGGCGTAGGTTCTCTGCAGTCTCTGCAGCTTATGTACGTCTACTCTGTATGGGGGAGGGCAGACCCAGCAAAATTAAAGTTCCTGATTCCCTTTTAAAATATCCTTCTCCACTTAGAGACTCACCCTAAAGGTTACCGTATTGAAAATCATTCTGCCAAATTACCGGGGTAGGTAGTAAGCAGCGCGCCTGGTTAGTGGACCCAGCTAGTTCGGTGAAAATTCATCACCAAGCGCCAATGGTCTTATTCACAAGATCATTTATATACAGGGTGTTTCAAAGTCTTTACGTCAGACTTGTAGGGGTTGACAGATCACTTCACGGGGAACAACTTTTGTTCGAGACAGATTTGTTCCCTGACGCTTCCCGACGATGCTGATGTAAAGACTATGAAACATCCTGTATATAAATGATCTTGTGAAGAAAATCGGAAGCTCCATGAGGCTGTTTGTGGATGGTGCTACTGTTCGTATAAAGATGAGTCGCAGCGCTATAAACTTTTAGCGAAATGGAAGAAGACCTGCAGAGGACCGACTCTCGTTGCAGGGAGTGGAAGTTGACCTTCAGCATAAAGAAATGTAACGTATTATGCAAATAAATCTAATCTTACAAAGGCAGGTGTTAGTTTGAGATTTATTGGAATTGTAGTTCGCTCGCGAAGGAGAGTGGAAGTTGACCTTCAGCATAAAGAAATGTAACGCATTACACATATAAAACTAATCTTACGAAGGCAGGTGGTACCTGAGTTTCAGTCGTCAGCATGGGACCCTTCCCAGGTAAGATTGACTGAGGACATACAGAGAAAATCCAAAGAAGAGCACCGCATGTTACTACAGATTCGTCCAGTAAGCGCGAATGCCTGTAGGTCATGCTCATCGACACGGCAGGGTGGAGGGTTTTCTTCGCTCAGGGACTGGGTCTTCGTGTTGTCCCAGTCATCTCGTCCCACCTTCACCAATGCGCAAGTCGCCGAACTGGCGTCAAATGGAAATGCGTGGATCAGGCAAAAAGTAATGCCTCCTCTTTTTTTTTTGTTTTTTATTGGTCAAGGATTTCAAATGCAACTACGTGGGTTGAAAACCACGATATTCACGATTAATTTATGACTTTTCTCTATAGTATCTGCCCATTTCCAAAGTTTTTGTCCATCTTTTAACAAGCGCATGTATTCTACTGTGGTAAAACCCAAGGTCCTGCTTCCGAAGCCATTGACACACGGACGTTTTCATGGCCCTCTCATCTTCAAAGCGAATCCCACATTGGGTTTCTTTTAACGTGACGAACAGATGGAAGTCTGATGGTGCCAAGTGAGGTCCGTATGGGGGTGGGGAGATGAGACTGACTTCCCATTCAGTTTCCGCAATCTCTTCAGTGGTGTGACGACTGGGGTGTGCTCTTGCATTATCTGGCAAAAGAACTACATCCGACATAGTTTTTCTTGGGCGAACTAGTCGAAGACATGCTTTAAACTGTTTGACGGTTCTTACGTACTATTTAGCATCTCTGCTACGAATAACCAACCACGATCACACCCCCTGCGTCCCAGAATACTTCAGCTATAAATTTCGTTGTCGGTCACACAGTTTTGAATGTTTTCTTCTTCGTTTAGTTTCTGTGGAGCCATTACACTGACTGTCTCTTTGGTTCTGAAACCATGTTTTGTCTTCGTTCACAGTTTTACCAGAAACTCCTGCCCCTCCAAACGGGGCGCGCTGCAAGTGTTGAGAGGCAGTTGCTTATCTTGTCTCTCTACTCTGGTCGGTTAACATTCTTGGCATCCAAGTTGCAGAAACTTTTGAGTACCCGCAGTTGTTGAATAATCGTCGTCACGCTGCCTTTACTGAGGGAGGTAATGCGACATGGAGTATCTGCAGTCACCCAGCGGCTACCACGAATTATGTCATCGACTCGTTCAGTTTTGTGTTGAATCAGTGCAGTCACCGGCGTGCCGCTCCGCGTTTCGTCAGCCATCGGCGTCTGCTCTTCAGCCTCGTTACGCTCTAATATCCACTGTTGCATCACCGTACATATTTTTCGGTCTTTTATGAATGCAAATGGACCTTCCACCTCTTTCATTCAAAATGTCTAATAAGAACGTCGATGTCGGCCATTTTGCAAGTGACTGCAGTACTAGCATCTGTTGACGCAGAAAGTTACTACTGCAATGGACTAGAGAAGGTTTTTCACTGAACAAATTTTCTTTAAGAAGAGAAAAAAAAATGAGTATCACTCTTTGACTGACTCTCGTACTTGCATCAGATCCTGCCTCGGGCATGGATGTGTGTGATGTCCTTAGGTTAGTTGGGTTTAAGTAGTTCTAAGTTCTAGCGGACTGATGACCTCAGATGTTAAGTCCCATAGTGCTCAGAGCCATCTGAACCATTTGAACTTGCATCAGAGGCGGAACAACCTGAGACGGGGTCTACTGGCCAACAATGTCATTCGATCATTTCATTTTTTTGACAGCAGTAGCGCTACGAAAGAGGCGTTGCGTGTCACAGAGAAGTATATTGTTAAAATTCCGTGAACGCACGTTCCTAGGAGAGGCAACCAATATATTGCTTTTTCGTATGTACAAGGGCTGTTCGGAAAGTAAGGTCCGATCGGTCGCAAAATGAAAACCGCAATGAACATCAAAAAAATTTTATTCCCAACAGTTAGCCACACCTTCCAGCCATCTTTCCAGTCACCGGTCCGACTTAGACATTTGTCGTGGCGTTGCACAAACTTCCCAGTACCGTCGTCACAGAAATCAGCCACCTGTGCTTTCCGCCAATTCTCTACGCTGGTCTGCCTTTCGTTGTTTGTGCCAAAATGTCTTCGCAGCGAGCGGTTCATGTGAGCAGAGATGAACAACGGAGGGAGATAATGAAGGACTGTATTGTGGGTGATCAAACACTTCCCATCGAAAACGCTGCAGGAGCGTCTTCATTGCCCCTGCAGAATGCGGCTGAAAAGTGTCTTGAAGAAAGAAACGCATGAGATTTATGTTATGTTGGCTGCATAGCTTCACCAGATCCACATACCTGGCGAGAGACACTGTTGTTTTAGGCATTTCTACGTGATCACTTTGCGCACTGAACTGAAAAGAGCGACGCGAAGGGATCGACAGGCACACTAGAGACAATGTCCAACACATCTGTGCATCTGTCCATCAGATTTTCATAGTGGTTTCCATTTCGCCTCTAGTCGGAACTTTTTTTCCGAATACGCCTCGTATATGTCGCGAGAATACGATGAAGGTAAAATTGGAGATACCCGATGTCACACGGAAGCTTATTACTAGTCTTTCTTCCCGCAGCCGGCCGAAGTGGCCGTGCGGTTAAAGGCGCTGCAGTCTGGAACCGCAGGACCGCTACGGTCGCAGGTTCGAATCCTGCCTCGGGCATGGATGTTTGTGATGTCCTTAGGTTAGTTAGGTTTAACTAGTTCTAAGTTCTAGGGGACTAATGACCTCAGCAGTTGAGTCCCATAGTGCTCAGAGCCATTTGAACCATTTTTCTTCCCGCCCTGCGTTCGGGACTGAATAGGAAAAGGAGACGAGGGGGGGGGGGGGGGGGGGAGTGCTGTGACAATGGCACACTGCGGCACACCATATAAGGTAACGGGGGATAATATGGAGCTCTTTCAAGCAGTTCGTAATTTAAATTTAAAGCACAGCAGCAGGAATAATATGTTGGGCTGGTGTACTTCAATCAACACGTTCCATAGTAGAATTAAGTTATAAAGAAGTTTAGAACAACTGCAAAGTAAGTCGTTATTTTACTATGATGACACCATTCAGTTTCGATCTTTGTAGTACCAGACAAGTATTTGAATGTCTCATATTTCGTCCAAAGATGTCATTAAATCAAGGAAGAGGGGTGAAGCTGTGCCAAAACATGGAGTTATTCCTAATTATGTAATCGGATAGCATATCATAAATTAGTACTGATTTTAATTTTCCATGCTTAAGAATAAAATTATGTATTAAATGCAGAGTGTAAATAGTATAATGCAAAATAGACAGGAAATTACTTGTTTTGTGTTTTGATGAGCGTTGTAGTTCCGTTGCACAGTGTTTTGTTTTTCTTTTAATTGCAACGAATTATACAATTGTGGTGATAAATGTGTGTTCAAATGTGTGTGAAATCTTATGTGACTTAACTGCTAAGGTCATCAGTCCCTAAGCTTACACACTACTGAACCTAAGTTATCCTAAGGACAAACACACACACCTCCGCCAGGACCAGCCGCATAGCCCATGACTGTAGCGCCGTAGACCGCTCGGGATAAATGTGGCTAAAATTATATAATGTGTTTAGGGTTAAGTATTTAAATGTTATAAAAATTGTAAACGAATTGTGGCCATGTTTAGGGATTATTTTGATTAATGTAGTGTCACGTGACCCGACTCTGGACTGGAGATATGAGCTGGAAAAGGAGGTCTTCGGTCGTTGTCCGTTGTGGTGGTAAGTTTGGAGCGGCAAAGTGCCACCAGTGTAAGCATGGGACGCCACTGTATATGAAGGAACGACGTGAAAGTGTGTAGGAGCGGGACAACAAACCATGTATACGAATTGCACCGATTATTATTTATACAAGTCAGATTTATTTGTGAACTTAAAATGCATGGCCACAAAGTTAGAAGTGTTTCTTTTAGAATAAATGAATTTCAGTTTGAACTTGTGTTGTGTACCTCATTTTCGCAAGGCTGAGGTATAGACAATGTGTATTCAGTTCACTGCTGTTCACAGGCTAGCCAATATATGACTAAGTATTAGGGGCGCAAATGCAACCGTTCACTACCAACCCACTTTGCAGATGTTGTTGTTGTTGTTGTTGTTGTCTTCAGTCCTGAGACTGGTTTGCTGCAGCTCTCCATGCTACTCTATCCTGTGCAAGCTTCTTCATCTCCCAGTACTTACTGCACCCTACATCCTTCTGAATATGCTTTGTGTATTCATCTCTTGGTCTCCCTCTACGATTTTTACCCTCCACGCTGCCCTCCAATGCTAAATTTGTGATCCCTTGATGCCCCAGAACATGTCCTACCAACCGGTTCCTTCTTCTTGTCAAGTTGTGCCTCAAACTCCTCTTCTCCCCAATTCTATTCAATACCTCCTCATTAGTTATGTGATCTACCCATCTAATCTTCAGCATTCTTCTGTAGCACCACATTTCGAAAGCTTCTATTCTTCTATTCTCTTCTCTATTTATCGTCCGTGTTTCACTTCCATACATGGCTACACTCCACACAAATACTTTCAGAAACGATATCCTGACGCTTAAATCTATACTCGATGTTAACAAATTTTTCTTCTTCAGAAACGCTTTCCTTGCCATTGCCAGTCTACATTTTATATCTTCTCTACTTCGACCATCATCAGTTATTTTGCTCCCCAAGTAGCAAAAACTCCTTTACTGCTTTACGTGTCTTATTTCCTAATCTAACTCCCTCAGCATCACCCGGCTTAATTCGACTGTATTCCATGATCCTCGTTTTGCTTTTGTTGATGCTCATCTTATATCCTCCTTTCAAGACACTGTCCATTCCGTTCAACTGCTCTTCCAAGTCCTTTGCTGTCTCTGACAGAATTACAATGTCATCGGCGAACCTCAAAGTTTTTATTTCTTCTCAATGGATTTTAATACCTACTCCAAATTTTTCTTTTGTTTACTTTACTGCTTGCTCAATATACAGACTGAATAACATCGGTGAGAGGCTACAACCCTGTCTCACTCCCTTCCCAACCGCTGCTTCCCTTTCATGCCCCTCGAGTCTTATAACTGCCATCTGGTTTCTGCACAAATTGTAAATAGCCTTTCGCTCCCTGTATTTTACACCTGCCACCTTTAGAATTTGAAAGAGAGTCTTTCAGTCAACATTGTCAAAAGCTTTCTCTAAGTCTACAAATGCGAAGTCTGAGGGTATTTCGCCTGTCTCATACATCTTGCACACCAGATGGTAGAGTTTTGTCATGACTGGCTCTCCCAAAGTCGTCAGTAGTTCTAATGGAATGTTGTCTACTCCCAGGGCCTTGTTTCTACTCAAGTCTTTCAGTGCTCTGTCAAACTCTTCACGCAGTATTGTATCTCCCATTTCATCTTCATCTACATCCTCTTCCATTTCCATAATATTGTCCTCAAGTACGTCGCCCTTGTATAGACCCTGTATATAGTCCTTCCACCTTTCAGCTTTCCCTTCTCTGCTTAGAACTGGGTTTCCGTCTGAGCTCTTGATATTCATGCAAGTGGTTCTCTTTTCTCCAAAGGTATCTTTAATTTTCCTGTAGGCAGTATCTATCTTACCCTAGTGAGATAAGCCTCTACATCGTTACACTACGGTCGCAGGTTCGAATCCTGCCTGGGGCATGGATGTTTGTGATGTCCGTAGGTTAGTTAGGTTTAAGTAGTTCGAAGTTCTAGGGGACTGATGACCTCAGAAGTTAAGTCCCATAGTGCTCAGATCCATTTGAACCATTTCTACATCCTTACATTTGTCCTCTAGCCATCCCTGCTTAGCCATTTTGCACTTCCTGTCGATATCATTTTTGAGACGTTTCTATTCCTTTTTGCCTGCTTCGTTTACTGCATTTTTATATTTTCTCCTTTCATCATTTAAATTAAATATTTCTTCTGTTACCCAAGGATTTCTACTAGCCCTCGTCTTTTTACCTACTTGATCCTCTGCTGCCTTCACTACTTCATCCCTCAGAGCTACCCATTCTTCTTCTACTGTATTTCTTTCCCCCATTCCTGTCAATTGTTCCCTTATGCTCTCCCTGAAACTCTGTACAACCTCTGGTTTAGTCAGTTTATCCAGGTCCCATCTCCTTAAATTCCCACCTTTTTGCAGTTTCTTCAGTTTACAGTTCATAACCAATAGATTGTGGTCAGAGTCCACATCTGCCCCTGGAAATGTCTCACAGTTTAAAACCTGGTTCCTTAATCTCTGTCTTACCATTATATGATCTATCTGACACCTTCTAGTATCTTCTTTGCAGATGAGTCACATGAAAAATAGGTAGTTAACGAGCGCGAGTACAGTTGCAACCATACGGTGTCTTGGGGTGTGTCGATGTAGATTTCTCCCTCGCGTGCGCCGCCGTGGAGCGCTGGGAGTTGCCCCAGCATCACGCTCCCACTGGCCTCGCGTGCCAATCGGTCGCGGTGCACGCTCGACTTTCACTGCTTAAGCGAGCCGCTATTAATTGCCGTCTCGCGAAACGACGCACGTGTCGCGTATCTGCGGGGCGCCTCTCGTGGCGTCAGCAGAGAACCGCGTCGCTTTAACCGATTGTTTACTTGTTGCGTCAGAACGGCTCTACGGGGCGCCGGCAGACGGACCTCGGGTAGATAAGGCGGTTCTCCGGCGTGCGCGCTCCGGCAGTGTCGCACTTAACGTTAGCGAGGCTACGGCCAGATAACGACGACGGCTGCCCGAAATGTGGCTTACCGCGCCGGCGACATGCCGTCGCATCGTACCTTTAGCGCCGTGGGCCGCAACGACACAGCCTAGAATACGCGTACAGCAGTTTCAGGCTGGTGTGGCAATTCCTCATCCTTGACATATTTGCGGTTACCGCGAGAAAGGGAAAGACTTGTCTCGTTTGGGTCATCCGCACACGCTGCGCCCTCCGCGTATTTTGCGCCGATGTGATAGGGGTGGTTATCACGTTCTTCTTGACAATATAATGTAGAGTTGGGCTGTTTGGGGGAAGAGACCAGACAGCGAGGCCGCCATCTCATCGGATTAGGGAAGGACGGGATAGGAAGTCTGCCTTGCCCTTTCAAAGGAACCGTCCCGGCATTTACCTGGAGTGATTTTAGGGAAATCAAGGAACACCTAAATCAGGATGGCCGGACGCGGGATTGAACAGTCGTCCTCCCGAATGTGAGTCCAGTCTCTAACCACTGCGCCACCTCTCTCGGTATATAATGTAGACTCACCCTCACACGGACGTGAAAATGAACGTGGCCGTGTTACTTCTAAGAGTACAGTGCACTGACACTTAAATCATTAGTCTGTTTATTTACTTTTAGTTTATTCAAATGGCACTGAGCACTATGGAACTTAACCTCTGAGGTCATCAGTCCCCTAGAACTTAGAAGTACTTAAGCCTAACTACCCTAAGGATATCACACACATCCACGCCCGAGGCAGGATTCGAACATGCGACCCTAGCGGTCGCTTTTAGTTTATTATTGCGCGGGGTAACCGCGCGGTCCGAGGCGTCTTGCACGACCCGGGCAGCTCGCCCCGTCGGAGGTTCGAGGTCTCCCGCGGGCATGGGAGTGTGTGTGTTGTCCCTAGCGTACGTTAGTTAGATTAAGTAGTGTGTAAGCTTAGGGACCGATGACTTCAGAGGCCGGCCGTTGGGGCCGCCGCTACGGTCGCAGGTTCGAATCCTGCCTGGGGCATGTGTGATGTCCTTAGGTTAGTTAGGTTTAAGTAGTTCTAAGTTCTAGGGGACTGATGACCTCAGATGTTAAGTCCCATAGTGCTCAGAGCCAATCGATGACTTCAGCAGTTTGGTCCCATCAGACCTTACCACAAACTTCCAAAAGTTTATTATTGCTTACAATTTCAGCACGCACCGTCTGGGAATTCATTAGCATGTTTGTTGGTTTTTAGTTTATTATTGGTTACAATTTCAACACCCGCGACGTGGGTACTAATGCGGGTCATATTTTCACATAGCTACAGAATGGCGTATAGAACTGTTATCAATAATTGCTTCAAGGTTAATAATGTAGCTTAAAAATTTTAACAAGTGGTGAAATTAATCTGAAGGTTTGAATTTACAATATGGGCATCTACAGCTTAGTTGAGAGACCTTAAAGAATTTATTATTTTTTTTATTAATATCTTCTTAAAAAACTTCTATTTGTTGACAATCCTTTATTCCAAGGTTAAACACGACATGTTTCGCGATGTTATAAATATACAAAAAGATGCTGTGTGGATTAGGAACAAACTATTTGTAAAAAGTGTGGGGCATATAAACCAGGAACGAAGAAAGTGAAATACTCACATAACTAATTTAACATTAGACCATTGAAATAGTATGGCCTCCCAACATTCGGATGGAACTTTCGAGTTAAAATAGACGTTTAGTAAACCAGAGAAAGAAAACCAAGAATTATTGAATGTAGGTCGTGTAATTGAGCACTGTAAGTTGCGTTTACAAACCCAAACGGGGGAGGGGGGGGGAGGGGGGCTTAGCGCGAGAAACCTGAAAAACTATGGGAAAATGGAGTAAAGGAATGACGCCTTACCAACTCATGCAAAACCGGTAAAAACAAGAAAGGGCCACATGTATTGTCCGTGCCTTAGCCTACAGCAGGGAAGTCGCGCTACATTATGCACGTGTTGACAAAGCCAGATTTTGGAGAAAGTAACGTCGGGCAACGCGCCGCGAGAGGGCAAACGAGAAGTAGTGGAATATGCCGATAGAGGTTGCGAAAGTGGCGATGAAGTAACATTGGTAAATTTTTAAAGCGAAGGTTGGGAGCCCTTACATAGATAAGAATATCTAGATAGAAGAAACAGAGCATAAGTAATGTCGCAACTAAACCGTTGTGTGTTTTTGTAGACTTTTGCACCTCAAGGTGCGATTACAGTATCGCGAAACCGGTCGTGTATAACCTTGGAGTAATGGATTGTCAACAGCTAACGCGGCTGCCTGAAGTTTTTTAGATTTTAATAAAATTTTTTAAAGAAATTTTTAACATAAGTAGAAATGAAACAAAAATATGCAAATGAAAATAAAAACATCCAAACCCTTATACAACGGTACTACTACATTTGTTGATTGTGTCCACTACCATCACAGCAGATGGCTTGGCGACAGATCCGCCGGGATAGCCAGGTACATTAACACGCCATTTGCGGAACACGGGGAGGTGAGTGTGATACGGATCAAACGACGAGGCTGGTGAGCCGACCAGCCTGGATGGCTTTTTTAGGTGGTTTTCCACATCCCAGTAGCTGTATACGGGGCTGGTACCAACAGACCGCCATAGATGCACACTACGCAAACATTTAGAAGACGTTCTGACTCCTGCAAATCAGATTACCATAGATACACACACTTGGAACGCACCGTGAGCTAGAGACGAATGACCGTAGATGTTTAGTCTCTCTAAACCCAAGATCGTTGTTGCCATCATCATCCTACTGGCTGCTCCTAGTCTTGAGCACTGGGACCCATCATGGTTAAGGAAGATACACAGTGCTGTCACATTAATGTGACATCGCCTACGTTCGACGTCAACGTGCAATAACCTCTCGCAGGCAGACGGCTCTAGTAGTGAAGGGTACGTAAATCGTGTCGGGGGGACACGAAAAACAGAGCAGACGATTAAAATACTTCCTGGCAGATTAAAACTGTGTGCCGGACCGAGACTCGAACTCGGGACCTTTGCCTTTCGCGGGTAAGTCCTCTACCATGTGAGCTACCCAAGCACGACTCACGCCCCGTCCTCACATCTTTACTTCTGCCAGTGCCTCGTCTCCTACCTTCCAAACGTCACAGAAGCTCTGTCGCAGGAGAGCTTCTGTAAAGTTTGGAAGGTAGGAGACGAGGCACTGGCAGAAGTAAGGATGTGAGGACGGGGCGTGAGTCGTGCTTGGGTAGCTTAGGTTCCGAGTTCGAGTCTCGGTCCGGCACACAGGTTTAATCTGCCAGGAAGTTTCATATCAGCGCACTCTCCGCTGCAGAGTGAAAATCTCATTCTGGAGTGCAGACGTTGTCTCAATGTGGAAACGAAGCGATTTATTTGATGTCCAAAAGGGCATGATCATTGGCTTTCGGGCCAAGGGTAGAAGAATTTCTGAATCTGTAAACTGTTCGCGTGCCGCTTGGTTAAGTATACCGTGCATGGCAACGTGGCGCTATCCAGAACCAGCGCCGAAATAACTGTGGTGCACAAGAGGCCATAGATGGACAGGGGTGTACGACGGCTGTGGAGAAGTGTACGGGCGAATAGACATGCAACCGTTGAGCAACTGACCGCCCAGATCAACCAAGGAACTACCAACAGGGTCTTCTCTGTGAAGTTGCTGCGTAAAGGCACCCGCAGCAGGCGTCTGGTTCATGCGGCCATGCTGACTATCAGCGACGATGGTTGAAATTTGCACACCAGTATCGCAACTGCACGTCCACTGAGTGGCGACAGATGGCCTTTTGACGTGAATCACGTTTTATGTGCCATCGTTCCGGTATCTGTTAGCGTGTACGGCATGAAACTTCTGAAAGCTAACACCCTGCAACAGTACCCGGAAGGATTTAGACCGAAGGAGGGAGCGTGCTAGTTCTTGGGTGGTCTCGTGATTCTGGAAGGCAGAATAGATCAAAATAAGTACGCTTCTATCCTTGGCGACCCTTACATGCAGTTTGTTTCTCGTGGGCATAATGGCGTCTACCAGCAGGACAATGCAACGTGTCGCACAGCGCACAGTGTACGAGCGTGGTTCAAAGACTACCAGAATGAGTTTACCGTACTCCCCTGGGCACCAAATTTCCCGGATTTAAAACTAATCGAGAATGTGTGGGAGCATCTCGGATCAGACTGTAAGCGCCATGGATCTTGAGCCGACCAACCTAGCGGAGTTGCCCACGGCTCTGAAGTCGACATGGTTCCACAACATCTGTCGGTACCGTGCAGAACCTCATCGACTCTGTTCCTGCACGTCTCACAGAGATCCGCGCTACAAAACATTGTTAATCAGGCTTTTCACAGGTGATCACGTTAATGTGACCGGACAGCGTATATTCTTCAGGAAACACCTATTGCGGAATTCTGCGTCTATGACCTGTCCTAAAATGACTGTGCGAATTGCGGGTCTCCGCGTATGTGCCTCGGGCTTTCACCTGGAATGTCTTCCGAGAAACCACTTGGCAGCAAGCAGAACGGCGCTCAAGACGGAACGGTGGTTCATGAGCTGCCTGTGTAGTTGGCGTACAACGATTTTGGCCACTTCACAGAGAATTTACTCCAATGCGAGTGAGTACCCGATAGCTGCGGACAGTATCTCTAAAAGCTGAGTTCAAGGAAACCTGTACCATCCCCAGACAATCCCGAATCCACCGCGGGTCAGCACTGAGATGGGACCACTGTTAGCTGGCGACATCGTTCGACGTCACCGTGGTGTCAACCGGCAGAACAACACCACACTCCAGCAACCAACTCTTGCTGAGACAATCAAATAAGTCACTTGCAAGCCCCAATTCATCCTATTGGTTCTGCCATAGCTGCCACATTGTTGGACACATATTCTTGCCGTCTGTTATTTTTTGTTGTTACACTTATTTTGTGGCGGCTTGGTCGTTGCCACGTCGCATCTATAGCGCCGGCAGTTGCGAAGAGGCGGAGTCAGCAGTAGGTTCAATCTTAGAAGCTGACGTCGGCTGAGTTACCGTCTGAGAATAGAATCGGGGAAATGAACACGGCCGGTCGCTGTGACCGAGCTGTTCTCGACGCTTCAGTCCGGAACCACGCGGCTGCTACGGTCGCAGGTTCGAAACCTACCTCGGGCTTGGATATGTGTGATGTCCTTAGGTTAGTTAGCTTAACGTAGTTCTAAGTCTAGGGGACTGATGACTTCAGATGTTAAGTCCCATAGCGCTTAAAAAAAAATGAACACGTTAAAGTCAATGTGCGACGTGTCTTCGCAGTTGTGTCGAGGTTATAGCATTTACTGTAGATGAGTTAATTAGAATATGTAAATGAGAGCTTCTACTACGTTGAGCGGAAATAAATATACATGACCATATGTCAAAATACGCTATTCGTGTGAATACCGATTGTTAGCGTGGAAATTGGCACACAGGATACAATCAGGTTCGTGCTGAGCGAACGTGAACTTACTGGCTTCTCTGTAATAAACAGATCTAATTTGCGGAGTATGTCAATGTGAATGAGAACCCGCCAGGTTAGCCGAGAGCGCTAATGCGCTATTTCCTGGACTCTGGTAGGCGCGCTGGGCCCGGATCGAATCCGCACGGCGGATTAACGGCGCGGGCCGGTGTGCCGGCCAGCTAGATGTGGTTTTTAGGCGGTTTTCCACATCCCACTAGGTGAATACCAGGCTGGTCCCCACGTCCCGCCTCAGTTACACGACTCGCAGACATCTGAACACGTTCACACTATTTCATGGATTACAGCAGATGCAGACAGCTGGAGTACACTATTCCGCCCCAGGGGGTACGGGGTGGCGGCAGGAGAGGCGGCCGGCCACCCCTTAACATTAAAATTGCCAAATCTGTATCTATCCATGCCGACCCTGCGCAGCCGCGGGATGAAGGTGCAAGCAAAAGAAATAAAGAAAACGTCAATGTGAGTGAGAAGGCGCGCTATGTTGTTTGAAGACGAATAAACTAAGTCAATGGGCATAGTCTTTTATTTCAAAGGATACTTGTCATCGTTAGTTATTCACTTTTTGTGGATGATAATTTCATTCAGGTTGCTTGCTGTACACAAACAGTGTCGTTCTTCGTCGCACGTGATCAGTGTCTCAGTTGTCTCCCTTCGAAAGACGATTGTCTTTAATTTATATGAACTGTAGAATTTCTAGAGCAGGGCGTGAAGCTTACAAACTGGATTAGTTTTGTGATATCACAGTGCGGAATTTCGCATTGTGGAGCATTCTCAAGCATGAAGGCAGAATAAGACGTGTCAGGTTTTTTCTTGCTGGAGAGGGACGAGATGCAAAATCGCTTTCTGCGTCACAAGCAGAACTTAATAAGACGCTGTACTGGATGACGTCTTAGACAGCTGAAGCTTGTGTTAGATAGTTTTTACTTTAGATCTTACATGTTGTATATAAACTGTTTCAAAGCACCAGCACATTGAGAACGTCCCGAAAACGCGTCCTTTTTTGTACAATTTGTCCTAATAAAATCCCAGATGATGACATGTCAACGGTTAAAACCTTTAGGACTTAATAAGACCAAAAAATTAATTTAGATCTTTCAATTGTATCGCAGTGGATACAGATACGAACTCTGTGATGTAAGGTTGCTGGTTCGTCTCCTGCACATATTTTTTTTATTCACCATCTTTTCTAAAAAAAAATTCTGGGTATTTGTTACTAATTTAAGCGAAGTATATTCTGGAATATTTGGATATTATGTATAAATAAGAGAGTCCTCCATTTAGGTGTCCATTTGTTCGGATTTGTGAATGTGTCAGGGAACATGAGTTGCAAGATTACCGTCAATGTCGCTGGCTAATTTGCTGTAGTTGAGTACACGGTGTACTGCAGGGCCAATGTAGCTGCTTTCCGCTATCTGTTACCGACAACGGGAGCTGGAGAGCACTGCTATCGGAAATCATTTAGAGGAACAAGTCCCGCGCGTTATACCACCTCGTTTCTGGGGCAGCTCAAAATATCATGGAAACCATGTTTGGCATGCTTGGCGTATAGAAACACGTCATCATGTGAGGCAGAAGAAAAATCGGAGGTAGACAAACTGAAGTCATCTTGATGTGACTTTCTATCTTTTTTTTGCATCCACTGGAGTCATGCACGATGTATTCGTTTGAAATGTTCAGTACAAACAATATTTTCAGACTCCAGAACAGGCGTAGGACTAGGAGCAGGCCCAACGTTCGACATAAATTACCATTAACTTGTTATTGAGTGTAGAAAGCTTCAGTTATTCTGTTGACTTGATAAATTGATTTTGTTTCCCACATTCTGTCAACTGTCGTGAAACGTTATTATCCAATAAGTTTTATAAAAACAGTTTTATAGAAAACAATGCTAAATGATAGCTGTAAGGTATTGCACAAAATCAGATACGACACAGTATTCGCATGAATATTTGACGATTATTGACTATACACGTCGCTGTTCCTCTGCAAAAGGCACCTACTAAATTTTTCATAGCGTCACTGTAACACTTCGTCAATGTTCTAAGAAAAAACCATTAAGTCTCAACCAGCTGATGTGTCATTGTCTCATCAGATATTAATATTTCACGATAATACAACGACGCAACTTCCCTCTAGAAAAACTGAAGGCTGAGACAAGTCATTGTTCTGTCTATTGCTAAGGCTTTCCTGGCAAATATGATGTGATTATCTTTTCTTCACGAAATTTCACTGTTCCACCGGATAAGTGATTTATAAATATCCTTCAGTGTGATAGATAACTGGACAAAATGGCGCAGTACCGATACACAGGCTTCCGTCCTTGTTTTCTACGTTTTCCCTGGGTAACTTGATGGATTCGGGAGAATAACAGGCGGACTTCTCCTGCAAAACCAACGCTGAGTCCACTTCTTAAACCGTGTCAAAATGAGCTGGTAATACGACAGCAATGACATCATTATTTTCAACGGGGTGATAACTCGTGAAAGCAACATTGCTTCACATATCCACTTCCCCACTGCCTTTCATGATGGACTTCCTTTCATACCCTGACAACGACAAACACATCGAACATACTGCGCAGGACGGGCAAAATGTATGTACGAAATGATGTTGATGAGTTCTTCCACGTCCTGCTGAAGACTGATCTTACTCTCAGCATATTAGGCTTCATTCTCATGTTTCCGTCTAGATAAATTTATAATTTTGTACATTTCTCTGCAAAATGTTTTAATGTGTTATTAATGCCCTATGTTGCGTTCTCCAGTTTGGCTATCTTTTTTCGTTTTCGATACTCGCATGTTTGAAGTAAAATTATTTATGTGGTGAGATCGTGCTGTTGCATTCAAGTAGATGCACATTTTAACATAATTGGCGAAATAAGTGTTCGAAGTGAAACGTAGTGTTTGCTGCGAGTCATTTATCATCATCGGCCCAAACGGTGTTTGTGATCTAGCTGTAACGGTGTTAGGACACGTTTCACGACATGTGCAAAAGCCAGAGCATAGGAACTAATGATCCCCTATCTTTTCATATACCTGCCGAGCGATGCCATCCCAGCTTCTGAAATTAAACGCAAATGGGTGAGGTGCACGGACGAAATAGGTTAGTTTGGTTCCTGATGATACTACACGCCATTGTGTGGCTCTGTTTGGCAGTATTTTGTTTTATTTCATGAAAATCAGTATTGATGTCACTATAAAATAAGCAACAATTAAGTAGTACATAAACGTTTTTAATAATTAATGTCCTAAAATTGGCTGAAAACTCGCGTTTTTATGTGACTGAAATTGATTCAGATCTGTTTGTATCGTTGAGGTGTCGTTTCGTAGACTCATATGTCTTACTGGTTTTTCTGCAATTCACGTAACTACGGAAGTTGAAATTTGTGGTTTAGGCAGGACAGAAAGGCTAAGACAGAATTTGGACTAATGCTTGTACATGCCTGAGTTAGATCGCAATATTCGTGGTATAATTATGTTCAGTCTGCATGACTACTTATAAAGCAATGATGATAGCTGCACTGTCAATTGAAATCTAGATCTGCAATATAATAAAAGAGACAGGTGACATTAAGACCGATGCTGACTTTTTGTCTGTCCTGGATTACATCACTGTCGTGGGGCACAATTTATTCCCACGGAATGGAAAGTGAATTTGTGGTTTGATACAACATAAAATATTCTACGTTGATTAGGTATGTTAAAAAGGGTGTGGTGTATTCTCAAGGGCAAAATTCTGGAGAAGGTACTCTGTTAATGCTGAACCCATTGTAACATAAACATCAACGTAAGTAAAGGGGTACGGCACGAGTAGCATCGAACAAGATGAGTTTTAGCTAGAGTTATCCAGAAACACCTGAAATTGCAGCTTGTGGTTTCTGCAGGCTCTGTAATCGCCCTGATAATGACATTCGTTTTAGTAAAGGAGGTGTTGATAGTGACCTTTTATGGGTAGCTACTGGTCTGACCTGCCTTTACCTGTACCAAGAAGACTGTTGTACGTGTTGTATAACTTACATGCACGTAACAGGGCTGTGAAGCCAGTGAGTGCTAATTCTAGAACTGCTATGTGTCCGTAGATAATCTGAGAAAATAAGGCATATGGCTCCAGCCACCAAGAATGGTGTCGCGTTAAACGAGTGCAGACGGTAAGGCCACTGATTGCTATATGAACTGTTTCCAAGAACAGTGGAGATAGACCATGCATTCCCAATTAGTGGCATGATCCATTTTACATCTGAAGGCCTTTTTTTTATAAAAATCTGTAACCGAATGTCGGACAAACGCGAGCTTGAGCTCTGTGGTGTATCATGAAATAACAGGGTTTTTGTGCCCAGGCAATGACGTTAAGCAGTAATGATGCGTTAAATCGCTGTCCCTCCGACTGCGTTGAGAAGTTCTGACTCTAGCAATAAATCTAAGAAAATTTCCTGTAAGAAATATCTACAATTTAGTGCGCAAGAGGAAATAAACAAATGAAACATCACCCATAATGTTGACAATGTTACTGTTGCTGTGGTAACGATTTCTTCCTCTGCAATGGATCTGTCTGAAAACTCAAGAACTTGTAGGTCGTACAGATGCAAATAGGTGTGTAATGTCTCATATTGTTGATGTCTTGGTAGCTAGTATGTGAAGGTATAGCTGCTACATCTTTATTGACCAGTAGTATGGTGCTTTATTTAGCATTTTGGTGATAGATTGACGACCATACAGAAAGTGATGATGGGAGACCTCCCAGGTCCTTCAGAATCTTTGGGTTCCCTGTAGTCAGTAGAGAACCAACTGGAAGATTTGAGCAGTTATCCGGCGACAACAAAGTTCCGCACCAGCAGCGTTAGTACTTTCATTTACCTCCAATTCTGCTTTTCTGGTTTTCCTTACGTTGCGCTCTCTAAATGAGACGAAAGGTTTCTAGAATGAAATTTTCATTCTACAGCGGAGTGTGCGCTGATATGAAACTTCCTGGCAGATTAAAACTGCGTGCCGGACCGAGACACGAACTCGGGACCTTTGCCTTTCGCGGGCAAGTGCTCTATCAACTGAGCTACCCAAGCACGACACACGCCCCGTCCTCACAGTTTTAATTCCGCCAGTACCTCGCCTCCTAGCTTCCAAACTTCACAGAAGCTCTCCTGCGAACCTTGCAAAACTAGCACTCCTTGAAGAAAGGATATTTCGGAGACATGGCTTAGCCACAACCTGGGGGATGTTTCTAGAATGAATGGTAGAGCACTTGCCCGCGAAAGGCAAAGGTCCCGAGTTCGAGTCTCGGTCCGGCACACACTTTTAATCTGCCAGGAAGTTTCGAAACGAAACGTTATTCTCAATATTGCGACAGTACAGTAATTCTTGAACTGCCAGTTTATGTGTAATGTTTGTAAGGTAAAGTCTGTTTTTTAGGTGTGAAGAACACGTTAACGCCATATTTTAAGTTTCTGAAACTCCCTCCCTCTTATACGATAATGCGAATACCATTTCTGTGTTCATAAATGAGGCAGTTTACCGTCTGAGAGACATATGGCCATGGTTTGTTGGTGATGCAACTCAGCATGGCAGCGCCGTGTAGAGTGGTGTTCAAGGAAAGCGACGTCGCTGAAAGAACTACTGAGTTTTTGTAACGTAACGATGAACGTGATTCTCAAAATGTGTAAGCAGTTTTTTTAAGAATCAAATAATTTGAATGTCTAGGTGTACATGGTGACCTGAAAGTTCGTTAACAATTGAAAAATCAGTATTTCGCGGGATAATGTAGCTGGAGAGGTAAAAATTGACACACATTTTGAAATGACATAGAGTTTTATTGAAACAAAAAAAGTGCATAAAACGGCTTACAGATGGCGCTGCATGTGATGCAAAAGCAATAATTAGTATAACAATTGATTTTTAACAAGAGCAATGCTTGTTAAAAGAAATGCTCATGTGTTAGCCGTCATTCATCAACAATACCTGTAGTCGAGGGGCAATGTTGTGAACGGCACTGTACCCATTATCAGTAGGTGTGGTGAGAAATTTCCGTCAGATGTTTTATTTTGGCATCCCTAATGACGTCGGACAATCGCGGTAGACCTCCGAGTTTAGGTAATCCCACAGCCAATACTCACACGGATTAAGGTCTGGGGACCTGGGAGACCAGGCATCACGGACGTGGGGGCTCGGCACGTGATCCTCACCAGACGATGTGCACAAGAGGTCTTTCACGCCCGTAGCGATATCAGATGGAGCGCCATTCTGCGTAGAAGTCGTACCTTCCAGCAGGTGTTTATCAGCCAGGCTAAGGGTGATCTGATTCCCTCTCTCACTACAGCTCCTTGTATACAAGATTCTCATGCACCGACCACGGCGAGTTGCTGTCCAGCGCCATGTGTCGGCCACTTTGTGCACTCATTTTTTGTTTAAAAAAGACCCCATTAACGGAGTACATCGAAAAAGAGTGAAATTTTCACTCTGCAGCGGAGAGTGCGCTGATACGAAACTTCGCGCCAGATTAAAACTGTGTGCCGGACCGATACTCGAACTCAAGGAAGTTCAACGAAGAGTGGCACGTTTTGTATTATCACGAAAGAGGGGAGAAAATGTCACTGAAATGATACAGGATTTGGGATGGACACCACTAAAACAAAGGCGTTTTTCACTGCGGGGGAGTCTTCTCACGAAATTTCCGTCACCATCTTTCTCTTCCGAATGCGAAAATATTTTGTTGACTCCGACCTACATAGGGAGAAACGGTCATCGTAATAAAATACGGAAATCAGAGCTCGCACGGAAAAATATAGGTGTTCGTTTGTTCCGCACGCTGTTCGAGAGTGGAATAATAGAGAATCACTTTGAAGGTGATTCGATGAACCCCTGCCAGACCCTTAAGTGTGATTTGCAGAATATCGATGTAGATGTAGATTCCGTGAATTCGTGCATTTTCAAATGCTAAAGAACTATTGGGTTGCCCCGTAGTGATGCACCATGTTTTCTTCTGTAGGAGTGTACGATACCATAGACGAACAACTTGAGCCGGCCGCGGTAGCCAAGCGGTTCTAGGCGCTACAGTCTGGAACCGCGTGACCTCTACGGTCGCAGGTTCGAATCCTGCCTGGGGCATGGATGTGTGTGATGTCCTCAGGTTAGTTAGGTTTAAGTAGTTCTAAGTTCTAGGGGACTGATGACCTCAGAAGTTAAGTCCCATAGTGCTCAGAGCCATTTAAACCATTTTGAACAACTTGATTCTAAATATATATAAACAATTATTTTTTTCTGTTGTCACTTGAAAATCGTGCATTGTTGTATCTACGAGGCTAATGCGGAAAGTTTGGTTACAAGAATTTTTTGAAGTACAAAAAATGAATTTAATAAAATTTACATGCATTGTAGTATAGGTCTTGCATTATTTTTACACGTAATCACCATTTACCTCAATACATTTTGTCATCAGTGGGACGAGTTTTTTGAGTCCTGTGCCATAGACGTCTCCCGCCTCATTTTTCACTCAATTCTTCACTTCGATTTTCACCTCGTTGTCGTCGGAAAAGTGTTTTCTACGAAGGTGTTCCTTCAGTGTAGTGAACAGATGATAGTCACTAGGTGCGAGATATCCCAACCAAAAGAAAACCCTCCCGCCGGAGGGTCGAGTCCTCCCTCGGCCATGGGTGTGTATGTTGTTCTTAGCATAAGTTAGTTTAAGTAGTGTGCAAGTCTAGAGACCGATGACCTAAGCAGTTTGGTCCCTTAGGAAATCACACACATTTTTTTGAACAAACCAAATCAACAACTCTTTTGTTGCGTAAGTGGTATACTGACGCGCGTTGTCATGTAGGATACAGACTCCGGTTGTCAGCATTCGCGCGACGTTTGTTTAGTACGGTTCTGCGAAGTTTCTTCAAGGCCTCACAATATCTTGCAGCGTTTATTGTTTCACCACTTTCGAAAACATGAACGAGCAGAACTCCTTTTCTGTCCCAAAACACAGGCAGCACGATTTCTTCGTTGTTTGCTGAGGTATGGATTTTTTGATTGAAGGAGAATGAATATGGCGCCTGTGCATTGATTGTCGTTTGCTCTATGGAGTATGATGGTAAGTCCAAGTTTCATCACCTGCCACTATAGAGCTGAGAAAACCCTCGCCTACAATCTCAGAAAGGTCAAGAAATTCGCTAGCGGCACTGACTGTTCATTTTGCGTGCTTGTGCACCCATTGCGCACGCAACTTGCGATAGTTTAGTCGATCAGGTACGATTTCATGAACAACAGTCCGTGAAATATTTGCACAAACTGTATGCAGGTCGTTAATTGTCGAACGGCGATCGGAGAGATGATGATCTTCAATTTTCTGTACCACATCATCAGTCATAACAGACGACCTTCCACTTTTGTCTTCGTCGTGAATTTCCGTCCTTCCAGAACTGAAAATCCGTTCCCATTCCGTCACATGCTACCTAGATATTACGTCCACTCCATAAACTGAAACAATTTCGCGATGAATCGCAGCGGCATTCATGGCCTTAGCATTTAGGTAGCTAATTACAGCGCGCGCTTCGCACTTGGCGGGAGCCGGAATGAGGACGCTCATTTCTAACAGTCACTATAACACTAATCGACGAGCTTCTGATTGTTGGGAATGCTCGTTCCTTCCGCTGGCTTCAAGCTTGTAACCTTAATTTCCGGATAACCCTCGCATTATTAGGCATTGTTTTAGTGGAAAACCGTACGAGATAGTTAACAGAGCTAACTTATTGAATATTTTTTTCGTCTTTTGTTATGAATGTTAGTAAGCTTTGAGTGTGTGTGAGAGTTACCAAGTGAGAGAGAGCGAGAGAGAGAGAGAGAGAGAGAGAGAGAGAGAGAGAGATTCAGATTCTTTGTGGGCCTCAGCTTGCGTGTGGCCCGAGCGTCTGTGATTCTTCCGTGGCGAACGCAGCTGTCAGTTGCTCGTTTCTATTGAAGGCGTCGAGTGGCTGGCGGCGACGCTTAACGTGAATACGGCGTGACACGAAAGTTTCCTTGGCCCGGTTCTACGTAAACTTCGTGGTGGCCGCAGTGAAACTGCACTGGTTACTGCTGTAGCCGCCAGACATGTTCCAGCCTCGATGTGTGCCCCGCATGCTTTCCAACTAATTACCGTTTAGGAAGTCAAATTACCGCTGTGAGTCTGGAGGGAGGTACACCGTGGAAATGTCTTTGGACTCTGACATCTGGTATTGCAAAGTACTATCCTTGCCAACAAAGATTACTGGTTATAAACCCCAGAGGGGCACGGGTGGAAAAAGGTCGAGTAGTTCAGATTCAAATTATTCACACGAGGAAAATCATAACTATTAGGCAGTTCCTATGTGCTACTTTTATTGATAATAAGAGTGAGACGAAAGTTTCAGGTAGACAGAGAGATGCTTTGAAAGAAAAGGTGTGTCTTGAACGCTGAAACTGATATCATTCGGGGTTTTTTGCACTTTATTCGTGATTACGGTGGTGTACATTTGGTTGTCTGATTTTACCACCACCAAAGCTTGCATTCTTCTTATTTTTTTGCATGGGGATAGCGTTGAGAAACTGATTTGTAGCGTATCTCGACTTATAAGTTGGGACGGAAGATGATGGTTAAGTTGTGAGTTATCGAAGCCAACGATTTTGATGTGAAACAGTGCTCGGATGCTGTTATTGGTGTCGTGAAAAAGTTCTGCTGAAAAGTTCAATTTGTGATTTCATCCGTACATCATGACCTACAAAAAATATGCTTATTGCTGTGGGGAATATCTTACTAACTTCCAGATTACGACCGCTGTTTTTACGAATACATTATTCATACCTTGATTATATAAAAGAATTTTATAAATTAATTCCACTCATTGCTACGTAACACGTCTGTGTGCTACCGTTTTATTGGGCTCTCACGACCAGGTATTGCCGCACCTCTTGCGTTCCCTTCAGGCTTCATGGTTGACTCTACCATCGGTACTCCCCCAACATTTCGTCGGCCTTGGCGAAAGCAATCTTTGGTTTTGCAGTTTCCAAAAAGATCTTCGTTCGGCATTGTGTGAGAAGAGTATTATCTTTATGGAAGGTGGAGCTGGTGTATGAAGATAAGTACAGCACTGAAAGACCTTCGATGTGCCTTTAAATCAGTTCTGGTCAAACGCCAATCATTTACGATATAAGAACATTGCCTGATCAGAGTTAATGGTTCTTTGTTGTCGTCGTTATTGACTTTAGTTTCCGTGTGCACCGGTCAAGCCGATTGTCGGGCACAGGTGAAAGCTGTAGAACGTAAAGTGAAATATCGAATATTTGGCCGCACAATTCGGCGCGTGTACTACAACACTGGAGCACTATCCAGCGGACATTTGTGATGAATGATACCTATTTCGAAGGCAGTTTTTGGGTCGAGCCCGCTTTGCTTCCATACATGAGGCACTTGTTGTGTTCCTAAGGAAACAAAATTCAGACATGTGTAGTCTGGTGATCTCAGTGGCTGGGCCACGAGGTCACCTGGTCGATTAATCGTCTCCGGGACGTGGCAAGCAAATGAGGTGGTGAGGTGCTTAAGGCATTGGACATTCATTCAGAAGGAGGGGGGTTCAACTTCTCTTTCGGTTAGGTTTTCCCTGTCTTATGTAAAACGGTTTATGTAAATGCCATAATGGTTCCGTTAAAAAGGAAAGGGCCAGTTTCCTTCTCCAACAATGTCGAATCCAAGTTTGTTTTTCATGATACCCTGGTCTTCCTAGTTTCTTCCTAATCCCTCTCAGTAGTGGTGAATTGGAACTGCGACCCATCTTGTTGGAAATACATTCTTCATCTCAGGTCTAAACACACGACAGTATTCGTTGTAACACACCTCGGGCAGCCACTTCATAGCTCCGCGCTCTCTGACCGATATTGGTCCAATCAATTCGGAAGGTGCTATGGAGCAGCACACTGAAAGACTCTGTAGTCTGTAGTAGCTGACACCAGCAATCACATTTTCCTGTTATTAATACTAGGGTCGTTCAGAAAGTAATGCCTCCTATTTTTATTCATGCAAACTACAGGAGATACATAAATCACAACAGTACAGCTAAATAGTACAGTATTTCAGCTACAGACTTTTATTTTTTCCACATAGTCACTACCATTCTTTATGCACTGTTGCCAACGCTGAACCAGAGCCTGCATGCCGCGCTTGTAAAGATTGGATAGCTGAGACTAACAACTTCCTTACAGCTTTGACAACAGGATACGAGTCTTGAAAATGTTCACCACGTAGTCCATCTTTCAGAAGCCCAGAGAGATGGAAGTCTGAAGGCGCTAAATCGGGAGTCTGCGGTGGATGTGGTAAGACAGTTCAGCCGAATTTTGCATTGAGTTGCGTGGTCCAAAAACAGGTGTGGGGTCTGGCGTTATCATGTTGCAGGTGAAAGTTGTTGTTCTTTTCTGGCCTTACACTGCAAATTCGGGCTTTGAGCTTAGTAAGTGTCGTCTTATAGCGTGCTGAATTGACAGTTCCTCCAGGCTCTAGGACATCCAAAAGAACCACACCCTGGCTATCCCGCAGGACTATGCACGCCGCTTAGCCTGCAGATGGCTGTCTTGAATTTCTTCTTTGACGGAAAACTCGCATGTCGCCGTTCCATGGATTGTCTTTTGGATTCCGGCTCGTAGTGATGACACCACGTCTCATTTCCGGTGACGATGCCATTCAGAAAATTGGCACCTTCAGCTTCATATTGGCCCAGCAGGTCCCGACAAATTTCCATTCGATGAGCTTTTTGTTCTTTTGTAAGCATCCGCAGGTCCCATCTTGCAGAGACTTTGCGAAAACCAAGATGTTTCAACATTGTTTCGAAGGCATTACAGCCGACACTCAGCGTTTCGCACAAATTTCTGGTCGTTACCCGTCGATCAGGGCGGATGAGTGGATCAAGATGCGCTTCATTGCGAGGATGACAGCTGTGCGGGGGTGGACCGGGCTTTGGCTTGTCATGCGCGCCCATATCACCACCTTGATAATGCCGTACCCATCGCTGCACATTGCTCAAGTCTATTGTATCGTCTCCATACACCTTTATCAATGTCAGTCGGCGAAATTTCTTCTGCAGTGAGGAATTCAGTCACACATCGCTGGTTTACACGCGCGTCCATGTCAGACTCCATTTTGGAACATTCCTCTGCTGGCGCGAATTACCGCAGAACAACGGAACTACCAGAAAATGAATGACGAAGGTTCAAGCATTAGCACTACACCAACAACATCTGGCGCGGACATGCAGAGTCTCCACAAACGTAGGAGGCATTATTTGCGGAACGACCCTCGTTTGTCTGTGCTCATGTTCTTCACTCCTCTCGTAATCTGGACGAATAATTTTGCGCTACCTAGCTGATATCGTCACAGACCAAGAGTTTTGCTTGTTTTCGGTAGTCACTAATGAAGAAAGTAATCTACCACTGACTTTAGGGCTGCCACGGAAATCTGAACGGGGTGACAGTCCAAGGTGAGACGGGGTTCCAAGGCCAGTCAGCCCACCAGTGGCGTGACTGGGCTTCGGCAGTCGGGGTATGTGACGTGCCTGGACATAATTTACCTAGGACGCAGTTTTTTCACAGCCGCAAGAACTGCGGAAGAGCATTAGAAAAGGGGAAGAGAGAGGGTGGTGTAGGAGGGGGAATAAGGAAAAAAAAAACCATGGATTAGGGATCAGTCAAATGGGAAACAGGTTATAATGTATGATAGGGAATTAAGAAGAGATTCGGATAGGACTGTGTTGAGCAATAAGCCATAAGAACTGCCTTTCGCTGGCATGGACACCCATGTTTCTTGTTTTCGTTTACTAAATGCCAAGGGAACAAACGGAACAAAACTCTAAAGATTGTTGTTGTTGTTGTTGTGGTCTTCAGTCCTGAGACTGGTTTGATACAGCTCTCCATACTACCCTATCCTGTGCATGCTTCACCGAGCGAGGTGGCGCAGTGGTTAGCGCACTGGACTCGCATTCGGGAGGACGACGGTTCGATCCCGTCTCCGGCCATCCTGATTTAGGTTTTCCGTGATTTCCCTAAATCGGTTCAGGCAAATGCCGGGATGGTTCCTTTGAAAGGGCACAGCCGATTTCCTTCCCCTTCCTTCCCTCACCCGAGCTTGCGCTCCGTCTCTAATGACCTCGTTGTCGACGGGACGTTAAACACTAATCTCCTCCTCCTCCTCCTGTGCAAGCTTCTTCATCTCCCAGTACCTACTGCAGCCTACGTCCTTCTGAATCTGCTTTGTGTATTCATCTCTTGGTCTCCCTCTACGATTTTTACCCTCCACGCTGCCCTCCAATACTAAATTGGTGATCCCTTGATGCCTCCGAATATGCCCTACCAACCTATCCCTTCTTCTAGTCAAGTTGTGCCACAAATTTCTCTTCTGTCCAATTCTGTTCAATACCTCCTCGTTAGTTATGTGATCTACCCATCTAATCTTCAGCATTCTTCTGTAGCACCACATTTCGAAAGCTTCTATTCTCTTCTTGTCTAAACTATTTATCGTCCATGTTTCACTTCCATACATGGCTACACTCCACACAAATACTTTCAGAAACGACTTCCCGACACTTAAATCTATACTCGATGTTAACAAATGTCTCTTCTTCAGAAACGCCTTCCTTGCCATTGCCAGACTACATTTTATATCCTCTCTACTTCGACCATCATCAGTTATTTTGCTCCCCAAATAGCAAAACTTATTTACTACTTTAAGCGTCTCATTTCCTAATCTAATTCCCTCAGCATCACCCGACTTAATTTGACTACATTCCATTATCCTCGTTTTGCTTTTGTTGATGTTCATCTTATATCTTCCTTTCAAGACACTGTCCATTCCGTTCAGCTGCTCTTCCAGGTCCTTTGCTGTCTCTGACAGAATTACAATGTCATCGGCGAACCTCTAAGTTTTTATTTCTTCTCCGTGGATTTTAATTTCTACTCCAAATTTTTCTTTTGTTTCCTTTACTGCTTGCTCAATATACAGATTGAATAACATCGAGGATAGGCTACAACTCTGTCTCACTCCCTTCCCAATCACTGCTTCCCTTTCTTGCCCCTGGACTCTTATAACTGCCATCTGGTTTCTGTACAAATTGTAAATAGCCTTTCGCTCCCAGTATTTTACCCCTGCCAACTTCAGAATCTTCTAAAGATTATACAAGTATTTTGTGTTTGTTGTTTTGAAACACACTATTTGCTGTCTTGCCATGTAAGCTACAAGAGATCCTCGTCGGTGGTGGCAGTGGAATATCTCTGAATGAGATCAGTGATGGTCTGTAGTTTTATCCGATACACGATGCCTTTAACGTAACCCCACAGAAAGAAGTGGAGGAATGTGATATATGGTGGACTTGATCGCTAAGGAACTGGGCCAACCCTTCCAATCCACTAATTTGGAAATGTTTCATTTGGGAACTCACAAGTATGTGCTCCCCAATGTGGTGGTGCACCTTCTTCAAAAAAGATGGTTGGTGGAAGATCATGATTGTCGTACCCAGCATTCCGTTAAAACGAACACGTAAACATTTACAGTTGATGGTATCTTGCCAAAGAAAAACGGACCAATGATACGATTACACATGACCGCACGGTGTACTTACCATCTACGGACTGCCTCGCTGAAGTTTCAGAGTCAAGTGGTGTTTTCTAGTCCATAAATCCTCATACTGTGTTGTCAGTTCCCTGTGCGTTTAAAGACTGCATCATCATTGGAACAGACTCTGGTAATAAATTTGCACCCGCAAACATTCGTGCCAGCATGCTAACTGCAAGCCCTTTTCGTCTTGGTTTATAGTGTCAGCTGTACTTGGTCGTCCACTAATCCATTTATCGAATACTGACACTGTCAGCACGAACTAATGGACTTGACGGTAGATTTTTTCCGTACTTAGTTCTTAAGTTTCGATGGCCCTTCAGGTCTGATTTTGTTTCACGAAACCGTGATACGTACTCCACACCCTCTTGAGGTCCAGCAAATAGTGTGGAGTTCCTTTCACAGGTTACCTGAAACACACTAATTGAGTGTGATTAAAAACTTCGATAATTACTCATATTCACCTGTCTCCTCTCTGTGATTGGATTTGTTGTGACTGGGAGGAATATGTCGTGACCTAGTGTCGGATACTGCGTTATTACAGTACTTGGTGGATTAGATAATTATGAAAGGATTAAACTAGTACTGGAGAGTACATTGATCCTTTTTTTTCTCTCTCTCTCTGCCACATGCAAATTTTATCGCATTGTGTATCATAATACTACTAAAGACTGTACTCATATGTAACGTTGTTATGCTGTAACTACACTGTGACAACATATTTTCTTCGAAACCCCCGTAATTCCCACCCATTTAAGTTTGAAATTTGGCTCAAAAGTGCATACAACTTTTCTCTGTAATGGCTCAAAAGCATTGCACCCTGCGACGTAACCGTCGGGTTCGAAGACGCTTCAGAGAGCAAGGTGTCTTCACATGCGAAAAAAAGGCTTTCATTAGTGACTTCCGAAAACCAGCAAAACTCTTGGTCTGTAACGATATCATCTAGGTATTGCAAATTTATTCGTCCAGATTACGACATGAGAGAAGAACACGAACACAGACATACGAGTATTAATAACAGGAAAAGGTGGTTACTGGTGTCCGGTACTACATACGGCAGACTCTTTCACTGTACTGTTCCATTACCCCTTCCGAATTCATGTTGCGTGTATGGTGGACTTGGCGCCAAATTTCATCACAGTTCTGCCCACGCCACCTTGGACATGTCACATTATCGGAAGTTCGTCACATCCACTCTTTACCGTGTCTTCTGACGCCTCTCTTATGAAGATCAGAACCACGACGCCCAGCGCTGAAATCATGCGGTTTTCTTATGAATTGCCGCGCCGAATTAGCCGAGCGGTCTAAGGTGCTGCAGTCATGGACTGTGTGGCTGGCCCCGGCGGAGGTTCGAGTCATCCCGCGGCTATGGGTGTGTGTGTTTGTCCTTAGGATAATTTAGGTTAAGTAGTGTGTAAGCTTAGGGACAGATGACCTTAGCAGTTAAGTCCCATAAGATTTCACACACATTTGAACATTTTTTTTCCCTTATGAATTGCTGAGAAAACCTTTCCAGACATGCCACCCCTCAGATTTGGCATGAGTACAAGGGGTGGCATAAATGGCCTCGCTGAAACCACCCGTTTCCCAGGGGCGTTGATTCCGACACATTTCGCGCTCGAAAACGATAATTCGCAGTGCAATGAACACAGGAAGACGTTCTTGACAACCTTTGACACTGCTAACACCATCGGGCGTTTCAACCCTTTTCTAAGGAAATTGTGGGACTGCATCCTCATCGACCATGATTTCACCGATTTGAGCGCACTGCGTCCGCAATTTTTGCTCTCGTGTTCGCTTTGGAAGCACTGGGGACCATCCAAAACCAATCGCGAAATTTTTACGTGATCCAAAGCACCCAAGGGTGCTTCTCCTTTTACGGGAATCGCATTTTGTTTCCTCCTTTGGCGTAATCATGCGGAATGCGACATTGACATGCGTGAATAAAACAGCAAAGGGACCCCTCGACGACCCTCCCCCCCCCCCCCTCCCTACACCAGTTCGGACACCCACGCCTTTGTTGAGCAGCTTAAAAATGTACCTGTAAAGGCAAAACCCGCCACTCCAGTACCAGGCGCCTGTAGGCAGGCCATGCCGCTGCTCTTTCGCCACTAAACTTATGCTCTCGCGCCTGATAGTATGCCACCCGGAATATGATGGTTTCGAAGGTGCTGCCGGTCTCTGCAAGCGCCTAACACTTCGTCAGTGATTCTGTCTGTAGAGGTGCATTTTTAAAATGAAGGTGGGCAGGTGCCACTCCCATCATGGAGGCGTCAAAAGAAGGGGTGATATATGGATAAGAAGGGGTATGACTACCTTTCGATAATGTGACACGACTACGGTGGCATTGGGTAGAATTGTGGTGAAATTTGGTGCCAATACGACATCATTAATCCACCTTGCACGTCACATCAACTTCTTAGCTGTGGTCTTTTTTTTCGCACTGCTATTTGAAGCGTCCTCGCAGGGCGCCACGCTTTTGGACTAAATTTTAACGTGATTCGAAGCAACCAAATTTCAAGCTTAAACGCCACAAAGCGTGGGAATTACGAGGTTTCGAAAAAGTGATCCTTTAATATTGTCTGGTGTAGAAGAGAATGCTCTACTAAAGATGGCACAAGGCATAACGTGCAAAGCAACACATTCGTGGTAAATAGGTTACTTTGTAATTCCCTGTGGTTAGAATGGAGTGATTGCAAGGCATGCCGATGGAAAGTAGATGTTTTTTATTCCAGTCTTCGATCACACTATAAAGTCCTTCGATGATGACCGGTTTCAGTCAGTAATGACTATCTTCAGATCTGTTCTATATCATGTCCTAATGTGATAAAGTCCTAATGGAGCCGTCAAAACATATAAATACACGCCATTACGGCTGTATCACATTGGGACGTGGTGTAGATTAGCTTAGTATAGTTCTGTCATGTTCCGTAGATCATTTTCACGATTATTTTATCGATATGATGTGGAGGAAGTCAGGTTACAATATATACAGGGTGAGTCACCTAACGTTACCGCTGGATATATTTCGTAAACCACATCAAATACTGACGAATCGATTCCACAGACCGAACGTGAGGAGAGGGGCTAGTGTAATTGGTTAATACAAACCATAAAAAAATGCACGGAAGTATATTTTTTAACACAATCCTACGTTTTTTTTAATGGAACCACGTTAGTTTTGTTAGCACATCTGAACATATAAACAAATACGTAATCAGTGTCGTTTGTTGCATTGTAAAATGTTCATTACATCCGGAGATATTGTAACCTAAAGTTGACGCTTGAGTACCACTCCTCCGCTGTTCGATCGTGTGTATCGGAGAGCACCGAATTACGTAGGGATACAAAGGGAACGGTCATGGACATTAGGCACAGAAGAGACTGGAACAGCACATTACGTCCACATGCTAACACCTTTTTATTGGTCTTTTTCACTGACGACATTCATTACGCCCGAGATTGCAATTGTGTGCAGCAAATGATGGCCACCACATTGAACATCTATTGGCCTGACATGTCGGGACACACTCTATTCCACCCCGTAATGAAAACAGAAACCACGTGTGTACGTGTACCTCACCCCTCATGGTAATGTACCCTCATGGTAATGTGCATGTGCGTCAGTGAAAAAGACCAATAAAAAGGTGTTAGCATGTGGACGTAATGTGCATTCTGGAACTATTTCTGTATTGTCTAAGTGGGCTAGTGCTCCGACTGCAACGTCCTCGAAGTCGACATTCGTCTCCTATCGATGTCAGTCTTTTGCTGCACGTGTTGTTCTGCCTGTATTGCAACAATGTGGAATCAGCTGTGCAATTATAGCAGATTTTTCGAGACGGCGGCGGCGCCGCTGACGTCAGAGGTGTAGCGGGGTTTGCCGGAGCCGCGCGCCGGTGCACGCCGTGTGAGAGTGACAGGCGCAAAGTGCTGACGGCGCCGTTGTATCGCGGCGGCTGCACGTGGTGGCTTCCATAGTGCGCCGCATTTCGGCGGCTGGCTGCCAAGCGCGTGTTTACACAAACAGGTGCGACCCGCGTCAGCTGTCGCGCCGGCGTCTTATCGCAGGCGCGATCACAGCGTCGCGTGACGCTGCCTCGTGTGGCCTGCGCTCCTTCTCCCTGTTTTGTTTACCCTCGTAACTTGACAGCTCCCTTGTGGTTCTGACTCACGCACTGCTGTACCAGACTTTGCATCTAACTCTCAGAATGTGTCTGCTCTTTAACAGGAGCAGTACGGAGAAAAGAATCCGGGCTGATGAGTCCTTTGTTGATATAGTCACTCTCTTGCCATTATCTGGTGCGACGGTACTGCGCAGGAGAAGAGGTGTTTGTTTGTTGACCGAAATGGCGCAGTGCGAAAGGCACTAAACTTGTAATGTGGGCAGGTAGTGGGGACTCAAATTAGCTGTTCTTCCAATGTTTTCCTAAATCACTGTAGGTGAACTGGTTCCTCCAATAGGTATGGGCATTGTTATCCTCCTGATTTGGTAATCGTACCAAGGGACGGGGCGCAGAAATGCAAATAAAATTCTTCGCCCATAACGGTCTGTGTGTCGAATGCTCCAGCTGATTTGGAAGGGGGGAAGATGAGGATTTAATGTCCCGTCGACATCGAGGTCATTAGAAGCGGTCGAAGTGATTAGATAACAAGCTAATGAGAACGATCTACATCTGCGTGTAGATCTATACTCCGCAATTCACTTTACGGTTTGTGTTGGAGGGCACTTCTACCGCTGTGATTTCCCCCTTTCTTGCTCCATTCACAAATGCTCTCAGAATTTCGACAGTAAATCATTCCATTATGCACAACGTCTCCCTTCTAATTTATGCCACTGGAGATCGTTGAACATCTCCTTAACGCTCTCGCGCCGACTAAACGATCCAGTGACGAAACGTGTCCCTCTTCCTCGCATCTTCTCTGTCTCATCTACAGAGGTAGCACTGAAATATGGAAACACCGCAATAATTGTATGCTTCAAAATTAATGCAGATGCTATCGTAGCCTGCAGGTTGCGCTGCTGTTTTTAGCCACGACCGCCACCTGTGCCATGTCCTCCACATGTTGTGTCAGTCATGGTGGGAACAGTATTCTGTGTGAAACTTCCTGGCAGATTAAAACTGTATGCCGGACCGAGACTCGAACTCGGGACCTTTGCCTTTTGCAGGCAAGTGCTCTACCATCAGAGCTACCCAAGCACGACTCATGCCCCGTCCTCACAGCTTTACTTCTGCCAGTATCTCGTCTCCTACTTTCCAGACTTCACAGAAGCTCTCCAGCTAACCTTGCAGAACTGCCACTCCTGGAAGAAAGGATATTGTGGAGACATGGCTTAGCCACAGCCTGGGGGATGTTTACAGATTGAGATTTTCCCTCTGCAGCGGAGTGTGCGCTGATATGAAACTTACTGGCAGATTAAAACTGTCTGCCGGACCGAGACTCGAACTCGAGACCTTGCCGGCGAAAGGCAAAGGTCCCGAGTTCGAGTCTCGGTCCGGCACACTGTTTTAATCTGCCAGGAAGTTTCATATCAGCGCACACTCCGCGGCAGAATGAAAATCCTATTCACTGTTCTGTGTAGTTGCGGGTGCATTATGTCGGAGTTACGTGGGTTCGAATATCGGCAAATTGTTGGTGGTCGTATAGTACGTGGTTCAGTAACCAAGGGAGCCGAAGTGTTTGGTTTTTCAAGTGCCGCTGTATCAAAGATTTATACCGCATACAGGGAAAGTGGAAAAACTTCATCCACTAAGTCACAACCAGGACAAAAGTGTACGTGTGTGTTGAGTGACGCTGATGGATGGTCATTGAAGAGGATTGTGACGAAAAATAAGGTGACGACAACTACAGAACTCACTGCAGAACTGTATGTCGCATTCGTGAACCCTGACAGTACTAAAGCGACAAGAAGGAAGTTACCCCCGGGTCGTACTGCCAAGAATTATGTCACCATTTTGGCTGATCGGATCCATCCCGTTGTACAATGGTACTGCTGTGTTCCAAGGTCACAGGGCCCCTGTTCACACAACTCGCATCGTCAAGGACTGGTTTTGCGAGCACTGGGATAAACTGTCGCATCTTTACTGGTCACCAAAGTCACCAGATGTCAATATTATTGAGCCTTTCTGGTCTGCTCTGGAGATGCTATCCAGCTCCGTCATCGTTATCTGCGCTTACCACTATTTTGCCGAAAAAGTGTTATGAGATTCACTTGAAAACCGTGTAGGATCGGTATTCATCCATTCAGAGACCATTGGAAGCTCTTTTGAATAGTAACGTTTTTCCTACAGTGTATTAGGCATGGTAATTTGTTGTGTTTTTGGTAGGCCTTTTTTTCGTCCAGCTTCTGTTTGTTGCGCTGTCCGACTTAAGCAGACGAAAATTTAGGCTAGGGGTAGTCATGGCGTCAGATCTCCGGCCTACCGATCGATTTGAATTGTTTACAAAATTTCAGTATTCGATGATGCGAATAAAGGTGTTGCACGTGCAGATTTCATTTCTCTTATCCGCGCTGACCCATAATTATAGGCTCCAGGGGCGCACTGAGCTTGCAGGTGAGGAATATTTGTAGATTTTCTCGAGGTATTAGACCTCTTTAAGTGTCTGCCGCTCTGTCATTTTTGCAGTCTTCAAAGACTGATGCTGCATCCGAAACGTCAACTATTTTCATAAATCCGTCTGCACTAATCTGTGCAAAACATGACGTCACACAAGTAATGGACCCGCCGACTGCGTGTACTTGCATGGCGTAACTTTACCATGTAGTCACAAAATCAGTGCCGGCAAATAGTAGAAAAGTTACTAAATCAAGACCCTAATCTTACCAGGTCCGAGAGTGCTCTGCCTGGGTTATGTTGCCGTTTGTAGAGAAGCAAAAATGTTAAATTTCACTGACATATAATCAAACAAGGTATTCTTCCCGTGTAAGAAAGTGATTTGAGTTGGTCTAGACTCAAGATGGTGTCCTTGTTTTCAGGTTTTCTAGAGTATTTGTATTAGGGTATAGAGTATTTGTATTCAAACCAAATAGTGATGATGAATTAGTTTGAGAGTTGTTTATGTTGCCCTCGCCTCGAATCTCCCCCCCCTCTCTCTCTCCCCCTCCTCCCTCCCCCTCCCCCTCCCCCCCCATACACAACGTTTCCTCTCTGTGACTGAATGTGTTGTGACGTGGACGAGCGAGTCATGATCTTGTGTCCGATATTTCATTGTTAAAGTATTTGGTCTCCTAAGATAAATACGAAAGCATAAACTAACAGCATATATATATATATATATATATATATATATATATATATATATCTCGATCCACTGACAAGTGCAAATTTCGTGGAATTGTAGAATTGTACGTCACATTGCAAACAGTTGTACTTATATTTAATGCTGTTGTGGCATAATTGGGATAGAAGTCGAGAATTCTCGTCGATGTGAGAGGGATCCCGTGTGAAGCAACACTTAGAAGGCTCCTTTCTGCTCCCCTAAGACGCAATGGTTTGAATAGAGTGAGACAGGGCAGATGTATACAGATATACCCGTTTTTCGCATTCGTATATGTTGCTTTGCTTTACTAAATAACATCGCCGATATTTACCCAGCGACTTATAAGGAGTGATCAGAAAATTTTCAGACACAAAGGAATTAAAGACATTAGCTGCCAGTGGCGCTGATTTATATCAATGGGGCAAGTTAAAAAATTTGTGCCGGATCGGAATTCGAGCCAGGGTCTCCTACTTACTAGGCAGATGTGCTGACCATTAAGCCATTGACGGCCGCTGTGGCCGAGCGGTTCTAGGCGCTTCAATCTGAAACCGCGCGACCGCTACGGTCGCAGGTTCGAATCCTGCGTAGGGAATGGATGTGTGTAACGTCCTTAGATTAGTTAGGTTTAAGTAGTTCTCAGTTCTAGGGGACTGATGACCTCAGATGTTAAGTCCCATATTGCTCAGAGCCATGTGAACCATTAAGCCCTCAGGACACAGTGGACAGCACAACCAAGCGGATATCATAGCACGCTTCCCCTCAGACCCGGATTCTCAACTTACGCCACGCACTAGGGATATAGTGCCCCTGCTTATTAGCCTCATTACTCGCGGCATCTCTCCGATTCCCGTAAGAGTTCGAGATCGGTATGCATCTACGCTGAAGGGATCCTTGGCCATCATCGCCGTAACTACACAATATGTATGTGGTGTCTGCTCTTTCGGACATGTTCGAAAGAACAGACACCGCACACACATGTATATATATAAAGTTCTCGTTCGAGGACGTTGCTGCAGTGTATAAGCAACACAGCTCGACTCCGATGCGGGAATATGAGCAGCAATATGCAGGCAACGGGTTAGTGCAGCCTTAGAACGGAAACTGCTCGATAGCCCCTTATAAATTAAGTCAGTGAACTCGTATTGTCCGGAGGAATTCAGAAAAATTTGAGATTTCAATCACAGGTCATTTGTATTTATAGTAGCGAATGATGGTTTCTGTCTAAATCAGTCATCTTCAGATCTTTACTAATCGCAGAGTGGCCTGTTGCAGTAGGAGCGAGATACTGCCTGATCGTAGTTGGTTTTCCTGCTATAACTGACCACAAATCTGACGACTTAAGATCTGAAGATTGTTGCAGTAACTTAAAACGTCTGTAAATGATGGGTGTAAAACCCTTGTCAGTGACACGTGCAACCGTAACAGCAAGTGATGTGTGATAAATCAGTTCACGCTGGCCTGGCCGCATGCACTTGTCGAGGGACGGCGTGGGTGGTGGCGCGCCGTCCCGCAACGCGCGTGGGCGGCGTCGTACTGCCAGCAACAGTTCGGCCTTCGCACCCGTTGCCGCTAGTCTGGAGCGCGGCCTTCACCCACAGGTCCACACGTAAGCGCAAACATGCGCCCGGTGCCGTAAACACGTCTGCGAGAACCCAGGTCCCGGCATACAGCTGGCCTCTTCTGCGTTTCACTGCTCGAAGGGCACGGAATACCGATCTGATGTTTTGACCGACGAATAATTTTAATCGGATTGCCATTCTCCCGAAGGCGAGAGGAAAAGTTCACAAAAACATTTATATTTCGTGGCAACCTAAGGAAAGTTACAATTACCACCTCGAAAAACAAAAAAAATCAAGGTGGAACTACCAAACTTCGTCATGGTGTGCAAGTACTGGAACTAATTTATTAATAATTTAAAATTTTACGCACGTGAATTTCCGCAGCCAGTAGTTCGGTGCTAACTCTCGTGGCTTACGCGTCCGCTCGAATCGTCTTCTCAGCAGGAAAAGGCTGTTTACTCCGGAAAGGAACGCTGACAAACTAAAATTCCCCGCGCGCTGTCTAAGCAACCAGTGACAGACGTCGCAGGAAAATCAAGTGGTGGGCGCAGAGACACGTCCAGTAAGGTCGGTTGAGAGACGTCCTCCTGTGTCTGGCCTTGGCTCCCGGGCTGGCATGGTGTGCTTCTCCCTCACGGCTGATGTCTCCGACTCTGTTCCAAGACTGATCGCCCACCGTGGCCCCTGAGATTCACTGCTCGCTCGTCCGCCGATCCTAGGGCGCACATAGTGTAATCTGTGATTTCAGGATACACTCTGAGGTGACAGATGTCAAAGGATACCTCCTAATACCGTGTCGGATCTCCTCTTGCCCGGCGTAATGCAGTAACTTGACGTGTTATGGACTCAACAACTTGTTGGAAATCATCTACAGAAATATTGAGCCATGCTATCTCTAAAGCGTCCCATAATTGCGGAAGTCTTTCCGGTATAGGACTGTGTGCACAAACTGACCTCTCAATTCTGTCCCATAGATGTTCGGTTGGATTCATGTCTGGCGATCTGGGTGGTCAGATCATTCGATCGAATTGTCCAGAATAATCTTCAAACCAGTCGCAACAATTGTGGTCCAGTGACATGGCGCAATGTCATCCATAAAAATTCCATCGTTGTTTGGGATAGTCCATCAATGGCTGCAAACGGTCTCCAAGTAGCCGAACATAACAGTTTCCAGTCAATTTTCAGTTGGACCAGAGACCTCAATCCATTCCATGTAAACGCAGCTTACACCATCGTAGGTTCAAAATGGTTCAAATGGCTCTGAGCACTATGGGACTTAACATCTGAGGTCATCAATCCCCTAGAACTTAGAACTACTTAAAGAACGAAAGAACTACTTAAAGAACGATTGCTGGTAAGCCTTCGTGTAGACTCGAATCTCCCTAATTTTATCTTGATGGTTGTTTCGTAAGATGTACGTAGAAGGAAGCACTATATTGCTTGCCTTTATTAGGAACGTACGCTCTTTGAACTTCAACAGCTCACCATAGCGTGATGCAGAAGGCCTCTCCCGCAGCGTCTGCTTCTAGAGTTGGCTGAGCACCTCCGTGACGCCCTCGCGCCTAGCAGATGAACCAGTAATGAAACGCGCTGCTCTTCTTTGGATCTTCTCTATTTCCGTTGTCAGTCGTATCCAGAACGGATGCCACAATGACGAGCAACACTCAAGTGCTGGTGGAACGATTGCTCTGTAAGCCCCTTCCTTTGTTGATAGTCTACTTTTCCTGAGGACTCATCCGAGGGGATCGGCCTGACATCTGCCTTACTCGCGATTAATTTTGTGAGGTCGTTCTATTTCATATAGTCCCGTACGCATATTCCTAGATATTTTATGGAAGTAATTTATGATTGAAACTTCCTGGCAGATTAAAACTGTGTGCCCGACCGAGACTCGAACTCGGGACCTTTGCCTTTCGCGAGCAAGTGCTCTACCATCTGAGCTACCGAAGCACGACTCACGCCCGGTCTCACAGCTTTACTTACTGTTCCGCAAATGTGTAATCATACAACGAAGTGTCTTTCTATTTCTCTATTCGCATTTGTTTATGATGAAGTTCAAATGACATTCTCGAAAACAAGTATCGATTCGCTGCAGGTCTTCGTGCATTTCGCTACTGTTTTTAGCGTCGCGATTTCTTTTAATACAGCAGCATCATCTGGGAAAATCCTCATGCAACTTCCCGTGTTCTCTGCTAAGTCATTTACATATATGTATTGCGAAAAGCACTGGTGTTATAACACTCCTCTGGGGCGCGCTCCAAATTGCTCTTAGGTCTGAAGACTTTTCTGCCTTCGGAAAGATATTCTGTTTTCTGTGTGCTAGAAGCTCTTCAGTCCAGTCATACAGCTCGTCAAGTAATTGCTCACTAGCCAGCAGTGCGGAATTGTATCGAATGTCTTCCGGAAACCTAGGAACACGGCATCCACCTAGGCGCCTGTATTTGCCGTTTTATAGGTGTCTCTAGTAATGAGCACGACGAGAAAATGAGCGTAATTAGAACTCCTACGGATTTTCATCAACATTCGATCTTCTCGCGCGCCATTCGCGATGGAACAGGTGGGGGGGGTTTCATCCAGTGGATCCAGAAGTACACTTCACCACATACCGTGAGGTGTCTTGCAGAGTATACACTGGTGTCCAAAATTAAAGCAACTAACTGTTATTTTCCCGTTCTGTGTCTGATTCACGATATAATCATACAAAATGCCAACCAGATGTCCGTCCGATCTTGTTCTGCACGGAAGATGGCAGTCTGGTCAACGGACAACCTTGCCAGCGATTGACGTCAGGTCGCCTATGAAATGAGGTAGTGTCCGCCAGGTAGTCACATATCCACAACCGCTGTGTACACAGTCACAGACGATGCATTATGGCACAGAGAAGATGCCTACCAAACTCTCTGCGGTGGAGGGCCATAGAAGGAACGGAAGCAGGACAGTCGCAAACTGATGTGACCGGATGGGTTTATGTGAATCGTTCTGTTGTTTCTCGGATGTGCCAACGGTTTATAGAGACCGAAACTGTATCCCGATGACCAGGACAGGGCCGCACGTGTGATTTCAGAAGAGAGGATCGATATTTGGCTCTAAGGGCACTACAGTACCGCCTTAGTATTAAACCGAGGCAAGCGGTGTGCAGAAGGCTTCGGCAGAGTGGTCATTATTGTCGTTAGACCTGATGCATGTCTACCTCTGACGCGTCTTCACAGAAGGGAACGTCTAGAATCGAGTTATCAACATGCCACCTGGGCGGTCGAACAGTGGGCCAATGTTGTTTTCACAGATGAGTCCCGATATAGTCTTCAGAGTGATTCGCTATGGATTCGCATCTCGAGCGAACGTTGAACACGATTTCGGGATCCAACCATTGTGGAAAGAGGCCGATATCGAGGAGAATCCTTAATGCTATGGGCAGGGATTTTGTTTACCACTCTAACCCCTATTCATGAAATTGTATGGGCGAACTGGCAAGGTTTAACTGCTGTCAAGTATCGAGAGGAAATATTGGGACCTCATTTGCGGTTATTGCGAGGTGCTGTGGGCCCAGACATCGTATCGATGGACCATAACGCACGACATTATGGAGCACAGGTGGTTAATGCTTTCTTGGAAATGGAAGATAGTGCACGCATGGCGTGGCCTGCTCGCTCTCCCGACTTGAATCTCATAGAGCATGTCTGGAATGCGCTAGGGAGATGGCTGACATCACGTCAGCATCCAACCACTATCCAAAAATACGACCACCTCTGCAGGAAGAATGGGCGTTATTGCCTCAACATGAGGCTAATGACGTAATTAACAGCATGCTCCATCGTTGTCAGAGCTTTGTTGCTACCAGAGGGGTAACACCACACAATGAGTACATTAACCAGTTGTCGGAATGTGTGTGCAAATCCGTTAAGTAGGAAAAAACGAAGAATATGTTTGTCTACCGTTATGCATGTTGTAGTTGATTACGTTCTGAATTCCTTGCGTTTTTTCTACCTGTTTATACTGTTTTGTGGCAAAATACGAGGGTTGGAACTTAGATAATGGCAACTATTTATTCACAACCGATACGAAAGAGTTACATGATTGCACCTGTTACTGTCCTTCAAAGTAGTCGCCAGCGTTATGTAGAACCCGTTGCCAGCGATGTGGAAGGCGTAGTATACCGTTAGCAGAGACTGTTCTGTTGATGGTGCGAATGGAGCGGTCTCCTGCCTGTCGAATCTCTGAAACAGTTCTGAAACGAATGCCACGAAGTGGTCGCTTCATCTCCGGAATCAAATCAAAATCACAAGGACTTAAGTCCGGGGAATATGGTGGATGGTACATTACTTCCCAGTCCCATCGACCGAACACAGCAGCCACAGGTTGCGCATTGTCGCGGAAAATGTTGGGTGGCTTGCGCAGAAAGTGTCGCCGCTCCTTTCGCAAATCTGGTCGCAGGTGATGCTCCAAAAACGAACAGTAATACTGTGCATTGACGGTCTGCCGTGGAGGAACGTAATGCGTTAGGATAACACCATCACAGTCGTACACGAGAATCACCATAACTTTGACCATACTGGGACTCTGACGCACTTTCGAGGCGACCCATAATGCTTTGCAAAAGAAGCGGCACACTTTCTGCGCAACCCACCCATCATTTTTCACGACAATGTGCGGGCGCATACAGCGCAAGCTGTGGCTGCTCTGTTCGGTCGATGGGACTGGGAAGTACTGTACCATCCACCATACTCACCGGACTTAACTCCGTGTGACTTTGATTTGATTCCGAAGATAAAGGAACCACTTCGTGGCATTTGCTTCAGAACTGTTCCAGAAATTCAGCAGGCATTAGACCGCTCCATTCGCACCATCAACAGAACATGCTCTGCTAAAGGTATACTATGCCTTCCACATCTCTGGCAATGGGTTCTACACAACGCTACTTCGAAGGACAGTAGCAGGAGCAAACATGTAACTCTTTTGTATCGGTTGTGAATAAATAATTGCCACTATTTAAGTTCCAACCCTCGTAAAAGCAACAATACAAAATTTCTGTTTGTTGCTTTAATTTTGGACACCAGTCTAGGTGTAGATCTAGAACAGGGATTTAGAGACATGTTATACACTCCTGGAAATGGAAAAAAGAACACATTGACACCGGTGTGTCAGACCCACCATACTTGCTCCGGACACTGCGAGACGGCTGTACAAGCAATGATCACACGCACGGCACAGCGGACACACCAGGAACCGCGGTGTTGGCCGTCGAATGGCGCTAGCTGCGCAGCATTTGTGCACCGCCGCCGTCAGTGTCAGCCAGTTTGCCGTGGCATACGGAGCTCCATCGCAGTCTTTAACACTGGTAGCATGCGGCGACAGCGTGGACGTGAACCGTATGTGCAGTTGACGGACTTTGAGCGAGGGCGTGTAGTGGGCATGCGGGAGGCCGGGTGGACGTACCGCCGAATTGCTCAACACGTGGGGCATGAGGTCTCCACAGTACATCGATGTTGTCGCCAGTGGTCGGCGGAAGGTGCACGTGCCCGTCGACCTGGGACCGGACCGCAGCGACGCACGGATGCACGCCAAGACCATAGGATCCTACGCAGTGCCGTAGGGGACCGCACCGCCACTTCCCAGCAAATTAGGGACACTGTTGCTCCTGGGATATCGGCGAGGACCATTCGCAACCGTCTCCATGAAGCTGGGCTACGGTCCCGCACACCGTTAGGCCGTCTTCCGCTCACGCCCCAACATCGTGCAGCCCGCCTCCAGTGGTGTCGCGACAGGCGTGAATGGAGGGACGAATGGAGACGTGTCGTCTTCAGCGATGAGAGTCGCTTCTGCCTTGGTGCCAATGATGGTCGTATGCGTGTTTGGCGCCGTGCAGGTGAGCGCCACAATCAGGACTGCATACGACCGAGGCACACAGGGCCAACACCCGGCATCATGGTGTGGGGAGCGACCTCCTACACTGGCCGTACACCACTGGTGATTGTCGAGGGGACACTGAATAGTGCACGGTACATCCAAACCGTCATCGAACCCATCGTTCTACCATTCCTAGACCGGCAAGGGAACTTGCTGTTCCAACAGGACAATGCACGTCCGCATGTATCCCGTGCCACCCAACGTGCTCTAGAAGGTGTAAGTCAACTACCCTGGCTAGCAAGATCTCCGGATCTGTCCCCCATTGAGCATGTTTGGGACTAGATGAAGCGTCGTCTCACGCGGTCTGCACGTCCAGCACGAACGCTGGTCCAACTGAGGCGCCAGGTGGAAATGGCATGGCAAGCCGTTCCACAGGACTACATCCAGCATCTCTACGATCGTCTCCATGGGAGAATAGCAGCCTGCATTGCTGCGAAAGGTGGATATACACTGTACTAGTGCCGACATTGTGCATGCTCTGTTGCCTGTGTCTATGTGCCTGTGGTTCTGTCAGTGTGATCATGTGATGTATCTGACCCCAGGAATGTGTCAATAAAGTTTCCCCTTCCTGGGACAATGAATTCACGGTGTTCTTATTTCAATTTCCAGGAGTGTAGTTCAATTCTTTTATCTTGGCGGTTCGCGCATGCCCGCCCAAACGCGGGAGATTGCTGCGTTGCCAGTTGTATGCGCCAAGAGAAGCACCGCCATAGTATAGTTAGCAAACTTACGTTTAGGGGGGAGCAAGCAGTTTGTGAAGTAAAGCCACCACGGCCGCATTAACCCTTTCGCTGTTACAGACGCGTGCTCCCCGCATTTCGCGATGTGCGCGATTTTGTCATCATTGCACTGCTCGCCTGTGCAGACACATGGTGTTTCGACTGCTTTGACACACTTTATCATTCGATTTCACACAAACTATTTGGCCCAAAAATTTGATTTTTACACATATTCTTGACTGATACCTTCCCCCCATAAATGACTTAATTTTGTTTCGATGTTCAACGCAGTTATTGTGCAGCATTAGATGTAGTAAACCATTGCACGAAATTTTGCAGAGGTAAAAGTCCATAGCGTAAACTTTCCGTATGGTCGATTTTAGTTTCCACTAGAAATTTCAAAAAATTACATTCAAACGCATAAAATTCATGAAGAAAGACACTTCGATATTGTTTTTAAATAAAGAAAATATTAAGCGCCGATCAAGGTTTGAAATCAGAACCTTTTGCTTGTCAGCCAAATATCTTAACCGTTACACTAACACAGCTCATCAAACAACATAACCCCAGGAGGACTTTAAAATATCACGCAAAATACCGGCAAACACTGTTCCTATGATTATGAATCACTCACGTTTTGTCGAAGTACAATAGGAAATAAACAATTACCGCTGTTCTTGATTGTGAAAAAGCGGTTAGTGAGAATGATACAAACACCTTTCCTTGCTATCGCCTGAATTAGGAGGCTTATTGCTTGTTTGGTTTAATGAATTAATAGAATATGAAGCAATTGGTATAAAGAATGCTTTTTCCAAACTTTCTATAAAAGAAAGTCTGCTATCAAGACATTGCTTTTGTTCAATTATTTTATTTATGACTGAACGTTTGTAAAACTGAAGACTCTCGTCCGTGCTCTGCACTGCAGTCAAGCTCTGGCAACGTCGTTCTCTGTTCATTGGCTGACTGTGTTTTGTGACGTCAGATGCGCGGAACGAACCTAAACTCGGCCGCCGTCATAAATGACGCGCACTTTAGTATCGCTGGCCACAAATCCGTCACAGTGGCCTCGTGAGTGCTGCAAGTTCAAAAATAACATAGCGTGAGACAACCAATCATTTTGCACTGAGGCGCTCCTGTCGCAATGCTACCAAAATTGGGCACAGAAGAACTAAGTTCTACAAGCCTGTTCTCTCATTTTCGTGAGGGGATAAAAAGTAACAGTTACAAGAACGAACGGTGAGGGGCGGACCGCCTGTGGCCCAAGGACCGCTGTCTGTCCACCCCTGATCTAGACTCTCGGTTTGCCGGCCGGAGTGGCCGAGCGGTTCTTGGCGCTACAGTCTGGAACCGCGCGACCGCTACGGTCGCAGGTTCGAATTCTGCCTCGGGCATGGATGTGTGTGATGTCCTTCGGTCAGTTAGGTTTAAGTAGTTCTAAGTTCGAGGGGACTGATGACCTCAGAAGTTATGTCCCATAGTGCTCCGAGCCATTTGACCCATTTTTAGACTCTCGGTTTCCCTCAGCAAACTCGGTGTCGACGAGTTACCGCGCTCTTCGTACTGGACGCGCCAGACAAAGATTACGGGTGTCAAGGGAGTGCAGGCGGCGTTCAGGGTCGCAGAGATAGGTAATCTGCGTGCCGGAGGCCGAGGACTCGGTCGCGGCGTGGCCGCTGGCGCCGGCCGATTGGCGGTGTCAGCCCGCTCAGCTGCTGAGCTGGTGTCGCCGGCTGACCCCTGGAGCGCTCCCTGTAGCCGGACGTCACGCCGCGAGTGGCGGCGGCCGGCCAGCCCGCTGACGCGTGGCCCCGCCGGTTTGTAGACATCAGCACGGCGCTGGGAAAGAATGCGGTCGCGCGTGCATTCTCCATTCACTCGTTCTGTGTCTTTTTCCGTTTGGAGCAAAGTCCAGAGACACGGCGCCGCGCGATCCGGCCTCGTGGCTTCTAGCGCGTGTAGTTAGATAACCGATGAGGTATAAAAAATGCGTTCACCACAAACCAGCATATCTGGCCAAAACACTATTAAAAGGTTACTAAGTTGCTACTTGGTTATCAAAACATTTGGATTCGAGCTGACTTAACCTTGTAACTCGCTGCGACGTATATATGGGTCGCGATGTTGCGCGCGCTCTGTGCTAACGAGACGTATACACTGATGAGCCAGACCGTTATGATCACTGCCCACCGCGAGATTGAATGCCGCCAGGTGGCGATGAAGGCACCTGACGCGTGAGAAAAGTCGACAAACCGAGCAGGTACGAATGTGAAATCGTCCTTTGCGACGATAAGGCTGCATGTCTCGAAAGGAGGATATAAGATGAACATCAACAAAAGCAGAACGAGGATAATGGAATGTAGTCGAATTAAGTCGGGTGATGCTGAGGGAATTAGATTAGGAAATGAGACACTTAAAGTAGCAAAGGAGTTTTGCTATTTGGGGAGCAAAATAACTGATGATGGTCGAAGTAGAGAGGATGTAAAATGTAGACTGGCAATGGCAAGGAAAGCGTTTCTGAAGAAGAGAAATTTGTTAACATCGAGTATAGATTTAAGTGTCAGGAAGTCTTTTCTGAAAGTATTTGTATGGAGTGTAGTCATGTATGGAAGTGAAACATGGACGATAAACAGTTTGGACGAGAAGAGAATAGAAGCTTTCGAAATGTGGTGCTACAGAAGAATGCTGAAGATTAGATGGATAGATCACATAACTAATGAGGATGTATTGAATGGAATTGGGGAGAAGAAGAGTTTGTGGCACAACTTGACTAGAAGAAGGGATCGGTTGGTAGGATATGTTCTGGGACATCGAGGGATCACCAATTTAGTATTGGAGGGCAGCGTGGAGCGTAAAAATCGTAGAGGGAGACCAGGAGATGAATACACTAAGCAGATTCAGAAGGATGTAGGCTGCAGTAGGTACTGGGAGATGAAGAAGCTTGCACAGGATAGAGTAGCATGGAGAGCTGCGTCAAACCAGTCTCAGGACTGAAGACCACAAGAATAATAACATTGGGAAATCCTGTGATATGAGTGACTTGGACACAGGCCAGATTGTAACGGACCGACACCAGGAAAACGGACATCTTGGAAATGGAGAATGTGATCAGCTGTTCGCCTGCTGTTGTCGTGTGCATCCTTGGTAAGCGGTTAACTGGCCGCGAACCCATGGGTAGGCAACAGGGCGTTGGATGCTGGCTCCTCATTAAGATTCGAGGAGGTAGAAATCTTTCGCCCGTTCTGTAAACCACTATAGATGGCTATCTGTAATATATCTGACGGCAGAGTACAGAGCTGTTGCTGGCACATGTGTTTCGGAGCACATCAGTCCATCATTACCTTTCCCAAATTGACCTAACGATATCATCACTTACGACTGCAGTGGGTACGGGACCGTCGATCAGCGTAAAGGTGTCGCTTGATCCGATGAATCACGTTTATTACTACAGGAGGTCGATGGTCGTGTCAGGATATGTTATCCAGGCGAATTGCTGCTCGAAACGCATCACGCCACGGTCGCAGGCTCGTGGAGCCAGTATTACTCACTGTGATACATTTACCTGGGCTTCTATGGGACCCATAGTAATCGAAGCCACTATGACAGCTATGGACTAGCTCACTATTACTGCAGACCACCTGTATCCTTTCATAATTAATGTTTTCTGTGACGGCGTTGTCATCTTCCATCTTATCTTACTGTCCTTGTCATAAGGCAAGAATCGTGGTACAGTGCTTTGAGGAGTGTGACAGTGAACTCTCGTAGATGTGTGACCACCAAATACTCCTGATTTGAACCCAATGGAACACATCAGGGACACTTGTGGACACTAGGTCGGAGCTCACAAACCACCAGCACGTTATTTCCGGAAGTTTTGTGGCCTGTGCTTAGACATCTGGTGCTGTATACCTTCAGAAACCTACCAAGGACTTGAAACTTGATGACAGACCGAAATTGTGTGCTGGACCGAGGTTCGAACTCGGGACCTTGGCTTTTCGCAGGCAAGTGGTCTACCAACCGAGCTGTCCAATCACGACTCTCGATCCGTCATTAGAGCTTTACCTCCTCCAGTACCTCAACTCCTACTTTTCAACCTTCACACAAGCTCTCATGCGAAACTTGCAGGAATAGCACTTCCGTGAAAAGGGGGCCTTGCGGAGAAATTGAATTGTTTGAGGGAAGAGACTAAACTGCGAGGTCATCGGTCTCATCAGATTAGGGAAGAATGGGGAAGGAAGTCGGCCGTGCCCTTTCAAAGGAACCATCCCGGCATTTGCATGGAGCGATTTAGGAAAATCACGGAAAACCTAAATTAGCATGGCCGGACGTGGGATTGAACCGTCGTCCTTCCGAATGCGAGTCCAGTGAGCTAACCACTGCGCCACCTCGCTTGGTTATTGCGGAGACGTGGCTTAGCCTCAGCCTAGGGGATGTTTTCAGAATAAGAGTTTCACTCTGCATCGGAGTGTGTGCTTGTATGAAACGTCCAGGAATATTAAAACTGTGTGCCGGACCGAGAGATGCACGGTGAAAACCTTATTCTGGAAACGTCCCTCAGGCTGCGACTAAGCCATGTTTCCTCAGTATCCATTCTTTCAGGAGTGATAGTTTTGCAAGCTTCCCGGCAGAATTGCTGTGAAGTCTGGGAGATGGGAGTTGAGGTACTGGCGGAAGTAAAGCTGTGAGGATGGGTCGTGAGTCGTGCTTTGGTACCTCAGTAGGTGGAGCACTTACCCGCGAAAGGTGAAGGTCTCGAGTTAAGAGCATCGGTCCGGCACACAGTTTTCAATCTGCGCACTCTCCGCTGCAGAGCGAAAATCTCAATCTACCAACGACTTTTCGAGTACGTGGCAATCAGAATCGCTGCCGTCCTGTGCTCAAGAAATGGACCAAAACACCATTAAGCAGATCGTCATAATAAACGGCATGGATTACCGTTTTGTTTCCGGTTCGAAGCCATGAACCCATGTTTCGTCGCCAGTGACGATGTTCGACAAAAAATTGTAGCCATCAGACATGTAATGCACAAGAAGTTCCGCAAAGATGGTCCTTTGTTGCTCTTCGTGGTCTTTTGTTAGGTGGGCCGCGCGGGATTAGCCGAGCGGTCTAGGGCGTTGCAGTCGTGGACTGTGCGGCTGGTCCCAGCGGAGGTTCGAGTCCTCCCTCGGGCATGGGTGTGTGTGTTTGTCCTTAGGATAATTTAGGTTAAGTGGTGTGTAAGCTTAGGGACTGATGACCTTAGCAGTTAAGTCCCATAGGATTTCACACACTTTCACTTTTGTTAGGTGGCGAGGAATCCAGCGGGCACACACCTTGGATTGCCCCAACTAGTGAACCACTCTGTCAGCACTACCAACAGAGACGTCCAGTCGTGCAGCGAGGTGTTTGATTGTGATCCGTCGATCGCCTGGAATGAGAGTGTCCGTACGTTCCAACACTGCAGGAGTCACAGCTGTGTGCCGCCGACCGGCACGCGGAGATCGGACAAGTTTGCGCGACCTTGTTGCCGTGTCGACAGACTCGGTTTGTTCACTGCAAGGTCTCCGTAGACATTCTTCAAGCGCCTGTGAATATCTGCGATGCTCTGGTTTTGCGCTAAAAGAAACTCAGTGACAACTAGGAACACACTTTCGTTACTGAAGCCATTTTAAAGGTTATGTATGGCGGCGCACCAATTGGAACTTCATTACACTATAGGGCTGAAGCGGACATATTCAGCAATGTCCGAAAAAAGTGTGTTGCATTAATGGCTCTGAGCACTGTGGGACTTAACTTCTGAGGTCATCAGTCCCCTATAACTTAGACCTACTTAAACCTAATTAACCTAAGGACATCACACACATCCATGCCCGAGGCAGGATTCGAACCTGCGACCGTAGCGGTCGCGCGGTTCCAGACTGTAGCGCCCAGAACCGCTCGGCCACCCCGGCCGGCAGTGTTGTATTACTTACTGACGCCCACCGACGTTTCGACCTTTTCACGCAGAATGGATGTACGGACTTCATGAAGTTGTAGGCTGTACTAATAACATTAATGTTTCTCATAGATGGCAGAAGCAGTTTTTGTAGTCGTCTTTCGCTTCTTTTGGCTGTGTTACAGTGTAGTGGCGTGTAATGAAGCCGTTGGAGTTGTCATCAAACAACTGGTTATCAAACGCAGAAGTAGAAAGATTTCTGAGGCGTTGTGGTAGTGACGAATTATTTAATTTTCCTCCATCTTCGGATGAGGGTATTGTGGCTGTTGTCGATCGTGGTCTTTCAGTATCTCAGGACCGAGAAAACTGATCTTCACGTTTCACGATGATGTAGAGGAGAACGACGACAGTGAGAGTTCGCCACCAGAATGTGAATATGTTGCCTCCGCGACATCCGTCTTCGGCTGACCGTGATTACCGTAGAGAAACGCTTGTTTTTATACCGTCAAACATCGTCATTGGAAAACACTAAAACATTGTTAAAGCCATTGCTTACTTGCACAGTATTGACGCTTTGTACAGAGATTGGCAGTTGACCCTCAGCATAAACAAATGAAATATATTGCTCATAAATAGGCGAAAAGACATAATATTATAAGATTACATCACTGCCGAGCAACCATGGGATGCTGTCACACCCGTTAAACTTCTGTGAGTATGTGTCTGGAGCGATTTAAAGTTGAACGACCATGAAAAACTAATCAGTGGAAGCGCAGATGCCAGGCTAATATTCTTTGGAAAAAATGCTCATGAATTCCAGTTCAATCACTCCATCGTCAGGATGATACTTGAATATTGCTTGTCGGTGTGAGTCTCGTTCCAGATACGATCAATAGGGGAAATAGAGTACATTCAAAGAAGAGCGGTGCGTATTCTCACAGGTTTGTGCAGGAAGCGCGAAACGTAAATTAGATGTTCTTCCAACTCCGCTGGCAAACACTACAAGAGAGGCGTTGTCACCACGCTGTAGTTTACTTTTAAAATTTCGAGAGCGTACCGTTCTAGACGAGTCAGTCAGTATGTTTCATGTCGCTACATACATCTCGCGGAAAGACTATGGGAGATTCGAACTAGACGGGAGCACGCCCGCAGTCGCTCTTCCAGTGCATCATTCGATACTGGAACAGGAATTTATCTATTTATTTTATGTCCAGCTGATTTATCCTGCATGCAGATTATCGCTCTTTAGGGATGAGCCGACACAACTGTGAGTTCAGGTACAATTCGCACGGTGTGAGAGGGAAATGAACGCCAAAGAGCGGCAGCTATTGTCCCGCTGGATTCTTGTATGGAATATTACAACAGATATGCCACACTCGGATCAAATTAGTCCCTCATACGGAGAAATACCAATGCTATGGCGGGACTACGAGACACTATAATTAATCTTTCACCGTACGGCCGAAAATCGATTCAGCAGTCAGAGACCTAGTGATACTCGCCTACGTCTGTTCGTTTACGTGACCGTACATTATGGGGCCCGGATTCCTGTAGAATTCCTTGTTTCCCATATGGCATTCAGCACAGTTCCGCACTGTCACCTACTGAACAAAATAGGAGCTAAATGAAAATCGGAAAACTTTTCTGATACAATTCAAGGAGTTCCTAACAGTTAGAGCTCATTACGCCGATCCTAACGGAACAAAATCGTTAGACGTGAAGGTTAATTTGTGCGTACCCCAAGGGCGTATTACAAGGACTCTTTGCTGAAATTATCTATTTCGTATTATTTGGATTCAACTGCATGATAAAAGTGACGGTGGATCGCTAAATATACTAGAGAACTATGAAATTGCCATTTATTGGGAAGCCAATAACGCAGCAGTTTTCGATAAAAATTGGTTTGTGAACTCTTAATTACTAATCCACATGTCGGCTGAAAGTTATCAAGTTATCTGCAGACAATTAGCTCTCCGCGGGATTTATACGCATGAAGTTCGTCAGCGAGCGGTCACTTCCGTTCTCATTCTTCACACACACACACACACACACACACACACACAAGATTCACTTCCTGCTTCGGCGACAGGTGCTTGTCAGAGAGCGTAAAATTAATGACAATACATGAATTCATTTGGAGTGTTGTAATCTACGTTCTCGCGCATGACAGATGCAGAAGGTCGCCAAGTCACAGAAATTCTCAGGGGACAATACCACTAATGGCTTCCCGCACGTCAACCGTATGTCGTAACTTCACCTCGCGCTCAAGTCGGTCAAATCACCGTCACTCTCACACCAAGGAGCGGAAATAAAACAAAAAAATCGGTGATATCTGTATGATCGGAAGTGGGCCATGCTTCTCGTCGGAGAACTTTCCATTTTAAAGTTTAGTGCCACCTTGTTTTCGCATATCCACAAGATACTTTCGAAAAAGTATCGCTCATTTTTTATTAAAAGAAACTGCGGTGCTAACGTACAACTGAGTTAGCCTATTTACGAACTTAAAACAGAAAAAAAGTAAGTACACCCCGTGAACAAATGGCTCCGCCAAGTTACTTCCATTCAGGCAAGCTTAGTAATATAGTTTTTGGCAGAGGGCTGTAACACTCTAAACAAATCAGAAATTTATGGAAGGAGAAATTTGCAACACCTTTCTTGTCTATGTAAATATCTGATTCGGAAAACAGGTGTACAGCTGCTATTGGAAGTACACTGACACAAATTTGTATACGTATGGCCCGTTTCTCTGACTGAGTTCGTTGGTCTTGACAGACAACTAGCTGGTTTGAATCCTGATCTGGAAATCATTTTTCATCATCGGAACTCGTCCTATTGGCGGGGGAAGGGGGAGGGGGCGAAAGGGAACTCCCCGACATACACATGGACCGAAAATATCACCGAGTAACCACGGAATACTGCCTGTTTCGACAATCATAACTTTTTGTGTCGGCCGACATCCCTCCTATCTGTTGCTTAACATTTCGAGATGTCCAGCGATATCTACATCTATCTTTGCAAATGACTTGATAGGTCTACTTGCGCGTGTACTCATTTACTTTGGATGCGTGTTTGTTTCCAATCATCCCGGTTTCGTATAGTTTTAAATGTATCTGTTTACGTGTACTGTGAACCTGTCTGCTCAGTAATGAAAGCTAATGAATGGTGGGTGGGTAGAGGGCGAGAGGGAAGTACTTGACCCCTTAGAAGTGAGGCACTGAGACTACACCGTGAAACAGAAAATTTGGTGAGAACGCCTTGTTGCTGTGGCCCCACCAGGTATCGCTGAGATCTGTTGCATCTGACAGAAGAAAAACAAAACAGTTCATCAATGTCAACATTATACGTAATCAGGACTGATCATCACAATATGCTCTGGAAGTTAAATCTCACTTTTTTAATTTTATTTATTTATTTATCCTGGTCGGATTAGCACCATCAGGCATTCTCTTACGTCGCACCAGTACCCTGTTTTACATCATAGTTACCTAAGATAAAACAATTTTGATAACGACAAATAGTGTTAATGTGATTTGGATATTTATTGTGGCATTGTGAGTAAATAATACTATGAACGAATAAAGTTAATACTGGCAGTACTGCCACTTATAGTGACAATAATAATAATAATAGTGGCAGATATAAAAAGAGTTTATAGGTATACAAAATACTTGTTTTCTGATACAGTAGAGCTATGCGAACAGGAAATTTAAGGAGGCTGCCTCGACTAAAAGCACTGGGAAATGAGGAAGGTGAGGTAGGAAAGAAGGATGTACAAGGGTAACGAGTCCGTACAGGTCAATGGTGATCACTATTGTTGCTTTGTAGACACGGCATTAAGTGTCTTCTGAAGCAGTTGGTATTATTCAGTTCTCTGACATTATGCGGGAGGTTGCTCCTGAGTCGGATTTCTGATACTGAGAAGGACTTCCAGGAAGTGGCTAAACGATGAAGTGTGACAGAAAGGATTTTGCCCTGATGGGAACGGATGTTTCTGCCATGTTGTTTAGACAAGAGCGTTAATGTCGAGGAGAGATGTGAGGGGCAGTATACCTTGATAAGACAGTTGAAAGGATATGAAAATCTTTGCGCTTACCTGCACGCAGCCAGGACAGCTGTGCATTTGATGATGAAATATGATCAAAGAGTCGAACATCACGGATACAGTATAATGAGCACAGGCATTTATAACCAGTTCCAATCGCCGCGACCATCCCTGAGAAATACGTTGCAGGATAACTTCCCTTTAATTGATAGCAGCCGGCCGAAGTGGCCGTGCGGTTAAAGGCGCTGCAGTCTGGAACCGCAAGACCGCTACGGTCGCAGGTTCGAATCCTGCCTCGGGCACGGATGTTTGTGATGTCCTTAGGTTAGTTAGGTTTAACTAGTTCTAAGTTCTAGGGGACTAATGACCTCAGAAGTTGAGTCCCATAGTGCTCAGAGCCATTTGAACCATTTTTTAAATTGATAGTTCTCTGTACTGTAAATATATCTAAGGAAAGGAATCTGTCAAAAAAAATGTTTTTGTCCAAGGCAGCACCTTTTTCCAAAACGTATTAATTTCAAAATAATGGCAGCTACAACGGAAAGCGATAATAGCCTGGACTAAATTAAAAAGAAAAAGTCTCAGTAAATTCTTATAGATGTGAACATAGAACTGATTTATTGATTATTCTCCCTTGGAAACAGCATTTTAACCTTTCTATGTCCATTGCATCAAAGTATGCAGGGTGTGTGTCAGGATGTTGGTTCAACCTTCCTTTTCCTTTCGCCGCGCGGTATTTGCCGAGCGGTCTGAGGCGCTGCAGTCATGGACTGTGCGGCTGGTCCCGGCGGAGGTTCGAGTCCTCCCTCAGGCATGGGTGTGTGTGTTTGTCCTTAGGATAATTTAGGTTAAGTAGCGTGTCAGCTTAGGGATGATGACCTTAACAGTTAAGTCCCGTAAGATTTGTAAGAGGTCCATGATTAAGGAATTTGTTGCTAGCGCACTCGAGCAGATGTAATTTCGATGGATTGCTCACGCGCTGCCTGCGATATGTAAGGTATAAGAGAATCTCAGACCAGAGAGCAGTGTTGTATGCAGTACGAACTGTGTAGCAGTTGTAGTAGTTGTAGCTATCAGTCTGGTGTATCGAGTTGGCTGAGCCGGTCGTGGGGAGCGATGGCGGAGCCTGAGCGTTGAAGTATAAGGTAAAAGCAGCCTCGCGCATATATACTATTGTTATATCAAGTCCCATGTAAATGTTTAAAAAAAATTCTTAATAATAATTTTTCTTATAAAAATTAACTTTTGACAATCATTCATCTCAATTTGAAGATTTTACTAATTTCTCCAATCCCTGGTCATCCCGATTATTGTAAAGAAAAGTCAGTTGTTTCTTTTTATACATGACCAATCTATCGGCCAGCATTGCAGTGAGCTGTGCCAGAAAAATTTCTTATAGGAGCAGATATATACGCGTTATCCGGCGACCTTATTGAGGTAAGAATTTTCTATTTATTCAGAATGATCTTTCAGGGCCATGACACAGCACTGCTGACGTCCAAAATTTACCAGTTTAAATTCACAGTCAATTATTGAAAGGTTATAAGTGAGCCACAATTTTATTGAGAAATTAGTCACGTTATTATTGGTAGGTTACGGAGGAATAAACTGTTGCTAGGTTACGCTGAATGTCAATGCTATACATATTTTTACTGTTGGGAGCTTACAGATTTCACACACATTTGAACATTTTTTCTTTTCCCTTCACCATGATAGTTGTTGATAGCTACGTGGATATACACTTTCGAGTACCTCTTACTGTCGTTCATAGTCAAAAGCCGCACATCGACCATCGGAAAACTATATTGCGGTTCCATGTAGCAGCGTGGTGGCTCCGACTTTGTCACCACACTGTTCCCGTACGTCATTTCTGTATTTGACGTCCACTGCTGCCGCAGAGCAGCTGGCGACAACAAATAAAGTGTCCAGTAGCTGCTTTGGTGACGGGACGGAGACGCCTTTCCCCTGGCGCAGCTGACATCGCAGCAGGTGTGTGACCTTTGCTGCGCGCCAGATGCTGGATGCTGTATCCTTGGCACAAACCGTCACGGGTCCATTGGACGGCTCCAGCAGTACAGCAGTGCTATTATTGTTGCGCATAACATCATGTGAGGAGAGTTCCTTAAAACGTGTTACCTACTGTTTTATAGGCGTTGATGGATACTCTTGCCGAGCGAGGTAGCGCACTGGACTCATTCGGGAGGACGAAGGTTCAAACCCGCATTCAGCCATCCTGATTTAGGTTCAAAAATGGCTCTGAGCGCTATGGTAATTAACATCTGAGGTCATCAGTCCCCTAGAACTTAGAACTACTTAAACCTAACTAACCTAAGTACATCACACACAGCCATCTGAGGTCATCAGTCCCCTAGAACTTAGAACTACTTAAACCTAACTAATCTAAGTACATCACACACAGCCATGCCCAAGGCAGGATTCGAACCTGCGACCGTAGCGGTGGCGCGGTTCCAGACTGCAGCGCCTACAACAGCTCGGCCACACCTGCCGGCGATTCAGGTTTTGCGTAATTTTCCTAAATCGCTTCTGCCAAATCCCGGGATGGTTCCTTTGAAAGGGCACGGCCGACTTCCTTCCACATCCTTTCCTAATCCGATGGGACCGATGATCTCGCTGTTTGGTCCCCTTCCCTAAATCAACCAACCAACCAACGGATCCTCTTGTGATCTGTAATGTACAAGTGAGAAGGTGCACTGAAACAAGGGTATTGCAATGTAGTCGATTAAATGAGACTTTGCTGAGGAAGTAAGATTACGAAATGAAACACTGAAGTAGTACGTGAGTTTCGCTGTTTGAGCAGGTAGGTTTGACTTCTCTCGAATCAGTGATGAAGGTCTCTTTGGTTATGTAGTAGTTTTCTAACGCTGCTGTTGAACCACGGCAGGTTTTTCCCGCCTTTTATAACTTTGCTCGGAACATACTTGTCAAAGGCCTACTGAACGGTGCCTTAGAACTTTTCCAATTTTTCTTGGTCCTCAGTATCGAATATTTGATGCTGACTACTCAGATACTCTGCGTTTTGTAGCCTGTGACTCTTACTAAGCAAAAACACCATACTAAAATGCCTAATTCTGCTTAAAATGCACATTCGTATGTCCAGATTCACAGGACAGTATAACAGTCCTGATGTGGATTTAGTAGTGATAAAGTGATAATTGGATGTAGATATTGATTATGTAAAGTATTTATAGCTATTCGACATTTTTATACGCATGTTTGTTATGTTTCAGGTATGGATGTCCCTTTATGCCCCAGTGAATCTCTTCGCGCTAGAGTGAGTATTCTTCTCAATGATTCTTTCTTAAATTATTTCCCATAATAAGCACTTCTCGAAAAGTAGAGACCTGTCTTGTGAAGCAACACGAATTATGGCAAGTTAATGTACAGAATGTAATCCAATTGTAAGCAGAATGTTAAGTCATCGATGCCGGAAAGTTTGTCTTGGGTATTTAGCAGTTAAAGCAGAAATCTAATTTAATTCCTTTCGGGACTTCCTATGTAAGATCGATTTTGCGCTCGTCCGTCATGCATAAGCATTGCTTTCTTTTTGTCTCCAATTATAGCATTTTTTAATGAATGATATGAGTTGCCTGTTTATCGTATGCTCTTGTTTTTAAAAAGAGAGACGTATATCACTTGCTAATGAAATTATCGTTTTGCTTCGTTGTAGCGCTAGATTAGACGCTACGTCCATTTATATCTATAGGAGTTGTTAAACGACGTGAAAGTGACAAATTTACATGCGATTAACAGCGAAAATACGAAACTGACATGAAATATAGATGAGAAAATACGTCTTAGTCATAAGACAATTTTCACTGTGCATTTCGAAGCCGTCGACTACATTTCATGGGTATCACAGCATTACAGTCTGTGGCTAAGTGTGTGCTATGTATATCAAGAATGAGGTCCAATAATACACTCCTGGAAATTGAAATAAGAACACCGTGAATTCATTGTCCCAGGAAGGGGAAACTTTATTGACACATTCCTGGGGTCAGATACATCACATGATCACACTGACAGAACCACAGGCACATAGACACAGGCAACAGAGCATGCACAATGTCGGCACTAGTACAGTGTATATCCACCTTTCGCAGCAATGCAGGCTGCTATTCTCCCATGGAGACGATCGTAGAGATGCTGGATGTAGTCCTGTGGAACGGCTTGCCATGCCATTTCCACCTGGCGCCTCAGTTGGACCAGCGTTCGTGCTGGACGTGCAGACCGCGTGAGACGACGCTTCATCCAGTCCCAAACATGCTCAATGGGGGACAGATTCGGAGATCTTGCTGGCCAGGGTAGTTGACTTACACCTTCTAGAGCACGTTGGGTGGCACGGGATACATGCGGACGTGCATTGTCCTGTTGGAACAGCAAGTTCCCTTGCCGGTATAGGAATGGTAGAACGATGGGTTCGATGACGGTTTGGATGTACCGTGCACTATTCAGTGTCCCCTCGACGATCACCAGTGGTGTACGGCCAGTGTAGGAGATCGCTCCCCACACCATGATGCCGGGTGTTGGCCCTGTGTGCCTCGGTCGTATGCAGTCCTGATTGTGGCGCTCACCTGCACGGCGCCAAACACGCATACCACCATCATTGGCACCAAGGCAGAAGCGACTCTCGTCGCTGAAGACGACACGTCTCCATTCGTCCCTCCATTCACGCCTGTCGCGACACCACTGGAGGCGGGCTGCACGATGTTGGGGCGTGAGCGGAAGACGGTCTAACGGTGTGCGGGACCGTAGCCCAGCTTCATGGAGACGGTTGCGAATGGTCCTCGCCGATACCCCAGGAGCAACAGTGTCCCTAATTTGCTGGGAAGTGGCGGTGCAGTCCCCTACGGCACTGCGTATGATCCTACGGTCTTGGCGTGCATCCGTGCGTCGCTGCGGTCCGGTCCCAGGTCGACGGGCACGTGCACCTTCCGCCGACCACTGGCGACAACATCGATGTACTGTGGAGACCTCACGCCCCACGTGTTGAGCAATTCGGCGGTACGTCCACCCGGCCTCCCGCATGCCCACTATACGCCCTCGCTCAAAGTCTGTCAACTGCACATACGGTTCACGTCCACGCTGTCGCGGCATGCTACCAGAGTTAAAGACTGCGATGGAGCTCCGTATGCCACGGCAAAGTGGCTGACACTGACGGCGGCGGTGCACAAATGCTGCGCAGCTAGCGCCATTCGACGGCCAACACCGCGGTTCCTGGTGTGTCCGCTGTGCCGTGCGTGTGATCATTGCTTGTACAGCCCTCTCGCAGTGTCCGGAGCAAGTATGGTGGGTCTGACACACCGGTGTCAATGTGTTCTTTTTTCCATTTCCAGGAGTGTATTACGATTAGTTAAAGGTAAGAAACAAATCAGTTGAAAATGCACCGTCTTTGCTTGGTTCTGTCTTTATCACGTGATGAAAATACGACTGGAAAAATAACCTGTAACCACCGAAAGACAGTGGAACTCGTTACGCGGAAATCGTAGACACAGTACATCCATACGTTATTAACTGACACAAATCCAGTTCGCCATCCTCCGAAACGCCTACTGGAAAGACCAGATGATGTTACTGGTTACGGAAAACAGTGTTTCCAGTTTACGTGTGAAATAAAACATACTGACAACGTTAGAAAATTAGATAATTATTTGAAATTTAAAACCTATGTTGACGAAGTCAATCCATCATTGATCTCTTCCGTTATTTTCACGAAATGTAATTAAATTCACCGACTAAAACCAACACATGCGCGACCAAGCATACATGATTGTATAAATGTCAACAGCGTCTGATAATTTTGTGTTTTGCTACAGTTTTTACTATTGGTATTTTCGTATATCGTGGATACGTGTATGTCGGTGTAACACCATAGTGGTAACAAAGCGGTACTGTGATCGGCGGCTGTAAAAGCTTAGCCATATAAATTACGGTTGCGCTTGTAAAACATTCCCAGAGGTTTAACTACCACAGGTCATAACATAGTTCTGAAAATTAAATTCTGTCACTTGCAATCCATCTCAGTTCTCTAACTGTTTGCGCCAATAACAACTTGACCCTGATCTGGGAACGAAGTCCGCGATACTGGAACATCCGCCTCTCACACTGCTAAACCAGTGTGTCGTAAATTCTCGGGGTTTTCCCTTTCTGTTACAATGGCTAACTGTCATGTTTTCTCTTTTAGCCTATTTATATTATATTAGGCAAAAAATAAGTAAATTTAAATAGAAATTTATGGACATTTGACGAAATAGGATCATGCAACGTGTTAGGTAAATATGAAAGAAGAACTTTGTAAATCTTTCGTGTGATAATAGCCATGCAAAATATAAGTATCTACATCATATGCCCGTCATTAAATAATTACATAAAAAAGTGGGAGAATGGAATTAAAAAAAGCATTGTAATAGAAACAAAAATAGTGTGTAACAAATGGGCCTTCAAAGAACTGAAATACGTCGTAAAAATAGAAACATGACACCAAGTGAAGTTCGTATGAACTCTAGGTACAGATTATTACATTATAAATGTAACTGATTACAAGCAAACATAAACAGACTATACACTGTAACACAATGGTACGGAACCATACGAGAACTAGAATGAATTTTAAATATATGTATGAGCTGTGTCTAGCAGTCATTCACAATCATCAGAACTAGTTGACGAACGCAAAATAAATTTTGTTGGTTTCGTTACCGATACGATAGATAATAACTGCCTACCAACCCTGATACGCACATGTCGCTTAGCTTCTTAGAGCATTCCAGGCGGGTTGCGGTTGGCATTTCACACATTGGTAGCTAGTAATACGTTTCTTCCGTTAGGAACAATACCTGTAGCTCTTATGTTTTTTTAGCCTTTCGGTTCGATCTGATATCCTCAGTGACTGAGCTGCTTCACCGTTTCGCCTTGTTTGGTAACCATCATCATCTGTTCTCACTATGCCCACACTAACTGCTAGTAAACGGTTTGGTAAATTTGTCTGGAGCTCCTATGAAATGAATCACGACACAGCTTTGTCCTTCATATGTTTGTGCAAAACATAGAAATGGTTCAGATGGCTCTAAGTACTATGGGACTTAACATCTGAGGTCATCAGTCCCTTAGACGTAGAACTACTTAATCCTAACTAAGGACATCACATACATTCATGCCCGAGACAGAATTCGAACCTGCGACCGTAGCAGCAGCGCGGTTCCGGACTGAAGCGCCTAGAACCGCTCGTGAAAAACATAGGCATTGAAGCAACTGGCTGACACAAATGAAACAAAGTAGTCAAAGGCTACCTTATAGTCCGCTATTACACGAATAATTTCTGCGTTTGCTGTCGAGTATGTCTACACCTGACTTCGTTGCATTGTAAAATGAAATAATTTCGGGTTTCTCATTCCCTTGGGGTGCATTGTACATTGTAGACGAGTGAATCACAGCGTTTCTCCTCTTTGGTGTATAGGTAAGAAGAGTCATCTCTTTGGTGAATCCGTAGATGATTGCCGTGCGGTTAAAGGCGCTGCAGTCTGGAACCGCAAGACCGCTACGGTCGCAGGTTCGAATCCTGCCTCGGGCATGGATGTTTGTGATGTCCTTAGGTTAGTTAGGTTTAACTAGTTCTAAGTTCTAGGGGACTAATGACCTCAGCAGTTGAGTCCCATAGTGCTCAGAGCCGTAGATGATTGAACCGACGGGTTCGGTCCTATCTGGGAGAGAAGTTCTGTGAGGATTTGCGGCCTTTGTTATCCGCATGGTTCCAACCATCGTGAGTCCGGTGTCCCACAACAGCTGGGCAGTTTTCACCGACGAAGACCATTTACCGAGGTGATATTTCTATGTCTATTGTAGATACATTTCTATAAGCGTACTACTGTTTGAGAGGGCTTGCTTAAGGGTTTTTGCTCGACAGTGAGCCCCACCTCATCACTGTCTTTGCCGACGTGCGCATATGCGTCATACAAGTATGAATTCCTCGCGTCCGTCAGACACATTATTTTTATGCCGTATCTGGCCACTTTGGTGGTTATGTACATTCTGAACCGTCATCGACCTCTCAAACGAATCAAGGTCTCGTCTACGCAAGCAAATGCTCCAATTTCGTAATTCCGCTCACAATTGTCAATAAAATTCTCAGAAAGAGCTGAAGTGGCTGCAAGGGGGTTTAATTTTCTCTCCCTCTCTTCTCGTTGTTGAATCATCGAAGCGCAGAGCCCTAATCAACCCTTTCCACCTCTCTTCTGGCATAATATCTCGGAAAATTGTACGACCAGTCTCACTGGAAGAAGAAAAGAGAAGGAAAGTCCTTCTTGGATGATCTGAAAATTCCCGATAGTATAAGGAGGCCAAAAAGTGCAGACATTTCTCCTTTTGGGGTGTTGTTATACGAAACGCTGTCCAGGTATTGTAATTTTTTGCCGTACAGAGTGTAGTTTGGAATTAGTCCACCCCACAATGTCATTATTACATTGTGGGAGAAGAAGATACGCCAGATAACTTCGGGACCGGGATTTTGTAATCTTCGAACGTCTGCCTTCTGACATGAAAGCCGTATTTTTATAACATTTGTCGCTGAACGGCTGTTTAGCGAGACAGTTGGTTTTGAATTCTAAGAAAAACACCCCTGTATTCCAGAGTAAGTTCCAGCAAGTTCTATATCTTCACTGGATCTTTGTTCACACCTCTACTCTCCATCTGGTCTGAAATCATCATCTGACGAAGCTGCAGGAGTTACCTCTTCTAATTCTGCTTCCGATACTTCAGATGAAGAATTGTGATCAGAATGTTGGATGTCGGCTACATATGGCACATATGAGTCTTCGGAATCCACTTCTATGTCTGTCTCAGATTCGTCAGACATGGGGGGAACGTGACGCATAATGTTTTTCGTTCGAGACGAACCCTACTCATTGCTCAACTTAAATGCCAGCAAAACACTTCATTACTACTTTTTTTGAAATATCATAAAATGTAATTACTGCACCGAAGAATGGGATATTTATTACTATATATGTCAATGGGAACTGACGTTTGTGAAACTATATCACACAAACCGCTTTGGAAGCGGTTGTATTTAATACATTTTGGGGTATATCCCGCGAGACGAGTGATGGCGGACACACAGATACTTCGCGACAACACACGAACGATTGAGAATCTCTTGGTCTATGAGGATAACCCAGGAAATTGCAGCGTTGCAGTGTCCATAAGTGGAATCTGTACCCGCCTGTGAGGCGGGTGGTCCATGTTGAGGTTTAATAATGCGTTGATTGCATCGTAACTTGCGTGATGGGGCACATTGATAAAGTCACATTCGGAAGGCCGTGGTCAACTCCCCATTCAGCTACTCGGATATAGCTATTTGAAGGTTTCCCAGCGTTGCTCAAGGCAAGGAGAAGGGCGCGGATGATTTCCTCCGCCAACTTGAGCCTGTGCTCCTTTTATAATGAACTTTCGTCGACTGTACGTTGAAGAGACATGTTACTTCCGTCCTCTTTTTTGTAATTGCTGTATCAAGTTATATGAGCTACTCTACGTTTCCGCGTAGTCGCCAGTACAACTGACGTTAAACACACCGCTGTCCATTAAAATTGCAATACCAAGTAATGAAAATTTACTTCTTGTTGCGTGTATAGTGTGATAGGGAGAATACATGATCAAATGTATTGGTGAGTGGGGAGAGTAACAGTGCCTCTAAGGCAGGTGGCCATCGAGTCGAGCAGATCTTGGTTCAATGGCTCTGAGCACTATGGAGCTTAACATATGAGGTCATCAGTCCCCTAGAACTTATAACTACTTAAACCTAACTAACCTAAGGACATCACACACATCCATGCCCGAGACAGGATTCGAACCTGCGACCGTAGCAGTTGTGCGCTTCCGGACGGAAGCACCTAGAACCGCTCGGCCACCGCGGCTGACAGCAGAGTTTGGATGAGAGATACGAGTACGTCATTCCATGCTCATTCAAGTCTGACACTAAGTCCACCAATAATACAGTGTCCGACCACATTTATACTATCATATATCGAAAGCCTAAATGACCACCTTTTGCAGGGCTAGACGTGCATTAACAGTCAGTGAGGTTCTGGAAGATACCTACAGGCATGGGGAGCCATGCTGACTCCAGTGCCGTGGTCAGTTGTGCTAGGTTTCTCGGTTGAGGATCGCCGCGCGTAGTGGCCGCGCGGTTAGAGGCGCCATGTCACTAATCTTGCGGCCCCCTCCCGCCGGAGGTTCGAGTCCTGCCTCGGGCATGGGTGTGAGTGTTGTCCTTATCATTAAGTTAGTTTAAGTAGTGTGTAAGTGTAGGGACCGTTGACCTCAGTAGTTTTGTCCCTTAGGAATTCACACACATTTGGTCGAGGATCCAGGACACGAACAGCACGTTGGAGGTGGTCCTGTAGATTCGCGACTGCTTTAAAATCCGTGGAATTTGAAAGCCATGGAAGTACGGGAAACTCGTCGTGGTGCTTATCGAACCACACATGTACACTGCGAGCTCCGGAACAGTTTGCATCGCCCTGCTGGTAGATACCATCGTGCCGAAGATTGGATTGGATTGGATTGTTTGGGGGAAGAGACTAAACAGCGAGATCATCGGTCTCATCGGTTTAGGGAAGGATGGGGAAGGAAGTCGGCCGTGCCCTTTCAAAGGAACCATCCCAGCACGTGCCGAAGAAAAACAAATTACTATATGTAGAGGTGGACATGGGCCTCGAGATAGAGGCATACTGATCTTAATCCATTGTGCTTCCAAAATGAGGAGATCACCCAGGCATTGCCACTAAAATAAACGTCAGAACATCCCCAATCTGGATGCTTCCGACGATTCTTGCGTGGTGTTTTGACTGCTTTCAGACGTTCCACTCCGATCGAGCATAAAACGTGATTCATCTGAAGAGGCTACCTGGCGCCACTCAGTGGATATCCATTAAAGTACTGGTGTGCAAATTCCAGCCTTCGGCGCCAATGAACAGTAGTTAGCTTTAACCAGGCGCCTGCTGCAGAGTCCAATGGGCAGCGACATTCGGTGAATGGTCCTTGAGAAGACACTGCTGGTAGTCCCTTGGTTCATCTGGGCCGTCACTTGCTCAACATTTGCACGTCTTTTCGGCCCTACACATTTCCGCAGCTATCGTTTAGCCCTGTCATCTATGGCTCGTGGTTGCCTCGCTCACGGTTTTGAATAGCGTCTTTTTGCCATACACAGTATAACCAGGTTGCCGTGTGAACATTTTACTAACTTAGCTGTTTCGTAAGTACTTCCACCCTTGGCCCGAAAGCCAGTGATCACTCCGTTTCCGCATTACGACAACCGCTGCACTGTTTTCCACATTCCCTGGACACACTTTACATACCCTCCGCTGCTAGTGCTGCCACCTGCCGTCTGAGAGTACAGTAGTTACTGCACGTTCATGTCAAACATAAGCTGTAGTCACATTAAAGTGACTGAACCACGTAACTGCTGGCAAGTGGTGGTGTGCCAGTCCCTCAGCAACTCATGGCCGGAAGTATTCCGTGGGAGAAAGAGATCTGGCCAGGACAGCAGTGGAATACCCTTCGTATCGAGGTAGACCTGGACAGCACGAGAGCTCCAGGATAGGGCATCACCAGCCACCTCAAAACAACATTAAAAACGACGCCTGCTGTCCGAATTACCATCTCTGAGAAATGTACAACACGGCATCCCATGCCATCACTTTAGGCTGGTGACGAGTAATGCAGTTTGGTACGTTCGTTCTCGTCGGGGCCTCCACTCTGAGATCCACCCATTGTGATGCTCTACGCACAGCCGAGACTCGTCTGATGCGACTATATGGCATCAGGAGTTTCCCCCGTTTCCTTTGGCCGAACGACTGTCGGCGCATTTCGCTCTTTGCTGCAGCGTTAAGAGATGCCGGCACAATTGTCGTCGTGCTGACAGGTTCTGGTACTCTAGACGTAGTCGTACTGCACATGTGGATATCAGTCTTGCTGTAACAACCGCATTAACTGAGTCAAGGCGTTTGACATGGTTGAACGATTGTGCACAGACGAGCGAACAGTGTGGCCTATTTCTCTGGCGCTAGTCATGTAGGGGCGTTTAAATCCTGTATGTCATTGGGTATGGTTCTCTTGAACATATGGATTCCATATTCTTATGACAGTCGTGGGGTGCTGCCCAATGCGAGCAGAATTATACGGACAAGCTGACAGTATCTCCGACCTCTCTTGAGTGGGGTCATTCACATCCTGTTTGGCGTTTATTACCCATCATTTCCATATTTGCTTGACAATCTTGTGATTCAACGGGCAACAGTATCACGGAACGATAAACCGTAGTTTTGATAGGCCACGACCCTGCCGCTGTCGAATTCCGACACTTGCTGTCTTATACAAGGCATAACACGATCTTTTCATGAACAAAACAACATTCAGTCGCAATTTCTAAATGAAAAACCTGTTGTGTAGCCTTTCCTTTTAAACTAAATGTAGGTATTGTTAGTCTTAACTACCACGTAGGCAAGAATCGAAAAATGACGCCCCTCCATTTTTTACTACCATCGATCTCTCCAGTATCCTCCCCTCCGTCCGCAACCACCAACATCCAACGGCACAACATTGCAAACCTCCTATTATACATTTGATCTTCAAACTAAGGTGATTAGACATCCTCAGTTTCTGGGTACAGTCCTCGACTTTCATGCTTTGTTCTCAATCCCTTTAAAACTGATTGAGAACAAGAAAAGTCGTCAGGTCCTTATTTTTTTGTCCTCCCAAAATAACTGAAATAGGAAGAGTGTGCAGAACATTTTAAATTAGAACTTAACTGAATATACTAGTGGAACCATATTTGGAATCAGTTACTTATTTTACTTAATTGCAAGAAAATGGACTACTAAAGGTAAGGAACTATTTTCTGGTGTGAATGAATTTGTCCTTGTATTTAAAAATTATGCTATGTGATAGGAGATATACCGGAGCATCAAACTAGGTCATCTGGATAATCGTGGTATTATTACGTGTGTTTTAATTGAAATATTTTTAAATCTTTTTCGCATCTCTTTCGGCATGCACTTTCTTGCGATTAAATAAGTGAATGATGCCTTGTTTGCACTTTCTGTTGAGAGCTCTACAGCTTTTATTAACGGCCCCGATGGCGTAGCGTCCAAACGATAGGTTTCTGATAATCCGTCCGAGATGGGTCCGGGTTCGAATCCGGGTGAGGCATGGACGTTAAGTTTGTCTAAAGGCACTGTCTTTTTCCCTTCCCTTTGTCGCCTCTGAAAGTTTGTCCCCTACGCGGCGGCTAAATCTTAAAGGTAGACACCACCCTGCTACCTGCTTCGTACGACTGCAGTGAAATGCTAATGTATTTGCATACCTCAGCATATAATACACTTCTTGCCAGTTTGACGTTTGTCGCATGCCGCCTTCATGCTGTCACAGTTTTAACGGCCCACAGTGTATACGTTCATCTGGCGACACGTTCTTATACAATCGGGGTGAATATTCTTATGTCATGGCCTACGTAACACCAGATCTGCTTGCGTGCATGTAAAGGGCTTTTCCGTACACATGTCCCAGCCGCCGCACGTGATGGCTGCGCTCAGCGGGTTTCTTTCTCGCGCGGGTTACAGGCCAGCGATACGTTCCCAGCGCATGCTGCTCGCTGTGAGATACGGCTCTCTGTCAGCTGACACAGCTCCTGGGAGTGCAGTGTTGTGTGCGACCATTAGCGAGGCCAAATGCGCCACTTTTATATTTTCTCATGAACTTCGCTCTGTAAGATAGTGGACTGTGCGTGATGAGAAGCGAGAAGACTGGTCATTACGAAACAGAATTTGGAAGCGTAATTTTTTTTTTAATTATACGGACTGAGGCAGCTGACACAGACCACCCTAAATACATCCAGAGGGAGTAAATGTATCGAAACGTGGATTTCGTTTAAGTTGTGCTGGACATTGTGGCGAATTATCTGACGTACGCAAGTAATTTTTATAGTTTTTAGCCGCCGAATTAAGACACCGTTTTTTTAATTGGAAACAATAACGGGCGATCAAAAAGTTTCCGTTTGAGGGCGTTGCTGCAGCGTACAGGGAACGAAGTGCGACACCGATGCAGGTATCTAAGCACCGACATGCTGGCAAGGAATTAGTGTGGCATTCGTGCCTTTCCGATGTGCGTGCGGTAAATGCGAAAACGTGATTTATGGCGACGTTGTTACCTAATGCGTCAAAACAGCGCCAGGTTGCTGTTACTCTTTTCTTGGCTGTCAAGAGACAAACACCGGTAGACATTCGTCGGAGAATGGAGAATATGTAGTTAAAACGAAACGTCCGGGAAAAGTGCGGCAAGAGGTGGTGCTGATTAATGTTAACACACGTCCCCACATCACAGATGTAATGCAAACATTACGGCGACACAGACGCGAGACAATCGAGCACCCACCCTATAATCCTGATCTCTCCCCCTGAGAGTGTTATTCCGTTGGTCCCTTGAAAAACGTCTTGAAGGATTGGCGAATCGCCGGCCGGTTTGGCCGAGCGGTTCTAGGCGCTTCAGTCTGGAACCGCGCGACCGCTACGGTCGCAGGTTCGAATCCTGCCTCAGCCATGGATGTGTGTGATATCCTTAGGTTAGTTAGGTTTAAGTAGTTCTAAGTTCTAGGGGACTGATGACCTCAGATGTTAAGTCCCATAGTGCTTAGAGCCATTTGAACCTTAACCTCTGAGGTCATCAGTCCCCTAGAACTTAGAACTACTTAAACCTAACTAACCTAAGGACATCACACACATCCATGCCCGACGCAGGATTCGAACCTGCGACGTAGCGGTCGCACGGTTCCAGACTGAAGCGCCTAGAACCGCTCGGCCACACCGGCCGGCTGTCGTTTTTTAGTTGCTGAATTAAGACACAATTCTTTAATGGAAACCTGTACTTTCTCTGTGGATTTTCAAAGTGATATCGAACGGGATTTCAACGACATAGTATGTATGGGACTTGATCAATAGTAACAGAGTAACAGCACCGCAAATCACTGTTGTTCCATCAGGAGCAGAGATCACACAAACCAAATCTAGGCAAACACGTAACTCGCATACGGGTCATGTGTTTACCCGTGTACTGGGAGCCCATAAGTCTGTGCCGTTAAAGGATATGCTCGTGGAACTATTCAGATTTCCATAAATGTGTTCGAAACTCGAAAGAGTGGGTGCAAATTGATGGACCGGCGATGTGATTGTATGATGAGTAACGTCCTGACCGTTCCAAGCCCTCAGCACATGTCTTTGCAAGCATTATAATAAGAATTCAAGAAACTAAATTAATGAAAAATGAAACACGCCAGCGAAAAATTAGAGGAATTTGTAGGAGAAATGCGACTGATATTTTTGCTACGGTAGCATAAAATCCAGGTGTCAATACGGGCCAGTTTCATTGTGCGAATGGTCTCCCTGAATGGAATTCTGCGGATACTGCATTCCAACACAATTCATCCTTTTCATATTTCGCCCCGAAAACAGGTTCCTTAGTTCTCCCAATGGTGTTTAGGAAGGCTTCAAAGTTACGCGGCGTTTCTGCGCAAGGTTTTGTTTACGGATGAATCTTCGTTAGCAAGCAATGGGAAAATTAATCTTTGTAATACGCGCTACCGGTCAGATGAAAATTCACACTGGCTGAGAGAAGTAGGTAAACAACAGATTTGGTCTGTCAACATACTGAGGGGTTTGGAAGAAACGCATAATTGGCATGTGCATTTATTGGCAGCACCCTGACGGTCCATACGTTTCTACAGTTTCAAAGAAAGGTGCTCTCGCCGTTAATGCAAGATATCCCGTTGGACATACAACAGTCCATGTGCTACCAACATTATGGATATCGGCCCATACCGTACATATGATTACACACCCTCTTGACAGTACTTCTGTAAATCAGTCCACCTGTCATTCGGGAAACCCACAGTGGCCTACACAGTCACCATATGGAAGCCTGTAGACTTCTAAACGTTAAAAATTGTTTACGTATGTCAGAAAATTTGGCACATTCTCCGTAGTAACTCAACGTAAGCCACATGTGCATATATTTACTCGTTCTTCTAGTATTTTGTATACGTGTCTCGCGTGCCTACGAAAGCAAAAAAGCCAAGTAATGGAATATGCGGAGCGCAGCCAGCAAATCTACAAACTAACTGATCTTGTTGCAGATTATTAGCCTATAAATAATGCCTGTACAATATTTGCATGGTTTACATGTGGATTACCATGTGAACTATCAGTATTATGCACTGATTTACTACAACTGGAATTCAAACATGGCAGTTCACAACCATATATGCTGTACTAATCTTTAAATTAATACTTCTTGCGTTTCTGACTAAGCCACACATGTTGTCCTATCGTTGCCTCCAGTTTTTCCATCTCTTCCCTAGTGTAACGACGTAAGTGTGTTGACATCCCAGTGCCACAAATAATTTTCATCCATGTCTGAAACAACAGACCTTCTTGACGACCCACAGCTGTACAAAAGATTCGAAATTTTATTCGCTGACTGGAAATACTTTGACATCAGCTGTGTAGATGCAATACCTATTAGCGACATAAGATAATTTGCGTACCTATTAACGACATAAGGTAATTTGCGCCGGTCCAAGACTCGAACCTGAATTTCCCGGTTATCGGGAGTCGTCGCCTTAACCACTTAGGCTATCCGTGCCCGCTCCTCGGACCCACCCAAACCTCCATATGTCGCGTTGTCTTCATTCTTATGCCACCTTTCTTCATATGATACCCGCGCCAGGGGCAGTGAGACTACAAGGAATCCGGACGAATTGGAACATCTTTATTTATTTGTGAGAATCTGTACTTAAATTGCTGAATGACTGAGAAAATGACACTTCTACCTTATTTGATTCTAAAACAGCTGAGTAAAACAGAACGTACTGAGCCTACTTTCTCTTTACTTTTTCTTATCATTTCAACACTAACACACAATATTCTAGCGTAACGCAATCTGCTCAAAAAAAAAAGAAAAAAAAACCCTCACTTCAAATAATTAATGCAAAAGAATGGCCCTGAATAAGAAGCAATCCTGACAATAACCTGTACTTTTCATTAAGCACTTACCTCACAAAAATCTCCATTACGCGAATTACTGCAATACAGCGAGCGTCAATACTGCCAGCTAAATAAAATATTCTAACTGCTAAAGCCAGTAACTACTAATAGGCTTGTGGTTAGCAAAGGAAAGATTATGTTGCAAACCAAATAATCAATGTTTTACCTTAATAATGTGACATCCAGTTCAAACGCGAATATAAATCATCATTGACATCCAGCACAAAGATATATAATCATGAATAATTTTCAATCTCCAAGTCGGATACTTCCAGATCGTTGGCCTTCACTAACACTTCAGACCTCTACCCTCCATCAATGCTAACTTTCACATCTAACATCCATCACTGCTGGCTGTTCACCTCCATCTGCCCAACAGTACTTCCACCTCTGCTGGCGATTAACATCCAACTGCTCAACACTACTGGCGATTAACTTCCAACAACGAGTCCAACCAGCCACAGAGTCTCTTACAAAGACAGCGCAGTCAGGGATACAATACAAAGCGCTACACAGCGCTGCCAACACAGAAGCAGCCCACTTACAGAATGTTGCTATCGTCATATGCGTGTCTAGGCTTTGTAGTACCTGCTGCCATGTCTGATACAACAGACCTTGTCGATGCTTCGCAGCGATACGAAGTAATTGGATATTTTATTCGCTTACTGCGAATTCTTTGACGTCGGCTGTATAATCCGTGTAATCTCATTCTTCCTGGCACGGGAATACAATTAACAATGTTGGCGAGCATTGGGTAACGAATATAGTGGAGTATGGCGTTAAGGATGTAGATAATGTGATATATGGCGGTTTAAAATGTTCAAATGAGTGTGAATTCCTAAGGGACCAAACTGCTGAGGTCATCGGTCCCTAGACTTACACACTATTTAAACTAACTTGTGCTAAGGACAACACACACACCCATGCCCGAGGAAGGACTCGAACCTCCGGCGGGAGGGGCCGCGTAGTCCGTGACATGGCGCCTCAAACTGCGCGGCCACTCCGCGCGGCTGTGGTTGTTTGGTTCGGTCTAGGGAGAGTGCATGGATAGCTGAAGTGGTTAATGCGACCGCTCGCTATAAGCGGGTAATCCAGGTTCGAGTCCCGGTCTAGCAGGAATTTCATATGTCGCTAATAGCTAATACATCTGTAGTTATCACAGCTAATGTCGAAGAGTTCGTATTGTTAGCGAATAAAATTTCGAAATAACTTTCACTTGTCAGATACATTTCACGCGAGAATGCGATGCAGCGTGGAACGTTTCGTTCTGCAAGCAAAAGAGCTAACAAGACAGAGTACTTAGTAAATTATGTCACGCATAAGAAAAAGCTGATAGGAGTATTATATTGAAATACCGTACACGGAATGCGACAACGCGAATTTCCTAAGTAACTTCAGACGAGCCACCGAATGGTTCCTTCAAGAACGCTTGGAGCGATTCCTTCACGAAGTCTTGTCGAATCTGACCTAATACTCCGTCTCTTAAGGAACTCGACATTGACGGGATCCCAACGGTAAAGTTCTTTTCAAAATCACGACGTTACACAGCATACTTCCTTTATTATTTGAAGTAAATCAAACGAGCTAACGGGAATACATATTGCATACATTTGTGGAACACACGACGGCGTCAGTGACTCTTGTTCGATACCAGTGATAAGGAAGGTCAGCAGTATGAATCGTACGGCAACAGCACAAATAACATCCGCTAACCAGTTTTCCAGCCGTGTACTGTATCACGCAGAAGATACTCCAGACGCAAGTTTCGACAGGCATTTTGTGTTTTAATTCGTAGAAGTTTTTGTAGGTTACTAATTGCAAAGATTACTCACTATCAGGCTGAAACAAGAACTTGAATAGGCTAAAGTAGCAGATGACCTCTTGAATTCCCGTCGCCGCTAAAGCTAAAAACGTCATTTTACTGTTCGTTTCAATGCTTCCAGCGTATCTGACGGTCGAGATGCAAGTATTTCGGTATGGTGCTGGTATAAATGAAATTTAGGTTTTGTTATATTGAAGCATTTTGTGAAATAACGTAAGTCAACTATAAACTTGAACTGCGGAATAGTTTTGCTTATACTGTTTTTACAAAGTAGTCACATTTCGTTGAAATGGTTAAACTGAAGTACCTCGTCTTATCAGAATCGTTTTGAACGTTTTACCGTTGTGTGTGGGCTGGCAATCTGAGTGAAGCCGACCAACCTGTGTGTTCGTCAGCCTGGTCAGAGATCCAGCCCGTCTTCTGTACTGCGGAGCGCCTTGCGTCTGTCTGTAAAGTCCTGAAACCTACGGGAGAAAATCTAAATCTTCAACATTATGTACTACGTAATTCGTACTATGATCTATGGGCTCTTGCATTGAAATTTCTACTGTTTTATCCTAAAAGTAAGCATTGTCAGTAATTGCTTCAGCGCCTGTTTGATTTGCGGTATTTGGAAATTACGAAGTATAATAAGAAGAATGTATCCAAAGTACAGTGGGACCTCCAGACAGTGTCGGACCATACGCCACCCGGATTATCGGGAATCCGGTTAAACCTGGAAATTCAGAAAAAATAGAATTTCATGGGTTCAGTGCCCTGGCTAAACATGGAAATTCAGAAAAAAATAGAATTTCATGGTTTCAGTGCCGCAAACAGAGAAATTAAATTTACTTTCAGGCAAAAGCGCAGAAATGATAAAATTTCGACAACACACGGAAAATAACAACGAGTTGTTCACAATGAAATAATCAGTAAGCTTCTTTTGAGCCAGATTCTCATATTATGTAGCTGCGTTGTTCGCTCCCTGTGTATCATAATGCATTTAAATTTAGCACCAACTTAGTAATCCACTGACAGCTGACGTATTCCATGCGGATCGTCCCACACCTTTAGTCAACCCTGGCTGGCTTTGAAGTTAAGATCACGATCAGAAAGCTACTTATTTACAGTTACCACTTTTTCCTTCAACTCTGGGCTTCAGATTGGAACACCGCTCTTTCTATGCCCTACACTACATGAAAAATGCGTCATCAAGTAACTCATTCTTTGCTTTTTTGGTTGTCCTGCGACTTTCTAATCTGTCCCTTGTCTTCATTTTGAAACACAAGTCTTCATTTTATTTCCGGCTATTTTCCCGATCTGCCACCTTTGAAGATCCAGCACCAAGCTGAGCAGCAATGTTTTGCAGCAGTTCTCCTTATCCATTATAGGCAGTACGTCTGAATTTTTACCCATGTACACCTCTTTGATGGTATGTTACATAATCAGTAAACGGTCATAATGTACTGTACAGTACAATGTTAGCTTGTTAACCGACGCCGCGCGCAGTGGCGGCGCGGTTAGAGGCGCCATGTCACGGATTGCGCGGCCCCTCTCGCCGGAGGTTCGAGTCCTCCATCGGGCATGGGTGTGTGTGTTGTTCTTAGAATAAGTTAGTTTAAGTAGTGTGTAAATCTCGGGACCGATGACCTCAACAGTTTGGTCCCTTAGGAATTCACACACATTTGAACATTTGTTCAAAAAATGGCTCTGAGCACTATGCGACTTAACTTCTGAGGTTATCAGTCGCCTAGAACTTAGAACTAATTAAACCTAACTAACCTAAGGACATTCCACACATCCATGCCCAAGGCAGGATTCGAACCTGCGACCGTATCGGTCGCTCGGCTCCAGACTGTAGCGCCTAGAACCGCACGGCCACTGTGGCCGGCGAACATTTGTTACCGACGTTGTGGCAGGATCCGTTTATGCCAGTTGGATGGATTTGAATTTAATTATTGCCCTCGTCGGTTGTTGCCACTATTACTTCTAGGGTATCAAATACTGTACAGTTACTAAATATTACAAAAAAAAAAAAAAAAAATCCTGATGAAGCGGAAATCCGGATTAATAAGGGTCGGCTAAACAATGGTCCACAGTAAAGGTATTCTGTAATTGTCATTCGTATAACATACACTGTGCGGATCCTGTAACTCGCTTGTACTAAAATTTGCATGAACTGACACTATGTCTACATCTACATCTGTACTCTGCACCGTATGGCGGAGGGTACATTGTGTCCCACGTTTACTTCCCATCTTTCCTGTTCCAGTGACGAAAGATCCTTCTTATTAGTAAGCCTCCGTGTGAGCTCGAATCTGTATAATTTTACCTCAATGGTTTTTTTCGCGTTATACACGCAAGAGGAAGCAATAAATTAGTCGACTTTTCTAGGAACGTACGCTCACGGAATTGTAACAGTAAACCACAATATGACGCAGCTGCGGTACGCCTCCGCTGCAACGTCTGCCCCTAGAGTAAGCTGAGGATCTGCGCTATGCTTTCGGACTTGCTATGTGCACCTCTAACAAAACACGTTCCTCTTCTTCGGATCTTCTCTCTTTTCTCTATCGGTCGTGTCTGGTACTGATCCAAGACTGGCGAGCAGTGTTCATAGGTCGGTCGAACGAGGATTTTGAAAGCTACCTCCTCTGTGGCGTGGGCTACTAGCACACTTACTATGGATTCTTACAATGGATCTTAGTCTTGCGCTATCTGCGATTAGTTTCGTATGATCGTTCGACTTCACGTTGCTCCTTACACAAACTCATACATATTTTGTGTATGTGACTGCTTCCAGTGATTCTTCTATAATCCTGTAATCATACAGTGATGAGTATTTCCAAATATTTATGCTCAATATGTTATAGTTGTTTTCTGTTAAAGGTCAGTTGCCAATACCTCGACAAGCGTCCATCCTTGCTGATCTCGCATTTCACAACAATTTTCTAGCGTCGCGACTTCCCTGTATACAACAGCATGACCCGAGAAAAGGTTCATGGAACGCCGGACGTTATCGCTTAGGTCATTTATATGTTGTGGTCTTCAGTTCTAAAACTGATTTGATGCCGATGTTTATGCTCTTCTGTCCTGTGCAAGCCTCTTCATTCCGCATAACTACTGCAGTTTACATCCGTCTAAACCTGCTTGCTGTTTTCAAATCTTTCTGTCCCTCTATAAATTTAATTGTACACTCTTCTCCTATACAAAATTAACAATTGATTGATGCCTCAGGCCGCGTCATATCCACAGATCTCTTCTTTCAGCCAACTTGTGTCAGTTTTTGTAATTCGATTTATCCATCTAATCTTCAGGATTCTTCCGTAGCACCACATTTCAAAAGCTTCTATTCTCTTCTTGTCTGAATTGTTTATTACCCACGTTTCACGTCCATACAAGGCAACTCTTCATAAAAGACCTCCAAACGCTAAAATTGATATTTAATGTTAACAATAGTCTATTTTAAGAAACATTTTCTTTTCTAACCCCATTCTGCATTTTATATCCTTTCCCCTTCGGGCATTATCAGTTATTTTGCTGCCTAAATAGGAAATCTCTACTACTACTTTCAGTGTCTCTTTTTCTGATGTTAATTCCCTCACCATTGCATCATCTAACTCGACTACATTCCATTAGCCTGCTCCTTCCAGTTCTCCGCCGCATGTGACAGAATTAGGAGTGGAATGTTATCGCCAGATCTCAAAGTTTGTATCTATTATTCTTCCTGAATTTTAATTCCCTTTGCAAATTTCTCCTTGGTTTCCTTCGCAGCATGCTCAATGCAAAGATTTAATAAAACTTGGGATGGGTTACAACCGCGTGTCACACCTTCTTCCACTTCGGCTTCCCGTTTACGTACTTTGACTCTTAAAATTTACGTATAATGTGAAAAATAATGATCCTATAACACACCACAGTGTGTATGCAAGCTTGAACGTTAATTGGAACCGATGCCAACCATTCTTGCGTAGTTGAGTGAAATAACATTAGAGAAGGATAAACACACGTCTTTCCAGACGAACGTACATCGGCTGGCTGGTGCGCAAGTGACAAACAGGCTGCGGCTGGGAAGCGACTGCTCAGTGAGGCGTTTCAGACCGGCCGAGCTGGCCTTGCTAGTGCCCAGTGTCAGATGCAAATTTCGGCGGGCGAGCCGGTCCGGCCCGTGTAGCGCACCGGTCAGGTGGCGGGACACTGGCTGGGCGGGCTGAAACCTGTACGGTGATGTCCGAAGGAACATTGAATCGTATTTCTGAACAACACAGCCACTACAATATCGTATTCATCTGACGACTCCAGACAAGCGACTTTCGATTAAAATGTCTCCCCAATACGGGAATATCCGTAATGGATGTACGAATGCAGGTTGTAGACACATGGTTGACGACGTATGGAAATTTGGGACTGGCCATGAAACGTGCTCGGATAGCCTAATGGTGAGGCGACCGCTCGCGATATGCGAGAAATCCGGGTTCGAGTCCCGATCCGGCACAAATTTTCACTGTCGTCATTCCATTACACAGCCGACGATTGTCCATATTCACAACCGCGAATACATTTCATGTACTTCGCATAGACTGCAGTAGCAAAGGAGCTACTCACTGTCTATATGCTGTCCAGTGCCTTACCATGATTTTTGGTCACTCGTTGTAGGTATCTTTGATCGCATGAGCATTAATTCTCATCTCACCAGGGAACTGTCCGGTCCGACTCGTCGAAACCTGCCCTGAATCTTTTTATACGGGAAGAATGCACTGAAAGAAACAAAATGTCAAAATTTTAGGCGCTAAGATATACTGCAAGAATTTTTTTTAAAAAAACGTTGGAATTTGCCAGTTTCTTCGGTCGGTAGGTGCCTAGAGAAGTGTATACCCCTGCCATAGTTGTATGGACTCGCTTTCGGGAGGACGACGGTTCAGTCCCGCGTCCGGCTATACTAAATCAAATGGCTCTGAGCACTATGGGACTTAACTTCTGTGGTCATGAGTCCCCTAGAACTTAGAACTACTTAAACCTAACTAACCTAAGGACATCACACACATCCATGCCTGAGGCAGGATTCGAACCTGCGACCGTAGCGGTCGCGCGGTTCCAGACTGTAGCGCCTAGAACCGCTCGGCCACTTCGGCCGGCTCCGGCTATACTGATTTAGGTTTTCCGTGACTTCCCGAAATCGCTTCAGGCAAATGCTGGGATGATTCCTTTGACAGGGCACGGCCGACTTCATTCCCCATCCTACCTTTCCTAATCCGATGTGACCGATGACCTCGATGTTTGGTCTCTTTCCCCCTGCGCAACATGGTGGGCACATATCCTTGACGTAGGGGACATCAGTAAGCAGAAAACACTACACACCGCGATCGTAATTTGTAAAGCGAATTTCGGTTTCCATTGGTAGCTTCTCTGACACAACTGTTCACAGTTACTGTTCACTCCAATCTGGGACTCATTTGATATCCATAATGCGTAGCGATTGCCTTTGCGATATTGCTAACTATTAACAAAAGAGGTAAAACTGAATGAAGTTTTTTTGTCATTTCGCCATATGCTTGCTAATAGCATCTGTCTTTGTACATGTTTCATAGTTTCACAGTAATGTTTTCAACCTTGCAAAGATTAAATATCGAGTATACGTTATTTAATCGAAATCATCTACGGTACTTCTCCTGAAGACCTGCATACGTGCTATATATTTGTTAATTTCTTGGACGTTTATTCCAGTGATGTCGACATCTCGTTAGAAATGGTGGTAACATTAGAAGAAAAAGGAAATAACTCGGACATTTCCGTGACTCGTGGTTCGAATGATAATTGAAGTCCAGAACAGAAATTGTGTCCGTTCCAAGTCCAAAGAAAAAAATCACAGTAATAGCTATCAGTGCTAGTTTTTTGGTTAAGCGAAGGAGGGAGAAAACGCTTAAACTGTAGCAGTATCCAAAGCCAGTTTCATAATATCCGTTTAACGAGGTCGAAGAAGCTTGGCAATTAGTAATTTTCATCTCACTTGCAATTCAGAGCGCCCAGTCTGGTAAACCTACCCGAGTAATGACGCACTGACTCTCTCAAGCAGTTATAAATATTTGAAATAGTTTTCCTTTCATACCTTTGCGACTTTCATTTTGGTGCAATTTCGTACTTCTTGTAAATATTTCTTTCATTTATACAATTCATATCACCAAAAAAGAAGACATGAGTTTGTGTTAAAAAAACCTTGGGCGTTTTGTACAATAAACGCTCATTTATCGAGGGATATCATTTTCAGTCGATATTACTTGTTTTATGAAAAGTAATCACCTATTTGCCGCGCTTCAATGATTCACTGTTGCCCATGTAAACCGCACCGAACAACAAAAAGCATTTAATAAATAATTTCTTGAATGAGATTTTCACTCTGCAGCGGAGTGTGCGCTGATATGAAACTTCCTGGCAGATTAAAACTGTGTGCCCGACCGAGACTCGAACTCGGGACCTTTGCCTTTCGCGGGCAAGTGCTCTACCATCTGAGCTACCGAAGCACGACTCACGCCCGGTACTCACAGCTTTACTTCTGCCAGTACCTCGTCTCCTACCTTCCAAACTTTGCAGAAGCTCTCCTGCGAAACATGCAGAACTAGCACTCCTGAAAGAAAGGATATTGCGGAGACATGGCTTAGGCAAAGGTCCCGAGTTCGAGTCTCGGTCGGGCACACAGTTTTAATCTGCCAGGAAGTTTCATATCAGCGCACACTCCGCTGCAGAGTGAAAATCTCATTCTGGAAACATCCCCCAGGCTGTGGCTAAGCCATGTCTCCGCAATATCCTTTCTTTCAGGAGTACTAGTTCTGCATGTTTCGCAGGAGAGCTTCTGTAAAGTTTGGAAGGTAGGAGACGAGGTACAGGCAGAAGTAAAGCTGTGGGTACCGGGCGTGAGTCGTGCTTCGGTAGCTCAGATGGTAGAGCACTTGCCCGCGAAAGGCAAAGGTCCCGAGTTCGAGTCTCGGTCGGGCACACAGTTTTAATCTGCCAGGAAGTTTCAAATAATTTCTTGATTGGTTTACAGTGGTTTGAAAAGATTAAATACTGTGAACCTTTTTTAAATTTTCCACATATTAGAAAAAAATGGTTCAAATGGCTCTGAGCACTATGGGACTTAACAGCTGAGGTCATCAGTACCCTAGAACTTAGAACTACTTAAACCTAACTAACCTAATGACATCACACTCATCCATGCCCGCATCTTGTGGTCGTGCGGTAGCGTTCTCACTTCCCACTCCCGGGTTCCCGGGTTCGATTCCCGGCGGGGTCAGGGGTTTTCTCTGCCTCGTGATGGCTGGGTGTTGTGTGCTGTCCTTAGGTTAGTTAGGTTTAAGTAGTTCTAAGTTCTAGGGGAGTGATGGCCATAGATGTTAAGTCCCATAGTGCTCAGAGCCCCCCACTCATCCATGCACGAGGCAGGATTCGAACCTGCGACCGTAGCACGGCCACAGCGGCCGGCCACATATTAGAGAGACATACAATTATGACAACTGATTGCGTAATTCTTTACGGTATAAGAAGTAGCAAAATTTTCCTTGATACTTATTTTGTGGATAAATATTCAAACGGTGGCATCAATAAATTGTATTTAATGCTTAGAACAAAAAGAAAGATTCCGATTCTTAAATTTGAGCTGATTACACAACACTGTAAAGTGTGGATTGAATTAATAATCTATAGTTTGTCAGCATGTTATTTTCTCCACTTCCTGTGTTGCACAAATCTGTAATGGCACTTATTTAGGTATTGTTTCATGCATAAAAGCAAAGTGTGAATAGCTTACAAGCTCTAGGAAGGCTCATTTCAATTGCGCACTGAATAATTCAGATAACGGGCGAATTCTAAAGCACTTCTAAAGCATTTCAGAACAAAAAAGTCTCCTTTGCGAAATTATTTGATTACACAGTGGCAGTGACAGTGGCAACTCAATATATTTTGTTTGACAGTGATCACACACACACACACACACACACATAGAATTAATTAATTTCAGGCATAGAAATAAAAATTTTCAAATCGTAATTTTGGCTGAAATAGTTTATCTACTTTAAGATGTAAGTGGTTGCAGATGACAAACTGTGGAACCAAACAGTCACTACAGAAACACGACACATCAGATAAAGCACACCATGTGGTAAAAAGGTATGAATTCATAATTTTATGTGCTTTTCAAATGCCTGTAATTACGATTTAAAAACTAATAGTTACATGTTTACAGACAGTAACAAAATTCTTTATCTTTAACAGCCATAAAATAAAAGCCCACTGAAGATCTGCAACTGCAGTGAAACATGTTTGGGTTAAAAAACAAAATTGTGTTTTGCTAAAGGCGGACCCTATCCAAAAACATACGCATGTTAACGTTATTTCAGATCAAATGGTCGAAATAAAGGGAAAGAAATACGGGGGAAAATGACAACTGTGAACAAATTTTCGGATAAAGCTAATTATTAATTACAAGTTATTGAACGAATGGGAATAGAAAGAATAATGATTATTATTAGATTGTACAAGGGTAAGTCAATTATTATCCGCAAAGTAGTTATAAAATTTTTTTGTAATCAAATTGGAAACTTACAAGAACATCATTTTTCGACATAGTCTCTTTGCGTTTCAACGCTCTTGGTCCATCGTTGTGCAAGCCTCCTCATGCCCTCATGAAACAAGATTCTCGGTTGAGCTGCGAGCCAGGAATGCACTGCTTCTTTCACTGTTTCGTCCGAGGCAAATCGACGGCCCCTTAATGCCTGTTTGAGTGGACCAAACAAGTGATAGTCAGAAGGAGCAGTATCAGGACTATATGGAGTATGATCCAGTACTTCGCCGCGCGGGATTAACCGAGCGGTCTCAGGCGCTGCAGTCATGGACTGTGCGGCTGGTCCTGGCGGAGGTTCGAGTCCTCCCTCGGGCATGGGTGTGTGTGTTTGTCCTTGGGACAATTTAGGTTAAGTAGTGTGTAAGCTTAGGGACTGATGACCTTAGCAGTTAAGTCCCATAGGATTTCACACACATTTGAACATTTTTTTTGTTTTGTTTGATCCAGTACTTCAAATTTGAGTTTCTGGAGCGTTTTAGCGGTGTGCGCAGCAGTATGCGCGTGGGCATTGTAGTGCAACAACACAACAACACCTTTTGACAACAATGCTCGGCGTTTGCTTCTAATTGCAGGTTTTAGTCTGGCAGTAAGCATCTCACTGTAACGTACACTGTTTATTGTTGTGCCCCTTTCCCAATGATGTTCCAGTACTGGTCCTTGTGCGTCCCAAAAAACCGTAAGCATCAGTTTTCCTGCGGACAGTTGGGTCTTGAACTTTTTCTTGCACGGCGAATTTGTGTCTTTCCATTCCATACTCTGCCGTTTACTCTCCGCCTCGTAATGATGGATCCATGTTTCGTCACCAGTAATGATCCTGCCCAAGAAGTTGTCCCCTTCGTTACCATAGCGATCCAATTGGTTTTTGCAGATGTCCAAGCGCGTTTGCTTGAGTTGTTTTGGGACCCATCTTGCACAAACTTTATGAATCCCAAGTCTGTTGTGGATGATTCCGTAGGCAGAAACGTGACTAATTTGCAGACAATGTACCACTTCGTCAATAGTTAATCGTCTGTCTGAGAGAATCATTTCACGTGAACGCTCAATGGTTTCTTCATTTGTGGCGGTAAAAGGTCGTCCGGCCCCTTCATCACACTTGTGCGACCATTTCGGAATTTTTCAATCCATTCGTAGACACTCCGTTGTGGCAAAACACTGTCCCCGTACTGTACCGAAAGTCTTCGATGAATTTCGGCCCCTTACACGCCTTCCGACCACAAAAAGAAACGGATTATTAACAGCGCGGCAGCGATAACGAAACTAACCTAACAGCATGAAAATGGCAAAGATATAACAACAAATAAAGCATGCGTCATCAACGTAAAACGACAGTACTACCAAAATAAACGAAAATATAACTAAATTACGGATAATAGTTGACTTACCCTCGTAGTTATAATGGCTTCTACATTTGCCAGTCTGTAATGACCACATTGTCAACGAGATGTTAAACTCTAACCTTCCTTCTGAATTTGCTGGAAATGTTATTACTAAAATTCGAAATACATACAAAAAGATCTAAATAGTGTAATCTGAAAGCATTGTGTGCTAAACAATCTTCATGGCAATATTCGGCTAAATTACAATATTCAAGATAAAGCGTTATATTAGCTTAATGGTGATGCTAGATCAATAATCTGTTGCCAAATATATGTCACTAAGGGAAAAAGAACTGAATCGTAAGTGTAAACGAGGATTGTTGCAACAGTCGGAGTGTGCAGATATTCAATTCAAGACTTCTCCCGAGACCATACTTTTACGTTCGAATAAAGACAGAGCGATGCCCAGTTCCATTAGAAGATGAAGCACTAGCTGGGATTGGCCAAGGGTATGTGAAGGACTCAGGCATGATACCGCTGGACGAACCATCACAGTACTTGCGTAACGTGATTTAGATACCTCATGGAACCATTAAATCTTGTTGAGCAGATGGAGATTTCTACCAATCCTTGCGGCATAGGCGTGTCTTAGAAAAAATGCGCAGCTTTGTTACTTCAGGTATTACTCATAGTGTAAGTGCTCTCCTATTCGCCACTGGTACGACGGAAGCAGTGTTCGTCCCCATATCTCTTGCAGTGGTTAAGTGGCAGTGATTACACGTGGTGCTCCCCCGTTCTTTGGGGGATATCGTCTTTGATATGGTTTTTTTCGGTGCCGAATGAATCGAGTGGCTGCGATAACACGGAGAGCCGCGTTACACACTCTCAGACATTGTGGTCAGACGGTTTGTGTGTTGAATAACTCGACGAGATAAGGAAACGGCATTATGTAACTTCATATGGCAGTACAGAAAACGATGCAAAATGTTTCATCGCTATCTCGCCTAATTAAAATTGATTTTCCTGCAAGTTAAGCCTAATACAGCATTTCTCAGAATTGCTTTTATCAGTTTAACACTGTCTTAGCAGTCTGAATGTTCGTGTGGCTGTCGAGTCCTGTAGCATAACGAAGTCACGAATCTGAGATCCTTTTTCGTCGTAACTTTATGGAACGATGGTACAGACGCCATCTCTCTTGGTATCGCTACTTCATTAACGACTGCGGCTTAGCTTCCACGATTTCGTTGTTTGGTTATACAGTTAAGCCTTGTCAGAATTGTAAACCGACACAATTCAACTTATATTGTTGCTTAGAGAGGAGGCGTTTCCAGCAGAAGCGAGGTTCAATTCCGCGACTAGCCACCTTGATTTAGTTTTTTGTGGTTTTCCGAAATCAGTTGTGACGAATTCTGGATGGTTCTCTTAGTAATGTGGTGGGCAACTCCCTATACTAATAATAATAATGGCGTGTGACGAGGGCCTCCCGTCGGGAAGACCGCTCGCCTGGTGCAAGTCTTTCGATTTGACGCCACTTCGGCGACTTGCGCGTCGATGGGGATGAAATGATGATGATTAGGACAACACAACACCCAGTCCCTGAGCGGAGAAAATCTCCGACCCAGCCGGGAATCGAACCCAGGCCCTTAAAGGATCGACAGACCGTCGCGCTGACCACTGCCCTATCCACCTCCAACATAGCGAGTGCTATGTCTTCAGTGACGTCACTGCAGACGTCACGTTTAACCCGAACATTTTTTGTTTTATTCCTGCCTTCTTCAATCTTTTCATCTTTTGGTCGATATTAAACGCAGCAGACATTCGAAAACTCATCTTGATGTATGTGGCAAATATGTAAGACATAAATTATCGTCACAAGCTTATAGAATATTTGGAGAATATAATTATTGAGTTAGGAACCAGATACGTGATATGTACATTTTGTCAGCTATAGAAACGAGCAAGAGTGCCATTGTCTAGTCTCTGACAGGTGAATGAGCTATAGCAGTTACTATGATCTTTGTAATACAAAGATACGTTTTTACGTTAGTAATCGACTTTTCGTTGAGGGCTGTCTCCGCGACTGTAGCTTTTACGTTACACCCTTTCCTTGATTTATCTTATTTATTTTGTAGGGTTCCGACTCCAGAGTCCTTACACCCAACTACATAACATTTTGTAGGAGGAGATGACAATAATGGGGCAAAACATTTGCCATGGAGACATGACAAGATACAAATGAGTGTAGAACACGGATTCACGTTTTGTGCTACAAGGACAAGGTCATTAGTAAAGTACAGTGAACAGCGGCTTTACAATTAGCCTTATACTTAAGTAGTGGACAACACACCTCGTGAGACAACAAGAGGGAAACATTATTTAGAACGTACAGTATTACAATTACAATTTACAATATTACAAAACACTGTTTACAGTGATGCTGGATGTCAGCCACAGTTTGAATTACCAACGGGTAGCAGTACCAGTTCAGGATATTTATGTCTGTGCTGGTTATTGAGATCATACATGGGCAAATGACAAATGAGTGTGTTGATTCAGGAAGGAAGTTTGGCATAAAAGCTGACAGATATATATACCCCCTCCCCGTCTCTCTCTCTCTCGCACACACACACGCACGCACGCGCGCGCGCGCGCACACACACACACACACACACACACACACACACACACACACACACACACACCCTTATGGAACTATGGTACAGATGTCATCTGTCTTGGTATTGCTACTACTTCATTAACGACAGCGACTCAGATCCCAGGATTTCGGTGCTTGGGTGTATGGAAAAATCGTAAGTCTCCCACCCTTCGCTCCATCTTCTCCTCGAATTTTACTTTCTTTTCCCAAATTTTTCATTGGATTCTTTTAGCACTTTCCTATTGTCGGCTATCGGCTGCAACACTGTCTCACTTCCTTCTCAATTACTGCCGCTCTTTCAATTCCTTCGACTTTTGTAATTGCAGTTGTGTTTCTGTACATATTGCAGATAACCGTTCGCTTCCTGTAGTTTATCCCTGCTACCTCCAGAACTTCAAAGAATGTTTTCCAGTCAACATTGCCAAAACTTTTCTCTAAATCTGTAAATGCTATAAACATTTTAAAAAATGGCTCTGAGCACTATGGGACTTAATTTCTGAGGTCATCAGCCCCCTAGAACTTAGAACTAGTTAAACCTAACCAACCTAAGGACACCACATACATCCATGCCCGAGGCAGGATTCGAACCTGCGATCGTAGCGGTCGCGCGGTTCCAGACTGAAGCGCCTAGAACCGCTCGGCCACTCCGGCCGGCGCTATAAACTTAGGTTTGTCTTTCGTCGACCTATCTTTTAAGACAAAATGTAAGGCTGGTAATGCCTCGGCGTTCCCATATTTCTCTGGAACACAAACACTATTGCTCCCAGAGACGGGGTTCTGTCGTTTTTTGCTACCATGCCTTATTAAGCTAATGGTTCTGTATGCTAATGAAAATACAGAATCTCGTGCACTGTGAGCAAGAATAAAAACTGCTATCACTCCTCTGAGTTACTTTATTGCCTTTCATCAGTTTATAAACAAAAATTATGACTTTGCTACTGTAATACATCCTTGAGCCATGAAATAAAGTTATCATTTGAATAACAGAGTACAGTCGTAAGCATGTGGAAATGAGAACGTTTTGCATCAATGAACTGATCGTATGGCATTGTTGGCCGGGAGGCCCCATGCGGGGAAGTTCGGGCGCCGTATTGCAAGTCCTTTTTAGTTGACGCCACTTCGGCGATGATGAAATGATGATGGAGAACACACAACACCCAGTCATCACGAGGTAGAGAAAATCCGTGACCCCGCCGGGAATCGAACCCGGCACTCCGTGCGCAGGAAGCGAGAACGCTACCGCAAGACCACGAGCTGCGGACGTTTTGCATCAATGAAGGAGATGAATATTTCGTTCCCGGATGAAGGTATTCAGTAGCAATATTTTATTTGTTCGTTAATCTCGTTTGAGACGCTTTTCTCTAAAACTGATGACTGTGTCCGAACTTCTTGGCAGATTAAAACTGTGTGTCGGACCGGGCTCGAATTTGGACACTTTGCCTATCGCAGGCAAGTGCTCTACCGACTGAACTGTGTAAGCACGACTAATGATGCATCCTCACAGCTTAGCTTCCGCCAGTACATCTGCTGCTTTCCAAACTTCAAGATGATGTACTGGCGGAAGAAAAGCTGTGAGGGCGGTTCTTGAGTCGTGCTTACAAGGGATCTTACGAACTTCCCCTCACTGATTTGATTCATATTGACTGTGTGTGTAGGACACGACTAGGACTTCGACATATGTAAACAGGAAGACGCAACTCCCATCCGTTTTCGAGAAAATCGAGTTTGAAAATTTTAGGCGTGTTAATATAGTTCATAGGGCTGCTAGTATACAAGGAGGCCGCAGCGGAGCGAATAAGCTTTTGGTTTCATAAGCGCAAGGTCTCAGGATCGAATCTCACTGCCGGTACTACTTTTTTGTGAGCTATCTGCAACAGTATCCAGTGCCCAACACGCCGCGAAATAATGTGACGTCCGTGAACCGTTTCTACATCTACATCTAGATTTATACTCCGCAAGCCACCCAACGGTGTGTGGTGGAGGGCACTTTACGAGCCACTGTCACTTGTTCCAGTCGCGTATGGTTCGCGGAAAGAAAGACTGCCGGAAAGCCTCCGTGCGCGCTCGAATCTCTTTAATTTTACATTCGTGATCTCATCGGGAGATATAAGTAGGGGGAAGCAATATATTCGATACCTCATCCAGAAACGCACCCTCTCGAAACCTGGACAGCAAGCTACACCGCGATGCAGAGCGCCTCTCTTGCAGAGTCTGCCACTTGAGTTTGCTAAACATCTCCGTAACGCTATCACGCTTACAAATAACTCTGTGACGAAACGCGCCGCTTTTCTTTGGATCTTCTCTATCTTCTCTGTCAACCTGACCTGGTACGGATCCCACACAGATGAGCTATACTCAAGTATACGTCGAAAGAGTGTTGTGTAAGCCACCTCCTTGTTGATGGACTACATTTTCTAAGGCCTCTCCCAATGAATCTCAACCTGGCACCAGCCTTACCAACAGTTAATTTTATATGATCATTCCACTTCAAATCGTTCCGTTCATGATGTAAATAAAGTTTGTTTTGCAATAGACAGACTGAGAAAACATGCACATACAAAACTTCGGTGTTCGTTACATGTGCTGAATGTAGCTATTGTTTCGCATGTTGCTACGATCACTGTCACCCTGGTTCGTGCAGTACTCCACACGTTACGCATTATACTTGTCTCAAACGAAGAGACAATAATATAAATAAAATGGCTATGCTGATTTGATTGAAAGTTCCCTTGTATGCTTTTTTATTTCTAATCTCTTTAAGAAAAAAAAGCTTGCTCCCTCTCACTTTCTTTTTCTTTGGGATAAAGACTAAGAAAAAATAAATTAATGATTAAGGACAGATAATATGAACGGTCGTAACAAACCTGTTGTTAGTATTACTTGCAAAAAAAATAAAATAAAAAGGAAGCCGACATGGAGATTTGATCCTGAGACTTCGTGATTATGGAAGTAAGTGCTTACTCGCTCGGCTGCAACCTCTTTGTATACTAGAGGCCCTACAATGTATATACGAATGCCCAAAACATTCGCACTCGATTTCTCCACAACGATTGAGAGTTTCGTCTTCGTGTCTACGTATGTTGAAGTGTTAGTCATGCCCTATGCACCGTGTCAATATGAATCAAATGGGCGAAGGGAAGTTCGTACGGCCCCCTTGTTAGAACATTTACTTGCTAAAGGCAAACGTTTCAGGTTTAAGGCCCTGTCCGGCATGGTTTTAATCCGCTAGGAAGTTCCCCATTGGCGTGCACTCCACTGCAGAGTGAAAATTCTTTTTGGAACGACAGTGCTGTTCATGTACTACTAGATCGTAAATTAAAGGGGATGTCTAACACCAGGTTGAGAATGTGCTCCTTGGAAATAGAGTTTTAGAATCGAGGAATGTTGCACTTAATTAAGAAAGTACAATTGTGTGGTTGAAGACAGATACTACTATGTTGGTAGTCATTAGTCATATTTCTGACATGGTAACAATGACCAATGCTAACCATATGTCAATAGTAGCTGTGGGCGAGGACCTTTAGTGGAGAAAGAGCCGTCACTTGTGTAACGTAGTGTGTTAATGTCGTAAGCTCCTTGTGTAGCCGAACACTGGATATTCTTCCTACGTTAATTTGTTACAGATAGAATTTTTATCGCAGTCGCAGTACAGTACGTTACTCTTTCACCCAGCATAGGCAGAGGATAAAAACTCGTTTTACTCATTTGTTCGTCTAACACGGAAGCAGTTCAGCTTACGGCATGGTTTCCACTGAAATCATTATGAAGCCGTCACCTTCCACACGCCCTAGTAATTCGTAATGACTATAGGGGAAGAAATGAATGACTGCTTTATTGATTCTTGAACCTTGCCTTTGTCTGTTTATTTATTTTTATCTGAGCACACAAGAGGAGATCAGGTCAGCTTACAATGTTAAGTACATCATTTCGTAGACACATTCAGAACGCAAAAATGCTAGCTGTTAATGTTTATAATTATGAAGTGATCTGTGTTACGATCAAGTATACCAGTAACTGCTGCTGTTCCTTGTATAATGTGTTTAGAATGATTTATCCCACTAATTATGACCGCTGTAATAATTGCACTCTCAGTTCTCCGCTCGCTGTAAAGCTGTTCGTGAGTCAGTTCTGTATGTGTCGCATAGAAGTTCCCAATGGGACAAACAATCTCTAGCAAATTAAAACTGTGTGCCGGACTGAGAATCGAACTCGGGACCCTTGCCATTCGCGGGCAAGTGCTCTACCGACTGAGCTACCCAAGCACGACTCACGCCCCGTCCTCACAGCTTTACTTGTGCCCGTACCTCGTCTCCTACCTTCCAAACTTAACAAAAGCTCTCCTGCGAACCTTGCAGAACTAGCACTCCTGAAAGAAAGGATATTGCGGAGTCATGGCTTAGCCACAGCCTGGGGGATGTTTCCAGAAAGAGATTTTCACTCTGCAGCGGAGTGTGCGCTGATATGAAACTTCCTGGGAGATTAAAACTGTGTGCCGGACCGAGACTCGAACTCGGGACCTCAGATGGTAGAGCACCAAAATCTCGCCATCGCAAACACTAGACTTCCTAGTTTTAAATGCATAGATTATGTGCAGTCCTAAAGCATTTCTTGTACACTGACCAACGCAGCGCCGCGAAACGGTATCAAGAAGGCGTTGACCCATGCGCCAATAGAAAGAGTGGACAGCGCCATACCTCCAGGAAGACAGAGTTTAGGGCCCCCTGTCAACGCTGACTTAACAGTCCGCCCATCGCTGGTCGGCTCAGTTCGGTCACAGTCTTCGAGAGCATCGGTAGTGAGTAATAGGAAGACGGTACTTAGCCTGCGTTCTACAAGTAGTAGTAATGGATGAATGTAATCACACGTAAGAGGCACAGGAAAACCAGTTTCTTTAATTTTTAGAAATAATTTTTTCTGTTAATGAGAAAGTGTTTTGTACAGATGATGTTGGATTGCTTCCATCGGCCATCGCATCTTCTCTCCTTCCTTGTTTGTTTCCGTGCTGGCTTCCACAGTAGTCGTCACAACAGTTTACCTTGCGGACAGACGATGCTGTGCACTAAGTAATGCTATAATCACCGTTGGAAAACTGAAAAAGTTTCTATAACAATAGCTTTATTTTAAGATATATTAAATTTTATTATATCCAAACAGTTTTTTTAAAAATCTCAGTTGTGTTTTTCAGGCTGTATCATAGACTTTGATGTTCGAACGTGTAAAAATGGAATTGGCTTGCCCATGGTGTCAGTATTCAGTTTTCCAATCTGATTGCTTAGTTTGGACTGATCAGCAGGAACATTATAACCAGCTACCTAATAGCTGGTATGTTCACATTTGGCACGGATAAGCCGGCCGAAGTGGCCGTGCGGTTAAAGGCGCTGCAGTCTGGAACCGCAAGACCGCTGCGGTCGCAGGTTCGAATCCTGCCTCGGGCATGGATGTTTGTGATGTCCTTAGGTTAGTTAGGTTTAACTAGTTCTAAGTTCTAGGGAACTAATGACCTTAGCAGTTGAGTCTCATAGTGCTCAGAACCACTTGAACCATTTTTTTTGGCACGGATAACAGCGGCGACGCGTCGTGGCATGGAAGCAATGAGGCCTTGGAAGGGCGCAGGAGGGAGCTGGTGTACATCTGCACACACGATCCACCTAATTTCCATAAATTCCGGAGAGGGGGGGGGGGGCAATGAGTTTTAACGCCACGTTCAATCACATCCCATATTTGTTCGTTCTTCGGTTTCAGATTTGTCGAGTTAGGGGTGGGGGGGCAGCACATCAATTGGAACTCGCCACTGTGTACCTCGCACCAGTCCATCACACACCTGTCCTTGTGATACGGCGCATTATCTTGTTGAAAACTGCCACTGCCATCGAGAAACCTGATAGTCATGAAGGTGTGTATGTGGTCTGCAACCAGTGTACGATACACATTGACCGTAATGGTGCCTCGCACGAGCTCCATTGGACCCTTGGGTACCCATGTTACCCAGAGCATAACAGAGCCCGAGTCGCCACCTTGTCTCTGTGCCGCAGTATACGTGGCAAGGATGTGTTTCCTTGGAAGACGATGAATTCTCCGTACACCATTTGCTTGATAAAAAAGTTATCAGGGTTCGTCAGACCATGCAACGCTCTGCCAATGCGCCAACGTCCAGTACCGATGTAACATGCCCGTTTCAGTCGTAGTTGCCGATGTCTAGGCGTTAACATTGGCACATGGATGGGTCGTCGGCAGCGGAGGCCCATCGTTAAGGATGTTCGGTGCACTGTGTGTTCAGACACACTTGTATTGTGCCCAGCATTAAAGTCTGGTATTAGTACCGCCACAATTCGCCGCCTGTCCTGTTTTACAAGTCTGCTCAGTCTACGACGTCGACTTCTGTAATGTACATAAAACGTATTCGCAGTTGCGAGTATGGACAAACGTTAGCTCTTATAATGGAGTGGCAGCAATGAAAATTTGTGCCGGACAGGAAAACGAACCCGGATTTGCCGATTATCGCAGAGCGGTAGCCTACCATTTGGCTATCCGAGTACGGCTCACGGCCAGTTCTAAACTTCCATGTGTCGTCAACCATGTGTCCACAACCTGTAGTCGTACATCCATTATGTATGTTCCTGTACAGGGGGGGGGGGGGGGGGGGGTATTTTGCTTGAAAGTTGTTTGCCCACTGTCGTAGGTAAATACGATATTGCAGTACCTGTATTACTCTGAATTACGACGCAAAGTTCCTTCAGACAACATGCATGTCCGAAGGCACTTCATCGTAATTCAGAGTAATACAGATACTGCAATACAGTATCTGTTATGAGCGATAGCCATACAACTCCACGACGTCTGGACGTGGTTTCACCTAGGTTTCGACACATGTTGAACACCCTCCCCACAGCACTCCTCGAACACCGGACACGTCGTGCAGTTTCCGAAATGCTCGTGCCAAGCCTCTGGGCCATCACAATCTGCCCTCGGCCAAACCCAGATAGTTTGCGCGCCTTCCCCATTCTACACATGGCCAACACGTTCACTGGTACTATATGCACCGTGCATGTGTTTGACTAGCAGTCATTTCTCGCCAGGTGAGTGACGTAACGCTGCTATCCCCTGGAAGGGTTTATGTCAATAGTAGGTCAGTGGTCATAATGTTCTGTCTAATCTCTCTCTCTCTCTCTCTCTCTCTCTCTCTCTCTCTCTCTCTCTCTCTCTCTCTGTGTGTGTGTGTGTGTGTGTGTGTGTGTGTGTGTGTGTGTGTGTGTGTGTGTGTGTGGGTGGGTGTGGGTGTGTGTGTGTGTGTGCGTGTGCGCGCGCGCGCTCATGGTATCTGTTTTTTCGGGCATGTCCGAAATAACGGACACCATATACACTCCTGGAAATTGAAATAAGAACACCGTGAATTCATTGTCCCAGGAAGGGGAAACTTTATTGACACATTCCTGGGGTCAGATACATCACATGATCACACTGACAGAACCACAGGCGCATAGACACAGGCAACAGAGATGCTGGATGTAGTCCTGTGGAACGGCTTGCCATGCCTTTTCCACCTGGCGCCTCAGTTGGACCAGCGTTCGTGCTGGACGTGCAGACCGCGTGAGACGACGCTTCATCCAGTCCCAAACATGCTCAATGGGGGACAGATCCGGAGATCTTGCTGGCCAGGGTAGTTGACTTACACCTTCTAGAGCACGTTGGGTGGCACGGGATACATGCGGACGTGCATTGTCCTGTTGGAACAGCAAGTTCCCTTGCCGGTCTAGGAATGGTAGAACGATGGGTTCGATGACGGTTTGGATGTACCGTGCACTATTCAGTGTCCCCTCGACGATCACCAGTGGTGTACGGCCAGTGTAGGGGATCGCTCCCCACACCATGATGCCGGGTGTTGGCCCTGTGTGCCTCGGTCGTATGGAGTCCTGATTGTGGCGCTCACCTGCACGGCGCCAAACACGCATACGACCATCATTGGCACCAAGGCAGAAGCGACTCTCATCGCTGAAGACGACACGTCTCCATTCGTCCCTCCATTCACGCCCGTCGCGACACCACTGGAGGCGGGCTGCACGATGTTGGGGCGTGAGCGGAAGACGGCCTAACGGTGTGCGGGACCGTAGCCCAGCTTCATGGAGACGGTTGCGAATGGTCCTCGCCGATACCTCAGGAGCAACAGTGTCCCTAATTTGCTGGGAAGTGGCGGTGCGGTCCCCTACGGCACTGCGTAGGATCCTACGGTCTTGGCGTGCATCCGTGCGTCGCTGCGGTCCGGTCCCTGGTCGACGGGCACGTGCACCTTCCGCCGACCCCTGGCGACAACATCGATGTACTGTGGAGACCTCACGCCCCACGTGTTGAGCAATTCGGCGGTACGTCCACCCGGCCTCCCGCATGCCCACTATACGCCCTCGCTCAAAGTCCGTCAACTGCACATACGGTTCACGTCCACGCTGTCGCGGCATGCTACCAGTGTTAAAGACTGCGATGGAGCTCCGTATGCCACGGCAAACTGGCTGACACTGACGGCGGCGGTGCACAAATGCTGCGCAGCTAGCGCCATTCGACGGCCAACACCGCGGTTCCTGGTGTGTCCGCTGTGCCGTGCGTGTGATCATTGCTTGTACAGCCCTCTCGCAGTGTCCGGAGCAAGTATGGTGGGTCTGACACACCGGTGTCAATGTGTTCTTTTTTCCATTTCCAGGAGTGTAGATAACTAGAGCGTGATCGGCCAATGATCTCAGCAGAGCAGATGCACACACGGCTCGAACTCTGCGCTAATCGGCAAAATTCGGTGAGTAATAAGGATAATGGACAAGGGGCACTACGCTAGTAATGTGTGGATAAGTGGAGAATTTGGTTTCGACGGGGGCGTGCTAGGGTAGTCCATGAGGTTGTGCTGACCACTGTCCGGATAGGCAGTCGTCAGTGGTCAGCGCAGGTGACTCATGTTCGAATCCCGGCCCAGCACCAATTTTCAACTTTCCCCACTGATTTAAGTCATTGCCCACTCGCAACCAGGGTCTGTAATTCCATTGTGTTTTTATACTTTTGTGTGGAGATATCAATTCACAAATGAATTACAGCTGCCAGTTGTCCTTTTCGAGGTGAGGAGATGAATCTATGTTTCTAGTGGTCATTTGAATAATGGCAAAACTTCTTTTTTCAACCATTTTAAGAAAATATTCTTCCAAAATGAAATGCTTATAATCACTAATTTGTGTTAATGTCTGTCTTTTAACTCATGTATATTTTAAAACTAGTCTTTAACAGTCAAACACATTAAGTCTCGTCATTACAATTCACTCTCCGACAGTTTCTTTCTTTTATACCAACTAAAACATGTTTTCTTAAAATAATTTTGTTGAAGATGAGCGGTTTTATTTATTACTTAACAATGAACATGAACGGTCACAACTGCAAGAAACATCTTTTTGTTTGAAGTTCGATATGAAGTTTCGATCTGTTTGAGACCATCTTCAGACCTACCACCATGATGAAAGACGGTTGCTGTGAAAGAAGCAGGCGCTGAGAAGTCAGCGTTAGTGGAATCGTAGCGCCCGCTCCGTTCAGCGCCACCGTCTACCATCATGGTAGTAGGTCTAAAGATGGTCTAAAAGAGACCCAAACCGGTAACCTCACAAAAAAAGATATTTCTTGTGATTTTGACTGTCCTTGTTCATTTTTAAATAATTTCTTCCAACAACTAAATAACAACTGCCTCTTACAACAACTAAAACATGACTGCAATATCTCTTCTCGCCTAATACGGACAGAGATAATAGTATATACGTATGTCAAAGACATTAATTTTCGCCGAATATGAACACAGCATACCGCGATGTCAGCGCAGTTTCAGTACAACGCTTCACTGCTGCTAAATGGGAGAGTGGTCCGTGCCGAGTGGGTTCGGGAAATTCCGTTGTCGGAGTTTTGCGTCAGTCTGAGCTGTCCACTTTGTTGCCTGCGTACTGATTCCAAGACAACACCTTCTGACATTACAGCGTTTTTTTTAAGTTAAAGTAGTTTTTTTGTAAAATTTATCATATTTGTGTGTTGTTTTTAAGTTTTCCTTGTCTCTTTATGAACTAACTGATAACAGGAAAATGACTTTAATCAGTGGTGTTGGTTTCAGCTGTCGGATATTGTCGTGTCGATATTTAGGAACTTAAATGTACGTACATTTTTGTCTGTAAGAAGCTGAAGGAAAAGTTAACAAAGCAAACAGAGAACGCCCTTTCCTACCATCCCCTCATGCCTTCTCCTCCGGGCATCGCCGCCTGGCGTCTTTTACCATTCCGCAGCCCTCACGATGGGTGAGAACACCCCCACACACCCCGCTGGACGATAAGTGTGTATGATAAAACTATACAAGCGGAACTGAAACGATGCAGCGTGTGGAAGTAAAGGGATTAACTTTTATAGAATTTTATGTAAAAGCATTTTCGTATTCATGTGTTGTTTTCAAGCTCTTCTGGCCCCATTTTTAAACTAATTGGTATTTGAAATAGCTTTTTAATCAGTGGTACTGGTTTCAGCTGTCAGTGTATTATCATTAATAAATTTGCTTCAGAGATAAAAGCTTCCATCAACAACTCAACACGAATTTGGAAAGCATAGCTCCTGCGAAACTGCATTCGCTCTTTTCCCGCACGAATTCCTGCGAACGATGGGGGATGGTTAACACATAAGAGTCAATATACGTTGTCGGGAAAATGTTTGACACAGTGCTATACTGAGGGCTCTTAACCGAGGTCCGATCGTACAGAATTATCAGACATGAGGGTGGCTCGAAGACCAGAACATTTTCCACAACGGCGAGCGTTCATCAGAGTCGAGGGCATCATTAGGGGTGCCCCAGGGAAGTGTGACAGAACCGCTCATTTTCTCTGTATACGTAAACGGTTTGATGAATAGGGTAAGCAGCAATCGGCGACGGCTAGCTGATGATGCTGTGGTGTACGAGGCAGTGTCGCCGTTGAGTGACTGTAAAAGAATACAGGATTACTTACTCAGGAATTCTATTTGGTGTGATGAATAGTAGCTTGTTCTAAATGTAGAAAAAAATGTAAATTACTGCAGATGAATAGGAAAAACAATACTGTAATCTTCGAACTTAGTTGTGTGCTGCTTGACAAGGTCAGGTCGAAAAATATCTAAGCAAAACATTGCAAACCGACATGAAATGGTGCGAGGATGTGGCGTTGATTGCAGGAAACAGCAATGTTCGACTTAGATTTGTTGGGGAAATTTTGAGGAAGTTTAGCTCACCCAAAAAAGGAGATCGCGTATGAAACACTTGTGTGACTCATTCTTGAGCACTGCTCGAGTCTTTGAGATCATTAGTGGCACAACGTAAGGTGTCATGCACCGCATGGTGGCTTGCGGAGTATGGTTGTCGATGTAGATAAAAATATTTAGGAAAGAAAATCCACGTACGGCTAGATTTTATTATTACGGCTTCTCCCCCACCCCCCCACACTCCAGTCCCTCTCTGGTGTTCTCTCTCGTTCCACCGCCTCCTCGATAAGGAAGCTCCCCGCCCCCCTCTGTGCTAGAGTGTTACTAGAAAGCAATGGCATCACAGTAAATTTCCAACTTTCGATCTTTTGATTTACCAACTGTTACTAAGTAAGCGATGCATGTAAGCAGGTTGGTCCGACAGATGTTTGCTCTCTGTGGCCACCAGTGTGCGTAGAATCCGCGAAGTGTAGCCGAGGCAGCAGGGAGGCCCGGTCTGAGGCGGCGGTAGCATCGGCAGAGGAACTGTTAAATATTTCATGGGCGTCGGACCGTCGCCTTCTGCCGTGTGTGACGCTCAACCTGCCGCACGTCGTGCCGCGCTCAGGCAATTTATCATTTCCGGAAGGCTGGGCCCGGTTCACGCGCTGAACGGCTTGGGAGGCAAGAGACCGCAGTCACATGCAGTTCTTCAGGGATACTAGGGCCGAAATACTAACTACTGGTGACCGTGGTGCGGGATTATTACTTGCGAATATGCAGTATTTGTGGCAAAACGGAGACAAAAATGAACACTCATTGCCATCGGTGTCTTTTTAGTGGTGAAATACGACGACGGAAGTGGATAGTGTTATATGGCGAACACCATGACCAAACGGTACCAAACTGAGACTCCAGTGCCGGCCGACGTGGCCGTGCGGTTAAAGGCGCTGCAGTCTGGAACCGCAAGACCGCTACGGTCGCAGGTTCGAATCCTGCCTCGGGCATGGATGTTTGTGATGTCCTTAGGTTAGTTAGGTTTAACTAGTTCTAAGTTCTAGGGGACTAATGACCTCAGCAGTTGAGTCCCATAGTGCTCAGAGCCATTTGAACCATTTGAGACTCCAGTAAATTCAATGCCTGTGTTATATATTGATTTCAGTCTCATTCTTACGAAAGTGTTTTCAGTACAGATGAAAGTCACTCCTCCAGATGAAGAATGGTACGAGCACATAATGGCTGTTGCGTGTGTCTTGTGTTACTGGAACGTTTCAGGGGAGATCGATTGCCCAGAGAACGTGCATCACCGTCTTTCTGATTTTGATAAAGGACGATTCATTGGCATGAGTGTCCTGGGGCATCGATCTTCAGGTACCACAGACAGTCGACTGTGGTGCAGTGACTGCAGAACCAGTGGTAACAGGATGGACTCAGAACGAGATTGAGGCAACAGAGTGGCAGGGGTCCTTCCAGAAGAACTGTATCACGAGAAGACCGTAGGAGTGTTCGATTGATTCTGACTAACACTCGTACACCAGTGACAACGGGAGGAGTGTCACCACGAACCGTCGGGAACAGACTGGAAGCTAGGTTGAGATCTCCAGTGGCTATCCGTCGGTTTCCGCTGACACCATACCAACGACAACAGTATAGCCAGATTCAGCTGGGCATCGTGCGGTACTCAGCGATGAGTCTCGCTTCTGCTTGTGGCAGTCAGACGCTGACTTGTCCTTAGACGGCCAGATGAAAGGTCACAAGAAGCAGCGCCGCCGGCTGCTGTGGCCGAGCGGTTCTAGGCGCTTCAGTCCGGAACCGCACTGCTGCTGCGGTCGCAGGTTCGAATCCTGCCTCGGGCATGGATGTGTGTGATTCGCTTAGGTTAGTTAGGTTCAAATGGTTCAAATGGCTCTGAGCACTATGGGACTCAACTGCTGTGGTCATAAGTCCCCTAGAACTTAGAACTACTTAAACCTAACTAACCTAAGGACATCACACACATCCACGCCCGAGGCAGGATTCGAACCTGCGACCGTAGCGGTCGTGCGGTTCCAGACTGTAGCGCCTTTAACCGCTCGGCCACTCCGGCCGGCTGGTTAGTTAGGTTTAAGCAGTTCTAAGTCTAGGGGCTGAAGACCTCAGACGTTAAGTCCCATAGTGCTCAGAGCCATTTGAACCATGTTTGTTTGAAGCAACACCCATAACATACTTCTCCAACTACTGGAGTCATGGTATGCTGACATGTTAGGTAAAACACCAGGAGTAATTTCGTAATTAGTGAATTGCATGTCCATCTTTTCGCCGCGCAGTGGCTGTTCCATTAAATTTCGGGCATGTAGTCGCACAAATTCCGCTTCTTCTTCTAAAATTTCGGCTGTACATCGTTCAGCTGCCTTGAGAGAGAGCCTAAAGACTGACGCTCCAGCACTCGCTCCGTCCTTTTGAACTCGCGGACCGCGCCACTGTGCGTACGTCCTGATGCACAGGCTCCACAGGCGGATTTGGCAGAGTACTGTATTGACACTAGTCTGTGTTGTACGAAAATGTCAAAATTTTGGTGTATGAATGTTTCTGGGCATCATTGGTGAAAGAAGCAATTCAAATTCGTTTGGTGACGAATTCAGTTAACACTCTGCCGTCCGGCGACACCACAGTGGTGTCGTGCGCGAAATAGCGGTCAACGGCCGGCGACACCACAGTGGTGTCCTGTGCTTGGTATCGCCCTATGGCCGGTGGCACCACTCTGGTGGCGTGAGCACATTATCGCTCAGTGGCCGGCGACAGCACTTAAGTATCTTTTGTATTCTGTCGGTATTTTGTTTAGGTAACAATGGGATACATATGTTTTTTATTTCTACAAGTACTTCTGCCCTTTCATCATGGCAGACGAAAGAGACGATACGATTATTTACAACGAATGCGCGGACGTATTTCACGTTCCGGACGACTTGGCCAATTGGGAAGAAGACATTGGATATCGAAAAAATAAAATTGGAGCAGAATCGTCCGAAGATAGTGAAATACGTCCAAGAAGAATTCACGAACGCTACGGTTGCCAACTGATTCAATGAATCAGGCGAAGAAGACGGTGCACATTGGTCAGACTTTGATTTACTGTGGACCAATAATAAATTTGAAGGATTTCCTGTCCAAACATATTTCCCAGAGACACACAGAGCGTCGAGGATATCGTCGAATTATGCATTGGGAACGATCTATTTGAAAATACTAGCTACGGAACCGATAAGTACTAAAGTCAAAATTGCAATAGAAGAAAACTGAATTAAAAGAAGCCAAATTTGTCGACGTTGCGTGTCCCGAACTTAGAAAATGGTTTTGGCTTGCTATCCTTATAGGAACTGTAAAAAAAAAAAAAAAGCAAGGATCGACGGATATTGGTCAACGAATTCGTTGATAGACACACTGATACTTCGCAAAACGATGTCCCGCAACCGATTCAGAGAAATAATATCATTTTTACACTTTTTCGACAACAACAATAAACCGGATAATGCAGACAGGCTTTTCAAAGTGCAATTCATAACTGATTATTTTTCCAAAAAGTTTCAATAAACAAATATTTGGAACAAACAAATTTTGTCTTTATTTACGTATGTATATCTTCAACATTTCATGAAGGTAGGGGAACAGGGTTGAGAACTTAAGAGAACCAACAATGGGGTTAGTAACACTTAAAAGTTTATAATCTCAAGATAATGTCAAGAACGGCCGGCGACAAGCCAAAGTAATCCGGATTAGCGCTGCCGGTGCCAAGTGAATCAATGTGTACGAGACGTGCGGACGGCCAAGTGCTATAGAGATAGCGGGTTGGTTTGTTTGAGGGAAGAGACCAAACAGCGAGGTCATCGGTCTCATCGGATTAGGGAAGGATGGGAAAGGAAGTCGGCCGTGCCCTTTCAAAGGAACCATCCCGGCATTTGCCTGGAGCGATTTAGGGAAATCACAGAAAACCTAAATCAGGATGGCCGGACGCGGGATTGAACCGTCGTCCTCCCGAAGGCGAGTCCAGCGTGCTAACCACTGCGCCACCTCGCTCGGTTATAGAGATAGCGGCTCCAGGCTGGAGTTAAGCTACAAAGACATTATTATGACGCTTAGCGTCGGCGCCAAACGATATGTGCCCGACTGGAAGACACGTGTACAGAACACAGTTCTGTTCAGTAAGGTGCACAGGAACTGAACCGTAAATCAAACGTGTAGTGAACAAGCAATGCTCACTGTAAAGCAAATATATAGTAAATACTCACAAGGGAACCTCCCCATCGCACCCCCCCTCGGATTTAGTTATAATTTGGCACAGTGGATAGGTCTTGAAAAACTGAACACAGATCAATCGAGAAAACAGGAAGAAGTTGTGTGGAACTATAAAAAATAAGCGAAATATACAAACTGAGTAATCCATGATCAACATAGGCATCATCAAGGACGTTGTCAGCACAGGAGTGCCGTGATCCTGTGGTTAGCGTGAGCAGCTGCGGAGTGAAAGGTTCTTGGTTCAAATCTTCCCTCAAGCGAAAATTTTACATACTTCATTTTTGCAAAGTTATGATCTGTCCGTTCGTTCATTGACGTCTCTGTTTACTGTAATAAGTTTAGTGTCTGTGTGTTGCGACCGCACCGCAAAACCGTGCGATTAGTAGACGAAAGGACGTGCCTCTCCAATGAGAACTGAAAACATTTGATCGCAAGGTCATAGGTCAACCGATTCCTCCACAGGAAAACACGTCTGACATATTCTGTACGACACTGGCGACGGCATGTGCGTCACATGACAGGAATATGTTGTCGACCCACGTAACTTGTACACTTGGCGAATGGGTAAAAACATTCTTCTACCTTGCCCGATTTAGGTTTTCTTGTGGATGTGATAATCACTTCCAAAAAAATGATGAAAACATAAGAGTGTGTCACATAAACTGCAACAAATGAATGCAACAGTTTCACAGTCGCACAGTTTTCTCTGTGCTCTGTCAAAACATATGTTTTTAACGTTTTCAAATTTTTCCGTGTGTAGACCGTCAAATCCTGCATATGTCCAAGCAAATCTGAACATGTCCTGGAATTTTGGAGAGCGAAGTTGATTATATGTGAGTGCCTGAACTCTGATAATTGTCTGAAAATAAAAATTTAAAGTTTTCACTCGAGGGAAGACTTGAACCAAGGACCTCTCGTTTCGCAGCTGCTCACGCTAACCACTGGACCACGGCAATCTAGAGCTCGCACTATCCTTGATGTGGCCTATTTTGCCCATGGACTACTCAGTTCGTATATTTTGCTTATTTTTTCATAGTTCTACACAACTTCTTCCTGTTTTCTCGATTGATTTGTGTTCAGTTTTTCAAGGCCTATCCACTGTGCCAACTCATAACTAAATCTGAGGGGGCTGCGATGGGGAGGTTCCCTTGTCAGTTTCATTAAGGATCTACATGTGGTGTAGTACAAAGTCGTTTGCCTACGGATAGCGTTGACATATAGAATTGCAAATCTCTTTACCTTAGTTCTGTTGCGCCTCACTGAAGTCAAAGTTCGACGAAGCTAAGTGCCCTAGCCATGAGATGACGTCTGAGGTGAGGTGAACGCTGAATGGCGATGTACGTCACTGTAATGCGAAGTGGCTCGGCTGGCGTCGTCGTGACGTAGGACAGTGACTCGAAGAGTGACAACCACAGGGACTCGACTGGCAGGGCCCCCGAATAGTAAGTGGAACTGCCGCTGCAGACTGCGTCTCTATGCACGGTCGAGTCTCGCGCCCCGGTGGCGCTGCCGCATAGGGGACCGTGAACATGGCGCCTCTGGGGTGGGACGGCGCCCGTTGCAGCAGCCACCGCTCGTGGACGGCCGCCGCACTTGTGGTGCCAACTTGGCAGTATTCGACGATGACAGCCCCCCGTGTGGTATCTTTTGTACAACGATACAGCAAACATGCTAGCGCGGATCTCCCGTCCAGCCGCAAATCAAATTCGTGCATATGCGTACTACGTCGATCAACGTCTCTGGTGTCTATGTATGCACAACAGCGCAGTCCGCTAGTAAAGGTCGGAACGAGTGCTGGAGCGTCACTCTTTCGGCACACACTGTAGATGGCTGAACGATATACAGGCGAAATATTAGAAGAAGAAGCAAGGTTAATGAGGCTGCACGCCCGAAATTTAACTGAAAAATTGTTGAGGGAGAGTGAATGCTTGCCAGTATGTGAAAAATATACTAAACCCAATTCTCATATCCTTCATGAGCATGGTACCATATGACAAATTCCAGCAGAAAAAA